>NW_006408833.1:593838-606863 GCF_000296735.1 Chrysochloris asiatica
GAGATGGATTGGCCAGGTGGCAGCATCGATGGACTCAAGTGTGGCAACAGTAGTGAGGTTGGCCCAGGATCGGACATTGTTTCATTCTGCTGTGCATAAGGTCGCTATGAGTCAGTGCCGACTCGATGGCACCTAACAACAACAACATATCTGACAATATTCTGGTGCTTTTCATTATGTTTCAGTATTCAATATTCTGGTGCTATCTGACAGTGCTCCACTGCTGTTCATAAGGTTTTCAGTGACTAAATATTTGGAAGTATTTTGTCACTCCTTCTTCCTAGTCTGTCTTCATCTGGAAGCTCATCTGAAGCCCATCCCCCATGGGTGACCCTGCTGGTATTTAAAATATCAGTGGCACAGCTTCCAGAATCATAGCAACATGCATGCCACCACAGTATGAGAAACTGACAGATGAGTAATGGAGTCAGATACCTAGAAGACACAAAAGCAGAAATGCAAACAAAATTCTGTGCACTAGTGTACATTGAGGAGCTCTGGTAGCGTAGTGGTTACGAATCGGGCTGCGAACCTTAAGGTCAGCGGTTTGAAACTACCAGCCGCTCCACAGGAGAAAGATGAGGCTTTCTACTCCCGTAAAGATTTACACCCTTGGAAACCCTGTACAGGGTCGCTATGGGTTGGAACCGACTCGAAGGCACTTAACAACAACAACAAAATGTACATTGAGGCACTTTTTACAATAGCCAAAAGGTTGCTGTTGTTGTTGTTAAGTGCCATTGAGTCAGTTCTGACTCAGCAACCCTGTATAGGGTATCTGAGGAGTGGTAGGTAAGTTTGAGCTGCCAACCTTGCAATTCAAATGACCTTGCAGTCCAGTGCTTATCCTACAGTGCCACACCAGGACTCCAAAGGTAGAAATAACCAAAATGTCCATTAGCAGATGAATGGATAAGCAAAATATGGTATATACAAACATATAAAGGGGGCTTCAAAAAGTTCATAGACAAATGAAATTGAGAGATAATAGAATTTTTCCACAAACTATTGAGGCCCCCTTGTAGAATGAAATAGTACATAGCCATAAACAGAAGAAGTTCTGATGCATACTACAACATGGATGAACTTTGAAAACATCTTGCTGAGCAAAATGACTCAGTTGCAAAAGTATGATCTCACTTATAGGAAATAAGCAAATATATTTAAATCAAAGATTATTAGTGGTTACTAGGAGTGGCACAACATATCAAGATCTGTCTTGAGTACAACACTATCATCCACAAGCCTACAAGGAAGACCAGTTAATACCACTATTTTTTCCAAGTTATGCACTAACCACTAAGGCCAGTGATGATGAAATTGAAAAATTCTACCAGTTGCATCAGTTTTAAATTGATCAAACATGCAATCAAGATGTATTAATAATTACTGGCCATTGGAATACAAATGTCAGAAACAAAGAGGAAGGAACAGTGGTTGGAAAATATGACCTTGGTGAGATTGCATGATAGAATTTTACAAGAACAATGCCTTGTTCATTACAAATACCTTTTTAAACAACATAAAACAACTATACACTTGGACCTCACCAGATGGAATACACAGAAATCAAATTAACTACATCTGTGGAAAGAGACGGTGGAAAATCATCATTCAAAACAAGGCCAGGGACAGACCATCAGTTGCTGAACCTGAAGAAAATTAAAGCAAGTACACGAAAGCCGAAGTATGACCTTGAGCACATCCCACCTGAATTTAGAAATCATCTCAAGAATAGATTTGATGCATTAGACACTAAAGACCTAAGACCAGAGAGTTGTGGGATGACATCATGAACATCATACACGAAGAAAGCAAAAGGTCATTAAGAAGACAGGAAAGAAGGAAAAGACCAAAATTTTCGAACAACTGCCTCTTGGTCAATGTACAGGTTCCTCATGAGCACTATTAAGTGTTCCAGAGTGCTCGTTCTCTACAATATTGTTCATAGCTTGTCATGCCTCCACCCTATAACAGTGCCTTTAAAATTAGTCAGACTTTAGCACCAATTTAGAAAACTCATCCTTGTGATTTTGTTTCTCTAGAATCACACTCTCTCAGTATTATTACATGTCTTAGGCCAGGTTTTCTAGAGAAGCAATCCCAGGTCCCCAGTGGAAAAGATAGATATACATAGCAAGAGCCTTTCCTGCGTGTCCATTATACCATTATATTGGGAGCAGGCCACACCCCCAAGGAAACATTCTTTTAGTTAATTGGCTGCTTATAACCTTTTGTCATATAGGTAAAGGAGCTGAATAGAAAATTTCAAAGGGCAGCTTGAGAAAACAAAGTCAAATATGATAATGAAATGTGCATAAACCTGGGGTTAGAAAATCAGGTCTCTCTACTTTCACCCACAAATTTTAGCATTCATTGCTGCTTCTGTCCTGTGTGGTTGCCAAATGATGATTTTCTAATGCTATCACTCGTTCTCCACCACCTGTCAGTTTGGTATACTGTGATGGCTTTTGTGTTGCTGTGATGCTGTAAACTATGCAACCAGTATTTTAAATACCAACAGGTTCACCCATGGTGGACAAATTACAGTGGAGCTTCCAGACTATGATGGTTACATTGGAGGGGGGTGAGGGGAGAAGGAAAATTATTTATGTCTACATGAATACACATGTTAACATGGGTGACAAGGCAGGCAATATGCAATAAGTGTTGAGGTTATCAAAGGAAAGAAGAAGGTAGTGGGAGACACAGAGAGGAATGCAATAGTTTAAGTGAATAGAGGTAAATGCTGTTGGTACATGGACAGGATTGAAACTACGTAATGAAGCAAAGTATGTGATTTAATGAATGTAAACTGATGATCTTCTCTGTCAACTTTCACTTAATTCACCATAAAAATGTTTTTAAAAAATAAATAGATACTGGTAATGATAATGACCATAGGAGCTCTGGTAGTGTAGTGGTTACGAATCGGGCTGTGAACTGCAAGGTCAGCAGTTCGAAACTACCAGCTGCTCCGCAGGAGAAAGATGAAGCTTTCTGTTCCCGTAAAGATTTACAGCCTTGGAAACCCTGTTTAGGGTCGCTATGGGTTGGAACCGACCCGACGGCACTTAACAACAACAACAATAATGACCATATCCTAGACCTTGAGGATGAACAAACACATTCTGGTAAGCATTTGGTAAAGCCTGGTTATCACAACTGGGGGAGTGGTACTACTGGCATCTAGTGAATAGAGGCCAGAGATTCTGCTAAGCATCCTACAATGCACAGGACAGCTTCTACAACAAAGGATTACCAGTTGCCACTGAGCCAACTCCTGCTCATAGTAACCCCATGTGTTTCAGATTAGAACTGTACTCCATATTGTTTTCAATGGATAATTTTTCTAAAGCATACTGCCAGTCCTGTCTTTTGAGGTACCTCTGTGTGGACTCAAACCTCCAATTCAGTCAAGAATGCACATTAACGATTTGTACCATCCAGGGATTTACACAAAGAATTGTTGTTGTTGTTGTTGTTGTTGTTAAGTGCCATTGAGTCAGTTCCAACCCGAAGAGTTTCCAAGGAGTGGCTGGTGAGCTTGAACCACCAACCTTGTGGCTCAAACTGACTTTGCAATCCAGTGCATTAACCCACAGTGCCTAAAAAACTATAGCCTAGAAAAACCTTATGGGACAATTCCACTGTCACATGGGGTCAAAACTGACTTAATGGTATGTCAATAGTGCAAGAGACTGAGAAATCCCACACAGGCATGATCCTTGTCCTCCTAGTATCCTGAGGAATATATGTTTCATGAAACAATGTGTTAAGGGAATTCAGAGAAAGAATATAAACAATTCTCCAGCCTTGCTTCTTGTTGTGGGTAAGTATTGTTAGGTCAGTTCCTGTAGAGTTTCCAAGGAACAGCTGGTGTGTTTGAACTCCAACCTTGAAGTTTGCAGTCCAATGCTGATCCTACAGCGCCATACCAGGAGTTCCTTGAGCCCTGCTTTGTTGGTGTTGTTAAGTGCCATTGAGTTGGTTCCGACCCACAGCAGCCCTGTATAGGGTTTCAAAGGAGCAGCTGGTGAGCTTAAACTGCTGACCTTGCAGTTCAAATTGACTTTGCTAGTCAAAGGATAATCCATAGTCCAGTAGTAGCAGCATAAAAAATACACAATGTCAATATAGACTCTCTCCCACAACACCCTCTCTCTTCCTCCCCTCTTCATCCTGCACCTGAATGAGAACCTGCAATTTTAACTAGATCCTAGAGGAGTCCTGATGTGGTGTTGTGGGATAAGCAATGGACTGCAAGGTCGGTTTTGAACCACATGGGTCGGCAGTTCAATCTCACAAGGTACAGCCTATTGTTGTTGTTAAGTACCATTGAGTCTGTTCTGAGTCATAATGACCCTGTACAGAGTTTTCAAGGAGCAGCTGGTGGGTTTGAACTGCTAGCCCTATAGTAAGCAGTCCATTGCTTTTTTTTCTACAGCACCACACCAGGAGTCCTAGGAAACCCTACACAGTGTAGCCATGAGTTGGAACAAACTTGAAGGCACTAAACAAGAACAAAAAGTGTCTCCTCAGGGATGGGCAACTTGGACATTGGCTACCCAAATTGGGGGGCGGCTACAAAGCAAGAAGTGACTGGCTTACAAGCTTTCAAGAGGGAACCTAGATCCAGAGGGCATGGAGGAAGATAGAATCTCCACTGAGTAGTATCCAATCTGTCTAGGCAGGGCTGATGAAAGGAAATGTGGATAGGTCTCCTGTGATACAATAGTGAATAATTGTTATCAGGAATGCTTGTGAGAATTGGAAATGTAAACGTAGACGTTTTGTAGCAAGGAGGGGAGTGATTAACTTTGCAGTTGAGTAGCGGAGGTCCCTGAGACCATCAAGGGAGAAGAGCAGAGAGCGGGACCCTACCCAGAGAAGCAGTAACCCCAGAGATGGAAAGATGGAGCATCTGGGAACTTTAGACCCAGCGAGGGAGACGGGCTGTGTGCTGACCACTGGGGGGCGGGGGGGAGGCAGGGGGCAGGCTTGCAGGGTATACCCTTTGGTTGGTTGATGATGCATGGAGGGATTGTAACCATGGCAATGAAACGATATAGTATAGGATGAATGTAAAACTAATGTTTTCCCATGTAAACGACCACATAATTCACAATAAAACATTTAAAAATAAATAAATACAAAGTTTAAAAAAAAAAATGTCTCCTAAGGAACCCCGGTGGCACCATGGAGTAAGTGCTGGCTAAGTTCAAGGTCGGAGGTTCAAACCGCAAAGATGAGGCTGTCTGCTTCAGTAAATATTTAGTGTCAGAATTCCTGTCTAGGGTCACTATGAGTCACCATGATACTGGGTTTGGTTTGGGGGAATTGAGACGTCTCCTATGCACATTAATGCTTGTGAAGTGCTGCTCTGGAGGTTTCCAAAGTTGTATTTCAGGATTTGGGGAAGATCTGGAGAGAAATAAGCATATTCCAGGCAGTAGGAGCTATGATAGATGGTTTTGAGATGGCAGGAAGGTTTTTCAGTTTTCAGTCTAGCAGTAATAGTAACTAACAGAATGATGACTGCTTACTATATGCCAGATATTTTGCTAAGCCCTTTATATAGAATGTATCCTATAACCTTAGCTATTAGGTAGGTCCATTATTATTACCCATTTTGTGGTATAGACTGATAAAGTAACTTGCTCAACATTATTTGATGGTTACCAGGGGTGGAAGGGCTATTGTTGTTGTTGTTAAGTGTCATTTAGTCAGTTCGGACCCATAGCGACCCTGCTTCCAAGGAGTGACTGGTGAGCTTGAACTGCCAACCTTGCAGTTCAAACTGACTGCAGTGCAGCGCCATACCAGAACTCCAGGGGTGGGAGGGAGAGGAGAGTAATTTACTAGCTAGAGGGAAGACACATGTCAACTGGTTGAAGGAGAAGGCAATATATAAGAAGAGGGAAGGAAATTCACACAGGGGAGGGTGGCAGAGAACAATGAAAATCTGCAAAGAAATAAGGAGATATGGATGGTCTAAAAGGGATGGAAAGGAGCTCTGGTAGCTTATTGGTTACGAATCAGGCTGCTAACCTCAGGGTCAGCAGTTCGAAACTACAAGCTGTTCCGTGGGAGAAAGATGAGACTCTGCTCCTGTAAAGATTTATAGCCTCAGAAACTCTGTACAGGGTCACTGAGTCGGAACCGACTCCACAGCACATAACCACCACCACCACCAAAAGGAATGGAGGTAAATAGTGTTATATACATAATCTTGGAGCAAAAGTGCTGTTTGTGTGGATTAAGGCATAGGTGGACTGGGTAAGGGAGGAAGAGTGTGATATATATATATGTATATATTCCTATGTCCCATAAATATATAAATGTTTGAAAGAGGACATTTGTTCATGAAAACACAACTAGGAATGTGGTGGAGCACACAGCTAGCAAAAATGATGAACGATTTCTAGATATTATCAAACAAGACAATGAGCTGCTGGGCCTGGGGGCTCAGGACCATAGTCTCAGGGACACCATGGTCAATTGGCATAACATACCACAAAGACAATATTCATCATCCTGCTTAGGTGAGTAGCGTCTGGGATCTTGAAATTTCATGAGTGATCATCTAAGGTGCAGCTACTGGTCTCTCCATGTACAGAAGAAAGTAGACTGATAGCAATTGAGTAGGCTTGGAATCAATTAGTCCAATGGACTAACAGAATCAATCTCCATCACTCTGAGATAGGAAGAACTAGATGGTACCCAGTTACCACTACCAACTGCCCTGAAAGGGATCTCATAAGAAGGTCCTGGATAAAATGAGAAAAATGTGGAACAAACTCAAAATTATTTAATTAAAACAAACAAACAAAAAATGGGCTAACTCTCAGGTCAAGAATCACTGCGCAAATAGGAATTGCTACCTTTTTTTGCCCTGCCCACCATGTAAATCAAATGTCTAGGGATATTAGTCTCGCTCATATGATCCAAGAGTAAGTAGACAAAGGTTCATAAAACAGACTAAATGCTTTAGAGAAAGGAGGATCGCTTAAGGGAAATAAGACCCAATATATCCAGATTACACTCCCAGCTAAGGTTACTCATGGTATAAGTAGATTTGTGTTATCTTTCAGTAACCCAGAAATTGATTGGAACTTAATCCAACAGCATTTTAGGAGGTTGTGGAACAATATACACTTGTCTGTGGATATTCATCAGCTATATGCTCAAATTTATGATATAAGCAATTCTCAAAGTGAGCACTGAGTGGCTACTAATTTGCTACCCCTGCTATAGAGTAAGATCCCCTAAGAACTTGATTGAACCTCAGCATAGTGATCCTGCTTGGTCACCTTAGAGCAGGTGGTGGGCTGGCAACGTCTTGCGTATAGGGTCCCCAGCCGATCTCCTCCCTCCCTGCCTTCCTCGGATGGCGGCTGTTTATGCTGGACGTGTGGCCAGAGACGGGTAAGGATCACGTGGAACCTCGGCAACTTAAGACAGAGCCATTGCCATGCTGCAATGAGTTTCAATGACTGGTAAGACTGAGGAATTCGCACTGACCGCCTAAGACAGGCAGCGTCCCTTAAACAAACAATAAATAAGGAGGATTCGGATGCAGACCGTGCAGACCCGGTCAGGAGGCCAAGCCCCTGTGGGCCCAAGCGTTGTTGACCGTCCAAACCATAGGCTCTGAGGATCAGACTTTAGCTACCTAGTAGACATAGCAAACTGTCCCTCATCTGATTATTCAGTAATGCTTGTTAGTAATCTCATACATGAGCCCTGGATATCTACAGACAAATGTAAAAACCTTCCCTAAAAGCCGAGACTGTAAAATCCAAAAAGGCAAGTCCCCCCAATCCAAAAAAAAAAAAGCTAAAGAGGATAGAGAGAAACACTGTTAACTGATGATATATGGAGGGGATAATAATCAATGTAACGAAACAAGCTATATGAATGGTTGAATGTGAAGCTGATGATGTGCCCTGTAAACTTTCACTCAATCCAAAATAAAAACATTTAATTAAAAAAAAAAAAAAAAAAAAGGGCTAACTGGTGACAAAGAGACTGGAGAAATCCGAGACTATGGCCCTTGACCATCCTTCAGGTCTGGAAAGAAACTCACCTTCATGGCCCAATTTCCAGCTACACAGAGGACAGGTTTATATGGGGTGGGGGGAAGGCAGGGGCTGCAAAACACTAGCAAGGTATACTCATTCAAAATCAAAAGGGCAACATTTTTTCTAAGACAAAGTTGAGAAGGGATAGGAAGGTGTGTGGAATGCAAACAGGACCACAGGGAGGAAGAAGGATAACTATTGTTACATGTTGTTGTTGTTGTTGTTAAGTGCCATCAAGTCAATTCTGACCCATAGCAATCCTGAATAGGGCTTCTGAGGAGCAGCTGGTGAGTTTGAACCGCTGACCTTGGGTTCAAAGCGACTTTGCAGTCCCGCTCATTAACCCACAGAGCCACACCAGGACTCCATTGTTGTATGTAGGGGATTGTAAATATAGAGGTGAAACAAAATGTATGATTTTTTGAATGTAAAGCTGATGATCTTCTTTGTAAATCTTTATTCAATTCACAATAAAAAATATTTTAATTGTAGAAAAATGGAACTTTCCATGAACTTTTTGGAGTCTCCTTGTTTAATGGATTGATTTGTTTCCTCCAAAATATGTTTCAGCTTGGCTGTATCATGATTCTCAGTGGTTTGACTTTTATGTGATGATCCTTCATAATATGATCCGATGCAACAAACCAGTAAGCAGATTAAGGGTGGGACATAGGTGTTGTTAAGTACCATCGAATTGGTTCCAAATCATATCAACACAGTACACAACAGAATGAAACACTGTCCAGTCTCACAAGTGGTGTTATTGAACCCATTGCTGCTTGAACCCATTGCTGCTTCCACTGTGCCACTCCATCTCATTGGGGGTCTTCCTCTTTTCTGCTGACCCTCGACTTTCCCAAGCATGATATCCTTCTCTGGGGACTGGTCCTTCCTGATAACATGTCTGAAATATGAGAGACAAAGTCTCACCATCCTGGCTTCTAAGAAGCATTCTTCTGTACTTCTTCCAACACAGATTTGTTTGTTCTTCTGACAGTACATGGTACTTTAAATATTCTTCACCAACACTTTAACTCAAATGCATCAATTTTTCTATGATTTTCTTTTTTCATTGTCCAACTTTCACATGACATCTTTGCTCTTGAGCACTTTAAAGAGGCCTTGTGCAGCAGATTTGCCTAATGCAATACTTTGTTTGATTTCTTGGCTGCTGTTTCCATGAGTGTTGATTGTGTCTCCAAGTAAAATGAAGTCTTTGACAATTTCAATCTTTTCTCCATTTATCTTGATGCTATTTATTGGTCCAGTGGTGAGGAATTTTGTTTTCTTTATATTGAGGTGCAACCCATATCAAGCACTGTGGTCTTTAATCTTCATCAGTTTTTAAGTCTTCTTCACTTTCAGCAAGCAAGGTTGTATCATCTGCATATCACAGGTTGTTAATGAGTCTTCCTCAAATCATTATACCATGGTCTTCTTCATATAATCTAGCTTCTCACATCATTTGTTCACCATACAGATTGAATATGTATGTTGAAAGAATACAACCCTAGTGTACACCTTACCTACTTTTAAACCATTCAGTGTAACCTTGTTCTCTTCAAACAACTACCATTTGGTCCATGTTCAAACAACTACCATTTGGTCCTCATGAGCACCAATAAGTGCTCCAGAATACTCCAGAATACTCATTCTCTGCAATGTTGCCTATAGTTTGTCATGATCAACAAAATCTAAAGCCTTTGCATAATCAATAAAGCACAGGTAAACACCCTTCTGGTATTTTCTGCTTTTAGCCAAGATCCATCTGATATCAGCAATGATATTCCTCATTCCATGCCCTTATCTGAATCTGGCTTAAACCTCTTGTTGCAGCATTTTTAAATTACCTTTAGCAAAAATTTACTTGCATACATAGCAAAGCTGAAAAAGCAGAAAACAACAAATGCTGGTAAAGGTATGAAAAGACTGGTAAGATTGCAAAATGGTACACCCACTGTTAAAAACTGTATGGTGCTTCCTGAAAAAGTTGGAAATAGAAATACTATATAATCTAACAATCCTACTCCTTGATATATATCCTAGAGAAATAAGAGCTATGACACGAGTCATACATGCATGCATATTCATGTTTATCACAGTAGCAAAATGATGGAACAACCTAAATGCCCACCAGCAGAAGAATGAATAAATAAACTATGGTACAGATACACAACAGAATATACAACATTAAAGAATAATGATGACTCTGGGAAAAACCTCATAACATGGATGAACCTGGAGAACATTATGCTAAGTGAAATTAATCACCAAAGGACAAATATTGTATAAAATGACTATTATAAAAAGTCAAGACAAGGTTTTCACACAAAAATAAACATTCATTGATGGTTACCAGAGGTGGGAAAAGAAGGAGGGAAAAATTATTAACTAGAGGGTAGACTCATACCAAATATGATTATTAACTTGGGTGAAGGATAAATCAACATCAGAGGGGACTTCAAATTTTAGTGGAAAATGTCAATTATCTTTTTTTTTTTTCTGATTTGCTTGCCTTTGTATGTTACACTTCTGTTTTTCCCAGCTGCTTTCAGGATTTTGTCCTTATCTTTGATTTTGGAGAGCTTGATTATTATATGTCTTGGTGATTGTCTTTTAGGGTCTATCGTTCCTGGGGTTCGTTGAGCTTCTTGAATGCTTATCTTTTCACTTTTCAGGATGTTAGAGAAATTTTCTTACAGCAGCTCTTCAGCTGTCTCCTCCATGGACTTGTGTGATTCTTCCTGTTTCAGAATGCTGATAATTCTTAAGTTATTTCTTCTCATGTTATCCAACACGAATCTTAGACCTTCTTCATATTTTTTAATCCTCTTTTCTGCTTGCTCTTCTATCTTAGTAGTATTGAGAGATTTGTCTTCCAACTCACTAGTTCTAACTTCCATCTCTTCAATTCTACTCCTCTGCCCTTTAAGTGTATTATCCATTTCTGACATTCTATTATTAATAGTTTGGACTTCTTTCTGTAGGTTTTGAATTGTTTCCAATGCTGTATCTATCTTATTTGATTGTTCCTGTAGTGCTTTCCTGACTTCTTCCTTATTTTTCTCAACTCCACTGTGAAGTGTTTTGATATATTTAATAAACATTTTTCTGAATTCCTTGTCAGGCATTTCCAAGGCCTGCCCTCCTAACATTATGGAGTGTAGGTCTACCTCCAGCTCATTTGTCTCAGTCACTTTATCTTGTTTCTGGACATGTACTGCTATGCTCACCAGGTTCTGCTCTTTGGGCATATTCAGTGTTAACTGTGCTCTTAATACTTAATTGAGAGTGTGTTTTGGTATTTTTTATGCTTTCTGATTGCCTCCAGGAGATGGGCTTCCCTTTTCACTCTTCTTATTACTCAACTCAAAGTAACTGTCACAGGTGTTGTCTGCCTGTATGACAGTTGGTATTGGTTCTTGCCTGGATTGTGGGGTTTTATAGGGAGTGATTGTAGCTTGACTATATGCAATTAGTCATGATAACAATTATTCACTATTGAATCATACAAATCTTATCCCCATCTCTTTTCACCAGGCCCATCTAGACAAAATGAAAACTATTCAGTGGGGACTCTTTCTTTCCCCCCACACTCTTCAACTGTTAAACTTAAACTCCCTCTGGAAACCTTGTAAGCCAGTCACTTTGTGCCTTTATTGCCCCCTCATTTTAATAGCCAATGTCTAAGTTGCCCATCCCTATCTACCCTGTGCACAGAGCGGATAGCATTGATACTTGATTTGAAGACTCTTTCCCTCTCTGTTGGTATTTAGAGTTCCCCGCTCCCCCCCCGCAAAAAAAAATTTTTTTTTAAATCTTCCTCTACTCGAGTTCTGATTATCAAGCCATTCATTGAGGATAGTTCAAATGGGTACTATATGCAAGTTTAAGTGTTCTTATGCATCTCCCTTCACTTCATATCAGCTGGATGCTTCACTCTCAGCTCTAGACCTCTGTGTCTATGCCCTTGTCTATGGGCTCAAGTGTCCTCAGGTCTCACCATATTTTGGACCAACCAGCCCTTCCTCTTCTCTCTCTCATCTCCAGGTCAATGGGACTCAATGGACTGTGGTTGAACTCAGCCCATTTCTTCATTGCTGCCTTTCCCCCTCTTCCACTCACCACTAGACCAATGTGGTTACCAGTAAGCTTACATGCCTGTTTGTGTGTTCCCTTTGAGTTTCCGTCTTAGAGGGGAGTTTGTCCTGAAGGAACTTAATTGCTAGCCTTGATGGCTTCCTGGAAAACAACTTGTTTATTCTTGTAGTAGCCAGTCATTCTGACATTTTTGTTTTAGTTTTTTCCTGATGATCTTTCTTTGAAGATGCATCTTCTGTCACTCTAACTGTTCCAGGATGGTCTGCTTGTCCTTGCTAGTGGGAATGTTCCATCTCAGAAGGTTCTGAATGGGACTCAGGATTCTACCTAAGGTCCTATACTCTGAAAAGGCTTTGCAAGAAGCCTGTTTCACTGAGAAAGTTCTAGAACCCATTTTAGGTATTCCAATCAGTTAGGCTGAAGATGGGCTTACAAGGTTTCTGTAATCATGTTTCCCAAACATTCCTTTCTCTCCCAATCAAGTGCCTATTTTATAATATTAGGCAAGGGAAACCAATATTCATAAGTCAGTCAAGTGTTTTAGTATTATTTCCCCTCTTTGAGCCATGCCTAGATCCCTGTACCATAGAGGCCTGTTGTTCCAAGTTGAGCATGCATCTCTATTTATTTCTGTCCCACTTAAGCCATGCTAACCTGTCTCAGTGTTCCTCTATCTATCTTGTCCTTCCACCTCCTTCCCCTTCTTATATTGCCCTCCCAAACAACTGAACTAAACCCCCCACCCCAACCCCACTGTTGTGGTTACCTTATATTCCATTAACTCTTCCCTCCATTTAAGACCGTCTATTTTATCCTGTAATCTACCTGACCTTCCCACCA
>NW_006408833.1:608066-611621 GCF_000296735.1 Chrysochloris asiatica
ATCAGGAGATGGGCTTCCCTTTTCACTCTTCTTCTTGAGAAATTTCATGATGTCAATGTTGGTCACTGTAACGTAACTCAGGATTTATTTTTCAGCCTATTTCCTTTTAGTCTGCCTGTTTCACTCCATAATCCCCATTCAGGCCTTTTTCCTAGTGATAAACAGTTCTGTGCCAGCTGTGGCCATTTTGCTCTGTTGTTTGGTTTTAAGTGGCAACTGTCACTTTAAATTTTGAGGAGATCTGTGTGCATGCATAGTAGACCCCTCTAGGGGGTGGGAATGGGGTGTCCACTCACTCAATTACCCCCTCTAGTCACCAGAATGGAGGTGCGCAGACAGCAAGAGACTAATGAACAGATACAAAAAAAAAAAGAAGAAGAATGGCCACACCTTTATCTCTGAGGTTCTGTCAAGCATCCATGGCTGCTCTGATCCTTTCTCCACTCCATCTCACCCAGGATGCCGGCTCTGGAAGCAGCTGAGTGTCTTGAATTAAAAAGCAATGGATTTCTTTCTTCTGCTACAAATTCCCCTAGCTGTAAGCCTTCCAACCTTCTAAATAGTCCTTTATGTGTGGTTCAGAGTTCTGGGACCAACCCCTGAGCCTGCTTGTTCCAGTATTCTGTGTTGTTGTTGACAGAGCTCCTCACTGCACTTCCACCCAATCCACCATCTTGCTTGTTCTTGCCCTCAATTATCTTTTAATTCTATTTTCCTCAAACTTTTTGAAGACTCCTCAAATAACATCAGGAGGTCAGCAAAAAATTATGTATGGAAAGGAAGACATGGAGAGGAGGACAAGAGTTAAAGGTAACAGAGACAAATACAATCATAGACAAAATTCTACAATAACATGAGTGGATGTGCAGATAGATACTAAAGATGGTGAAGTATGGGGAGGAGAATGGGACTAAACTCACAAATATATAAAGGTTTGACAGAATTTTTCTACATATGTATTTAACTATGCAATCAGGATGCATTGATAATTATTGATGATTAGAATACCAAAGTTGGAAATAAAGGGGAAGGATCAGTACTTGGAAATATAGCTTTGGTGATAGAAATGATGCTGAATATTGCATGATATAATTTTGTAAGACCAATGACTTATTCATTGCAAATACCTTTTTTTCAAGAACATAAACAGCAACTATACACATGGGCCACAGCAGATGGAATACACAGGAATAAAATTGACTATATCTATGGGAAAACAAGATGGAGAAGCTCAATATCATTAGGCAAAACAAGACGAGGGGCCAACTGTGGAACAGAACATCAATTGCTCATTTGCAAATTCAGGTTGAAGTTGAAGAAAATTAAAACAAGTTCATGAGAGCCAAAATATGACCTGTAGTATATCCCAACTGGATTGAAAGACCATCTCAAGAACAAATTAGATGCATTAGACACTAGTGACCAAAGATCAGGAGAGTTATGGGATGACATCAAGAACATCATTCATGAAAAAAGCAAAAGTTCATTATAAAGAAAGAAAGAAAAATGGATGTAAGAATAGACTCCTGAAATTGGTCTTGAACATAGAGATGCTAAGGCAACTGAAAGAAATGAGGAAGTAAAATAACTGAATAAAAAATGTCAAAGGGCAGCTTGAGAAGAGAAAGTATAGTGTTATAATGAATGTACAAAGACCTGGAGTTAGAAAACAAAAGGGAAGAACACACTCAGTATTCCTCAAACTAAAAAAAAAAAAAACTAAAGGAAAAAAATCAAGCCTCAGGTTGTAATACTAAAGGATTCTACGGGCAAAGTGGCTCTATAGGATAAACACCACACTGCTAATCACAAGATTGCCCCTTCGAGTCCACAAGCCACTCTACAAGAGAAAGATGAGACTTTCTACTCCCATAAATATTTGTAGCCTTGAAAGCTATATACAAGGCTTCTATGATTGGAACCAACTCAATAACAGTAAAAAACGACAGCAATATGGGCAAAATATTGAATGATGCAGGAAGCATCATAAGAAGACGGAAGGAATACAGAAATACTGTACCAAAAAGAATTGGTCCACCTAACAAGAGAAGCAATGACACCAGAGATGGAGACAGAGATGAGGACATGGAGAGATAGAGCAGCTGAGGACTCTAGATTCATGGAAAGAGAAAGACTATGTGCTGGCAGTCAAATACTAGTGGTCAGGAGGCAGACTTGTGGAATGTGTCCTTTAGTTGTTTAAATGATAATATATTCCTGAGTGTTTTTTGTGTACATCCTCCCCCACCACCACCCCCCAAAAAAAACAAAAACAGAGGGAATAGAAGCAAATACTGTCGAATGATGATGCACAGAGGAGATTGTAATCATTGTAACAAAACAATTAGTCTAAAACCAATGTTCCCCCCTATAAACTATAAAAACTTTTTTTTTAAAAATCCTGTAGGCCAGAGGAAGTCTGGCTCAATCAGGTTGTTGTTGATCTTAAGTGCCATTGAGTCACTTCTGAGGGTTTCCAAGGAGTGGCTAGTGGGTTTGAAACTAGCCTTTTGGTTAGCAGTTCCATGCTTATTGTACAGTACTGTTGTTGTTGTTAGGTGCCATCGAGTCAGTACCAACCCATAGTGATCTTATGCACAGCAGAACAAAACACTGCCCAATCCTGGGCCAACCTCACTACTGTTGCCACGCTTGAGTCCATCGATGCTGCCACTTGGCCAATTCATCTCGTTGGGGGTCTCCCTCTTTTTCTCTGACCCTCCACCTTGCCAAACATGATATCCTTCTCCAGCGACTGGTCCCTCCTGACAATATGTTTGAAGTATGAGAGACGAAGTTTGGCCATCTTGGCCTCCAAGGTGCACTCTGGCTGCACTTCTTCCAAAATGGATCTATTGTTTTTTTTGGCACCCCATGGCACTTTCAATATTCTCCTCCAACACCATAACTCAAAAGCATAGATTCTTCTATTAACAACCTGCGATATGCAGATGATACAACCTTGCTTGCTGAAAGTGAAGAGGACTTAAAACATTTACTGATGAAGATCAAAGAGCACAGCCTTCAGTATGGATTACAGCTCAATGTAAAGAAAACAAAAATCCTCGCCACTGGACCAATAAACAACATTCTTATCAATGTGGAAAAAATCGAAGTTGTCAAAGATTTCATCTTCTTGGATCAACTATCAACACTCATGGAAGCAGCAGTCAAGAAATCAAATGACATAGTTTGGGTGCTGGGAAGGGGGGCAATATACAAGAAGGGAGAGGGGAATAGAAGAACAAAGCCGATGGAAGAACAATTAGGCAGGTTTGCATGGGCTACGTGGGACAGAGGTAAATAATGATGTATGCACAACCTTGGAACAACAGGACTCTAGGATACAGAGATTGAGACATGGTTGGAATGGGGAAAAGGGGAGAATAATGTTTAGATGCTTGGCTGTCTTTTGAAACTTGGTTTTCCTTGCATTATATTATAAAATAGACACTGGAGGAGGAGAGAAAGGAATAGCCAGAAACATCATCATAGAAAGCTTGTAAGTCTGTCTTCTGCCTATAACTGATTGGAATACCTAAAATGGGGCTACAA
>NW_006408833.1:612999-630564 GCF_000296735.1 Chrysochloris asiatica
ATTATAACCATGGCAATGAGACGATATACGATAGAATGAATGTAAAACTAATGTTCTCCCATGTAAACTATCACATAATTCACAATAAAACATTTAAAAACAAAAACAAAACAAAACAAAAACAGCAGTCTGTTTGGTTATTACAAGAACAAACAAGCTGTTCTCCCAGGTGCCATCAAGGCAAGCAATCAAGTCCCTTCAGGACAAACTCTCCTCCAAGATGGAAACTCAAAGGGAACACACAAGCAGGCATGTAAGTTCCCTGGTGATCGTGTTGGTCTACATGTGAGAGGAAGTAGGGGAAAGGCAGGTATGAAGATATGGGCTGAGTCTGACCACATTCCATAGACTCATGTCGATCTTGAGCTGAGAGAGAAAAAAGAAAGGACAGGTTGCTCCGAAGTTTAGGACGACTTAGGACCGCCTGAGCCCATGGACACTGACCTAGCCACGGAGGGCTAGAACTGAGAGTGAAGTGTCCAGGTGATATGAAGTGAAAGAAAATGTACAAGGATGCCCAAACTTACAGAGATTACCCATTTGACCTAGCTTCTATGGCTTGATGACCAGAGCTCAACTAGAGGAAGATAAAGAAATTTGATAAGGGAATCAAATGTAACTTGCTACAATTTGAGTACCTTGACCTATACTTATGGATAAAGTAGCTCAAAATATCAACCAAGAGGGAAGGAATCTTCACATCAAGGATCAAGTCTGTCTCCTAGGTATACAGAGTTGATAGGGACAGGCAAATTAGACATTGACTAACTAAAATGGGGGGGGGGTGCTATAAAAATGCAAAGTGGCTGGCTTACAAGTTTTCAAGAGGGAATTTCATTTGAGAGTGTGTGGGGAAGGTAGAATCCCCACTGGATAGTTTTCATCTTGTCTCAATGGGTCTGGTGAAAGGAGATGGGGATAGGATTCATTTGATTCAATAGTGATTAATTGTTATGACTAATTGTAATTGTCACAACTGTAAGGGTAGAAGTTTTATAATATAAATGGGGGAGCAATTAATCTTACATTCCAAGAACAGAGGACCATCAAGAGAGAAGAGCATGAGCGGAATGTGGGACCTTAATCAGAGAACCAGCGACACCAGAGATGGAAGCAGAGGTGATGGTATGGAAAGCTAGAGCTGCTGAGGACTTCAGACTCATGGAAAGAGAAAGGTGTGTGCTGGCGGCCAGGAGGCAAGATTGCAGAATGTACCCTTTGGTTGTTTAAATGATTATATATTTCTGAGTGTTTCTGAGTGTACATCATCAAAAACAAAACAAAAATCAGAGGGAATAGAAGCAAATACTGTTAAATGATGCTGCGTGGAGGGGATGGTAATCATTGCAAAGAAAGAAAATATGATAGGATGAGTGCAAAACCAATGCTGTCTCATGTAAACTATCACTCAATTCACAATAAAAGCTTTTAAAAAAGAAAGAAAAAAGAACCAGTGGTATTGAAAAAGAAATCTGAGTAGCACTGAAGGCATTGGCAAAAATCATGGATCCAGGAATTGATGGAATACAAACTGAAATGTTTCAACAAACTCATCCAATCCTGAAGGCACTCACTCATCTATGCCAAGATATTTTGAAGACAACTATGTGACCAACCAATTGGAAGATATACATAATTTTGCCCATTCCAAAGAAAGGTGACCAAATAGAATGAATAAATCATGAAATAATAGTATCAGTATCAGATGCAAGTAAAATTTTGCTGAAGATAATTCAAAAATGGTTGCAGCGGTACTTTGACAGGAAGCTGCCAAAAATTCAAGCCAGATTCAGACAAGGGTATGGAATGAGGGATATCATTGATGATGTTAGATGGATCTTGGGTGAGAATACCATAAAGTGTTTAATTGTGCTTTATTGACTATAAAAAGGCCTTTGACTGTGTGGATTATAAAAAAGTATGGATAATATTGCAAATAATGGAAATTCCAGAATACTTAATTGTGCTCATAAGGAACCTGTACATGGACAAAGAAGCAGTTGTTCAAATAGAATAAGGGGATAATGAATGGTTTGAAATCAGGAAAGGTGTACTCTCATGTTTTATCCTTTCACCATACTTATTTAGTCTGTTTGCTAAGCAAATAATCTGAGAAGCTGGATTTTAATTGTGGTGTAGGCAAAGAATATTGAAAATACCATGAACAAACAGGAACAAACAAATCTGTCTTGGTAGAAGTTCAGTCAAAATGTTCCTTAGAAGTAAAGATGGCAAAATTTCATCTCTCATACTTTGGACATGTTGTCAAGAAAGACCAGTCCCTCATTGACTACCCAAATTGGGGAGGTGGGGGGGTGGGGGAGAGAGGATACAAAGGCAAGAAGTGACTGGATTACAAGCTTTCAAGAGGGAACCTAGATCCAGGGGGCACAGAGGAAGGGAGGAAGGTAGAATCTCCACTGAGTAGTATCCAATCTGTCTGGGTGGGGCTGATGAAAGGAGATGGGGATAGCACTCATGTGGTACAATAGTGAATAATTACTATCAAGACTGACTGTGAGGGTTGGAAATGTAAAGGTAGACATTTTGTAGCAAAAGGAGGAGAGTGAGAAAAATAAAAGGAGGGGAGTTGTTGACTTTGCAGTCCAGGAGCGGAGGGCCCTGGGTCTATCAAGGGGGAAGAGAGGAGTGTGGGATCCTACCCAGAGAAACAGTGATGCCAGAGATGGAGGCAAATATGATGACGTGGAGTGATGGAGCAGCTGGAGACTCTGGACCCAGAGAAGGAGAGAGGTTGTGTGCTGACAACCAGGGGGCAGACTTGCAGGGTATACCCTTTGGTTGGTTGATGATGCATAGAGGGGATTGTAACCATGGCAATGTAATGATACACAATAGGATGAATGTAAAGCTAATGTTCTCCCATGTAAACTATCACATAATTCACAATAAAACATTTTTTAAAAGTTAGTCTTAACAAATCTCATGTTTTTCTCATCCAATATAAAATAATTTCTGCATTGGAAAAAAAAAAAAAGAAAAACCAGTCCCTGGAGAAGAATATCATACTTGGTAAAGTGGAGGATCAATGAAAAAGAGGAAGATCTCCAGTGAGATGAATTGACACAGTGACAGAAACAGTGTGCTCAAACAAAACAATTGTGAAGATGGTGTAGGACTGGGCAATGTTTCATTGTGTATAGGGTCACTATGAGTTGGAACCAACTCGACAGCACCTAACAATATGCTGCAAATACATCCATGAATACAAGGGAGCTTCAAGAATTCATGGAGAAAACAGAGTCAAAAGATATAATGTTTTCAGGAACTTTTTGTATCCCCTTTGCATGGTAGAGCATACAGTGTGTAAAATAATGAAAACTTCTTAGCCATAACAAAACACCTGGGCCTGGTGACTCAGAACTTCTTAGCCATCACCAAACATCTGGGTGTGACAACTCAGAACCATAGTCTCTGGAGACACCAAAGTCAAATTGCATAACGTCATACACAAATAATGTTCTAAATCTTATCTTGGTGAATAGGGACTGGGGTTTTGGAAGCTTGTGAGTGGACATATAGAGTGCAGCTATTCTAAAGTAAAGAAGAGTAGGGAAGATTAAAAGACCCATGGAAACAATCAAGTCCAACAGACTACATATAACTCAGCTTCCATGACTTGAATCCAGAATAACCAGATGGTGCCTGGCTACTACTGTTTGACCACTCTGAAAGGGATCACATTAGAGGATACTGGATGGAGTAGAAGAAAAATGTAGAACAAAACTCAAATTAATAATAATAATAATAAAGACAAGGCTTACTAATCTGATGATAGAGACTAGTGGAAAACCCGAGACTGTCCCTTAGTCACACTTCAGGCCTGGAAAAGAACTCACACCTGTGGCTCAATTTTCAGTCAAGCAATGGACAAGTGTATGTACTTGGAAGGTACATACTTCTTAGAATAATCAATCATTTGAAGTCAAAAGGGAAGTATTTGCCCAAGGACAAAGATCATAAGGAAGGTTTAAGAAAGAAGGATAAATGGGAACAGGAAACACAGCGAGAACGTGGATATTGCAATCAATCACATGAAACAAAGTGTGTATGGATTGTTGAATGGAGAACTGATTTGCTCTTTAAGACTTCGCTCAATTCACAATAAAAAGTGGTTTTTGTTGTGTTTTTTTTAATATTATACAGCTGCAGTAATGAAATCAGTCTGATACTGGTATAACAGCAGTCATGCAAAGCAATGGAGTAGAATTGAGAGTCCAAAATAAACCCATATATTTATGGTCAACTGATTTTTTATAAGGGTGCTATTTCCATTCCATGGAGAAAGAAGAATCTCTTCAATAAATGATGCTGGGAAAATTAGGTTTATAAAAATACATTTTAAATAGACCTAAATGTACAAACATAAAATTCTCGCAAGAAATTACATGGGCGACACTGTGAGGCCTAGCTTTTAACAATGGATTATCTGATACAATAACAAAAACACAAACAGCAGAAGACAAAATAAACAAGAGACCGCATAAAAATTTAAAGCTTTTTCATCAAAAGACTTCACCAAAAAGCTAAAAAAATAAGCTACCAACTGGAAGGATATATTCAGAAACAATATATCTTGTAAGAATCTAATAATAAAGAACTGGGTGCTAAAAGAAAATGGAGCAGTGTCCTTAGTGATCTGAAGAAGATGGTGTTGAATCTCAAATTCTATACTCAAGTGTAAGTAAAGATGAAATAAAGACATTTTCAGATATTAAGAAACTCAGGAGGTTTATCTCTTATATATCCTTTCAGATAAAGTTATTTGGGGATGTACTCCATCAAAACAAAAATCCTGGGATCCTGGAAATAGTGGCTAAAACAAAGGAAAGCAGTAAAAGAGAAGTTCCATTATGACCTAGAGAACAATTCGTTCAGATTAGAAAAGGTGTCAAGGAAAATCTAAGGGGGAAAAGGTAGAGGATTGGACAGAATACCTAATGAAATGGAGATTTAGGTAGAAAAAATTGAATATATGCTATAGTAAAATAGTGAAAGGAAAAAAAATTAATTAGAAGCTTCAAAAAAAAACATAAAGATGCTAAAAGAAAAAGTACAGTACTCGGCAAAGCAACAAACAATATCTATATAGTCATTAATAGACCAAGTTTATTATATTTCAACTTTTATTATCAAACTATAGACAAAACATGAAAATTTAATCATGATTACAGAACAGAATACAATGTTATCAACTTTGACAATATAAAAGACCAGATGGAAGAACTAGGAAGTTGATAGTGGAGAAAATATCTCATCTAAAAAAGTTCTGGTTCAGAAATACTCTCTCTAATTCATGAAACAAGAAATAAAAGTGTTGAGTGTAGGGCAAGATGGTGTATGGAGTAGGTGGATGCACTAAGTCGAACCTCTGCAACAAAGATATGTGGGACCAAGGGAAACAGATACTTATTGAAGAAAGGTGGATAGAATGCTGACTGGAAGAGGAAACTGAACAAGACCGTTGACAGAGAAGAAAAGTGAGAAGACCTGGGCTGGTGTGGAATGGAGCAGCCATCTTAAGCTTTTGCAAATGGCTGCTGATATAGTGGCCTTTGGGCACAAAATATAGCTGGAAGTTGGCAGAAAGGGGAGTGCAATTCTCCCTTGTTCCCATGCCCCCCTGGTAGCCAGGGGCATAATCAGTCCCTGTCATCATCAACCCAGCAACCAATGACAATACCTCCTGCCAGCCTCTACTCTGCCTGGGATTGGGTTCCTGGCATAATATCACTGCTTCTGAAGACACATGAGCCCACCTGAACTATAGTACACAAACAGTGACAGAACTATCTGCGTTCACACTTCCAGTCTCTACCACATCCATCAGGAGACAGGTGAGGAATGCCTGAGAATACATCAATATACAATCATCAAGTAAATACAAATACCACACCACAATGTCTCAGAGAAAACAAACAACTACAGCTTACATTAAGAAATAAGAAAAAGAAAAGAAAGAAGACAGAGTGCCTTTAAGCAAGTGACCAAAATACAGACTCAGAAAATAGAACACCAGAAATTTCTGAAAAGGAATTGAAAAGAATACTAATTAGGCAACTTCAACAGATTGAGAGGAAGATTGAGAAAACTACAGATGAAGTCAAGGAAAACATAGACTAAACTATGAGAAAAAATCAGGAAGCAAATTGGTAAACTAATTTAAAAATTTTTGGAACCATATAAAAACAGAAATCAGAAAGTCAGATGATTAATACTAAGACTTCAGAAATAGTTAATACACTGAAAAGACAAATCAACAGAATTTAATCAGTGGAAAGCAGAATTACTGAGCTTGAAGAAAAATCTCTCAGTAATCATCTGCTAGAGGAACAATCAGAAAAAAAGATTTTAAAAAAGAAAAAGAAAACCTAAGATTTATGTGGTGTGGCTCTGTAGAATAAGAACTGGACAGCAAGGTTGGTTTGAACTACAAGGTTTGTGGTTCAAATCCACCAGTCACTCTTTGGAAACCCTATACAGGGCCTCTATGAATTGGAACTGACTTTATGGCACTCAACAACAACAACATCCAGAGGAATAAGTTACATGTGATAGGAATTCCAGAACGGGAAGAGATAATAAAACCCATAGAGAATATTGGCCAAGAGTTATTGGAACATAAAATGAGGGGACTATAAAGGCACAAAGTGACTGGCTTACAAGCTTTCAAGAGGGAGTTTAGTTTAAGAGTGTGTGTGGGAAGATAGTCCACACTGAATAGTTTTCATCTTGTCTAGATGGGTCTAGTAAAAAGAGATGGGAATAAGATTCTTATGATTCAATAGTGAGTAATTGTTATCATGACTAATCGCAACTGTCACAATTGTAAAGGTAGAAGTTTTGTAACAAAAATGGGGGAGTAGTTAATCTTACAGTCCAGAAACAAAGGACCCTAGGACCATCAAGGGAGAAGAGCACAAGTGGAATGCAAGACCTTATCCAGAAAAGCACCAATACCAGAGACGGAGGCAGAGATAGGGACGTGAAGAGAGGGAGCAGCTGAGGACTCTAGATTCATGGGAGAAGAGGGAATAAGCAATTATTAAATATGCTTTAAAAAAAAAAAGAGCTTAAGTGAATAGAAAGAAATATTGTTAACTGATGGTACATGGAGGGTATTACAATCATTGTTGTAATGAAACAAGGTGTATGATGATTTGCTGAATGTAAAATTGATGATCTGCCCTGTAAACTTCCACTTGATCCACAATAAAAACCTTAAAAAAAAAAAAAAAAGTTATTGGACCAAAACCTCACTATCATCATGAAAAATGAGAAAACTATTCAAATTGAACAAACTCCAAACAGGATAGATCACAAAAGAAAAACACCAAGGCAGATTATAATTAAACTTTTCAAAGCAAAAGACAAGGAAATAATTCTGAGAGCAGCTCAGGAAAAATGAAAAGTTACCCACATAGGAGAACTAATAAAACTAAGCTCTAATTTCTCAGCAGGAACCATACAGGCAAGAAGACAATGAAATGACATATATAAAACTCTGAAAGAAAATTTGCCAATCAAAAAGCATATATCCAACAAAACTGTCGTGGTCGTTTGAATTAGATCATTTTCATAAAAACAGAAATTAAAAGAATTTGCAAAACCCAGATTAACTTTACAAAAAAATACTAAAGGGAGTTCTGTGGACAGGGAACCAATGTCACCAGACAACAACCTGAGACTAACATACATGACAATATCACCTAGACTCAACCCAAATATGGTGGTAGTGGTGGTTATGTGCCATGGAGTTGGAACCGATTCATAGCGACCCTGTACAGGATTATCGAGGCTGTAAATCTTTACGGGAGCAGAAAGCCTCATCTTTCTCCCGCGGAACATCTGGTAGTTTTGAACTGCTGACCTTGCAGTTCACAGCCCAATTCATAACCACTACTCTACCAGAGCTCCTTCAACCCAAATATATAAGTATGCAAAAAAAACAGTACTATAAGACTGAAAAGAGAGAACCAGAGATACAGTTGCAACACCAAAAGAAACAAAGTTAAAAAAAGGAACAATCCATTTACAAAAATCCCAAATGAAGAGGCAATCAAATCAATTTCAAGAAAAAAAATAAAAATAAACCTGTTACCCTAAAAAGAAGACCAAACCATACTCCTAGCTGAAGCCCAATCCTATCCCTAACACTAAGGCTAGTCCTAATCATACCCCTAACAGTAGACCAAGTCCTAGGCCAAGCCAAAACCTAGCCATAGTCCCAGTCCTACCTTGCACTCCTTATTCTTATCCATCCACCCACCCAACCAAAAAAAGAAATAAAGGTGTTACCTAAACCCAGAAAGATAACCAATTGTTGTTGTTAGTTGCCATTGTGTTGTCTCTGACCCATAGCGACCCTATGCATAACAAAACAAAACACCACCCAGTGCTACACCATTCTCACAACTGCTGCCATGCTTGAGCCCATTGCTGCTACCACTGTGCCAGTCTATCTCATTGGGATCTTCATCTTTTTTGCTGACCCTCCACTTTACCAAGCATGATGTCTTTCTCCAGGAACTGACTGTTCCTGATAATATGTCCAAAGAGATGAAGCCTGGTCATCTTGGCTTCCAAGGAGTGTTCTGGTTATATTTTTCCAACACAGATTTGTTATTGTGTTTAAGTGCCTTCCAGTCAGTTCCAACTCATAGCGACCATGTACAAGATTTCCAAGAAGGTGATGAACTTCAACTGCAGACCTTGCGGTTCAAACCGACCTCGCAGTCCAACGCATTAACCCACAGCGCCACACCAGGACTCCATAGTACTTCAAAATACTTCTCCAACTCAAATGCATCAATTCTTCTACAGTCGTTCTTATTCACTGTTCAACTTTCACATAAATAAGAGATTATTGAAATTACCACGGCTTGGATCAGGCACACTTTAGTCCTCAAACTGATAACTTTGCTCTTGAATACTTTAAAGAGGTCTTGTGCAGCATATTTACCTAATGCAATACATCATTTGAATCCTTGACTGCTGCTTCCATGAGTGTTGATTGTTGATCTGAGCAAAATGAAGTCTTTTCTCCATATATCTTGATGTTATTTCTTGATGTTATTTCTTTACATTGAGGTACAACCCACACCAAGTACTGTGGTTTAAAATCATCATCAGTAAGTAATTTAAGTCTTCTTTGCTTTCAGCAAGCAAGGTTGTATCATCTGCATATCACAGGTTGTTAATGAGTCTTCCTTCAATCTTGATACCACATTCTTCTCCATATAATCCAGTTTCTCAGTTTATTTACTTCCCATACAAATTGAACAAGTATGGTGAAAGAATACAACCCTGGCACACACCTTTTCCAATTTTAAATCATTCAGTGCCCCCTTGTTCTGTTTGAATGATTGTCTCTTGGTCCATTATAGGTATCTTATGAGCATAATTAAATGTTCCAGAATACTCATTCTCCGCAATGTTGTTCATAGTTTGTCGTGATCCACACAGCCTTTGCATAGTCAATAAAGCACAAGTAAACATCTTCCTGGTATTCTCTGGTTTCAGTCAAGATTCATCTGACATCAGCAATGATGTCACTCATTCCACATGCTCATCTGTATGTTGCAGCTGTTTTTTAATTATCTCTAGCAAAATTTTACTTGCCTGTGACATTAATGATACTTGCATGTGATATTAATGATTTCCACATTCATTTGGGCCACCTCTCTTTTGATTGGGAACAAATATGGATCTCTTCCAATCAGTTGATCAGGTAGCTGCCTTCCAAATTTCTTGGCATAGATGCATGAGTGCCTCCAGTGCTACATCAGTTTGTTGAAAGATTTCCATTTGCATTCCATCAATTCCTGGAGGCTTGTTTTTTGCAGTGCCTTCAGTGCACCTTGGACTTCTTCCTTCAGTACCATTGGCTCTTGAGCATGTGCTACTTCTTGAAATGGCTGAACATCAACCATTTCTTTTTGGTACAGTGACTGTATTCTTTCCATCTTTTGATGCTTTCAGTATTTTGCCCATACAATCCTTCAATATTGTAAGTCAAGGCTTGAATTTTTCCTTAGTTCTCTCAGTTTGAAAAATGCTGAGAGAGGTTTTCTGACTCCAGCTCTTTGCACATTTTACTATAATGCTTGACTTTGTCTTCTCGAGTTGCCCTTTGAAATTTTCTGTTCAGCTCTTTTACCTCCTCATCTCTTCCATTTGCTTTAGCATCTCTACACTGAAGAGCAAATTTCAGAGTCTCTTCTGACATCCATTTTGGACTTTTCTTTCTTCCTTGTCTTTTTTTTTTTTTTTTTTTTAATGTTTTAGTGTGAATTATGTGATCGTTTACATGGGAGAACATTAGCTTTACATTTATCCTATCATATATTATTTCATTGCCATGGTTACAATGCCTTCCATGCATCATCAACCAACCATTCCCCCTGGTAGTCAGCACACAGCCCCCTCCCTCTCTGGGTCTAAAGTTCCCAGCCGTTCCCTCTTTCCACATCATCGTCTCTGCCTCCATCTCTGGCATCACTGCTTCTCTGGGTAGCGTCCCCCATTCTGCTCTCTCCCTTGATAGTCCCTTGATGGTCCGCTCCTGGACTGCGAAGTCAATCACTCCCCTCCTTTTGCTACAAAATGTCTACCTTTATTATTTCCAACCCTCACAATCAGTCCTGATAACAATTATTCACTATTGCATCACAAGAGACCTATCCGCATCTCCTTTCATCAGCCCCGCCCAGTGGAGATTCTACCTTCCTCCACGCCCTCTGGATCTAGGCTCCCTCTTGAAAGCTTGTAAACCAATCCCTTCTTACCTTTGTAGCCCCCATTTTGGGTAGTCAGTGTCCAAGTTGTCCATTCCTGTCTACCCTGTGTAGCGAGGGGGTGGGAGTGATCCTCGCTGTAAAGATTTGCTCCCTCTTTTGAGCTACTGCATCCATAGGTGTAAGTCAAGTTCATCAAATTGTATCAGATTACTCTTTTTTTTCCTCTTCTTTCTTATTCTAGTTGAGTTCTGATCATCCAGCCATTGAAGCCAGGTCAAGTGGGTATTAACTGCAAGTGTGGGTGTTCTTGTGCATATGCCCTCATGCCCTCTCTTCTTATCAGCTGGATACTTCACTCTCCATTCTAGTCCTCTGTGGCTATGTCACTGACTCTGGGCCCAGGAGTCCCCAGGTCTTGCCACACTGCTAGCCAGCCAGGTCTCCACCCAGGTTCACAGAGGTCTATTGAACGTGGTAGGGCTTAGCTTGCTGCTTCATTGCTGTTTTTCCCCTCACTTCCCCTTATTCCTTGTTTTTTTAATGACCTTTGCTTACTTCCTGTATGATGTTCTTGATGTCACCCCACAACTCTTCTGGTTTTCGATCATTAGTGTCTAATGCATCAAATATGTTCTTGAGATAATCTCTAAATTCAGGTGAGATATGTTCAAGGTCATATTTGGGTTTTCGTGAATTTGTTTACATTTTCTTCAGCTTCAGCCCAAACTTGCATATGAACAAGTCTGTCCTTGGCCTTGTTTTGGCTGATGATATGGAGCTTTTCCACTGTGACTTTCCACAGATGTTGTCAGTTTGATTTTTGTGTATTCCATCTAGTGAAGTCCATGTGTACAGTTATCTTCTGTTCTTCTGTTGTTTAAAAAAGGTATTCACAATGAAGTCATGATTGGTTTTGCAAAATTCTTTCATGCAATCGCCAGCATCATTTATATTACCAAGGCCTTATTTTCCAACTACTGATCCTTCATTTCCAACCTTTGCATTCCAGTCATTAATGCATCTTGATTTCATGTTTGATCAAGTTAAAACTGAAGAAGTTGGTAGAATTCTTTACTTTCATCATTGCTGCCTTTAGTGATTAGTACATAAATTTGAATAGCAGTTATATTAACTGGTCTTCTTTGTAGTGTATCCTATCACAGCATTATACTTCAAAATAGATCTTGAAATGTTCTTTTGGATGATGAATGTGACACCAGGCCTTTTCAGTTTGTCATTCCCAGCAGAGTAAACCACGTGATTGTCCGATTCAAAATGGCCAACACCAGTACGTCTCAGCTCACTAATGCTTAGGATATCGGTGTCTATGAATTGCATTTCATTTTGACAGCTTCCAATTTTCCTAGATTCATACATTGTACATTCAGTGTTCTAATTATTAATGGATGTCTACTGCTGTTTCTCATTTTGAATTGTGCCCCATCAGCAAATGAAGGTCCCGAAAGCTTTGCTCCATTCATGTTATTACGGTCTACTCTACTTTGAGGAAGCAGTTTCATCCCCAGTCGTATTTTGAATGTCTTTCAACTTAAGGGTCTCATCTTCTGGCACTATATCTGACAGTATTCTGGTGCTCTTCATCATGTTTCAATAGTCTGATGTTGACAGTGTTCCACTGTTATTCATAAGGTTTTCAGTGGGTAAAATTTGGAAGTAGTCAGTCTTTCCTTCTTCAGTATGTCTTAGTCTGGAAGCTCAGCTGAAACCTGCCCACCAACGGTGACCTTGCTGGCATTCAAAATATCAGTGGCATAGCTGCCAGCATCACAGCAATTCACAACCCAACACAGTGCAACAAATTGACAAAAGAATGGTGCGGATAACCAATAGAGAAACTGAAATACTTTATTAGAAGCAAGAAGTTGATCATGGTGTAAATGAGCTAAATCCTCATGAGATCAATGGGAAATATCTGAAATTGATTTAAAATGCCCCCATAGAATATTTAGATGTGGAAATGACTAGCAGAAATAAAAGTGATGGTTAAAAATGAAAGTGGGGTGAAGATTTGTGGGATAGACTTCTTTTACATAAGCCCCTCTGTACTAATTTGACCTTTCTAAACAGTGTGTTCTGGTGTGGTGGTGCTGTGGGCTAATGTGCCAGACTGCAAAGTTGTTTGAACTGCAAGGTCAGCAGTTCAAGCTCACAAGCTGCTCCTCAGAAACTCTACAGGGTCACTATGAATCAGACACAACTCAAGGGCACTTAACAGCAATGCACATGCAGTACTTCTATTTTTCAAATAAACACATATTTAAAAGTACAGAAAAAGAGACATTCCCTATGCTCCTCTTTCCAATATTCCCTTGTCCCTCCAGATCGACTCAGAATATAAAAAAGTTTGAGAACAAATAAAAATTGACCACCATAGTGCTAGCTTACAATCTGGATGAAAAAGTATTTATGTTGTTGTCATCATCAGTTCTGACTCACAGCAATCCTGTGTACAATAGAACGAAACACCGCCTGGCCCTGTACCACCCTTGCAATTGTTGCTCTGTTTGAGCCCGTTGTTGCAGCCAATGTGTCAAGCCATCTTGTTGAGGGTCTTTTTTTTTTTTTTTGCTGACCCTGCACTTTGCCAAGCATACTATCCTTCTCCAAGGACATCTTCTTTATGTTGTTATTCTTTTAAGTGCTGTCAACTCGATTTCAACTCATAGTGACCCTGTATAGGGTTTGAAGTGCCAACCTTTTGATTACCAGTCCAGTGTTTATCCTACAGCACATCAGGACCCTTTTTTTATAGTACCTGCAAAAATCCCCAGGGCTGACCCTAACTGGCATGACTTGAGTCACATATCCTTCTCTGAAATAATCACTGTGGTCAAGGGGTTTAAGAATCATGACTCAGAAACTTAAGGATAATCTGATATGTACCACATAGCCAAAGAATGGATGGGAGGGGATAATTTTCTCCCAAAACACAGTAGACATAAAAATAATGTGCCTCTCTGGGAGAGTATTTGAATGTCATTTATGCAGTAATGTTAACAATGTTAACACATTGTCCCCATTGTTTATTGTTATATAACAAATCAACTCAATACTTCATGGTTTTATCTGGAAAACTGTATTACATCATGAGGTCAACAGCAAATGAAACATGAAAAATATTGTTGTGCTGGTGTTTAACAACCAGCTTTCTGGGCAAGAAAAATTTATGTGTGTATTTATCATTAATTTTACTGAAAGGATGTACTGTTGTTAAGTGCAGTTGAGTCAGTTCCGACTCCTAGTCACCCTGTATAGGCATTCCGAGGGGTGGCTGATAGGTTTGAACTGCCGACCCTGCAGTTCAAACCAGTGCTTAAGCATAGTAGGACTCAGAAAGGATGTATAACACAACATTTATAAATAATAAAATGCATACTACTCTTTATTGTATGGCGCTGTAAGTGAATGCACTGGACTGCAAAGTCAGTTTGAATCGCCAGGTCAGCAATTCAAGCTCACCAGCCACTCCTCAGAAACTCTATATGGGGTCAAACATGGGTCAGAACTGACTCAATCGCACTCAACAACTCTTCAGTATAAAATAAGTTTGAGAAACTTTGCACTCTCCCCTCCTGCATCTCCCTTAAGTGCCGCCTCTGCTCCAGTCAAAGTGGAATGCTTGTTAACCTAAACATACCATAATCCCACTTCCTTACTTTTTGTTTCCTAGGAATGCTCTTCCTCATCTCCACCAGTTGGAATCCTCACTGTTCTTCATGGCTCAGCTCAAATTCCATCTCCTCCAAAAAGTCTTCCTTAGTCTCCTGATACAACTTTGTTCTACTTCCTCAGGGGCTCCCATTAGTCTTCATTCCTGTCTCTAATTATGACACTTATACATACTTCAAGTACATGACTTTGGTCAGTGTTTAGCCCCCTACTTTCCCTCACTTTTCACACTAGCTATCAGAGTGATTGTTCTAAACTATCAATCTGTCACTCCCCAGCTTCTTGAACTTCCCATTGCCCAAAGTCAAAGCTAAACTTGATTGGCTTCCATTTCTTCTACCTCTTGAAAAAATGCTCAAACCCAAAACCAAACCTACTGCCTCCTAGAACTGATTCTGACTCATAGTGACCCTATAGGACAGAGTAGAACTACCTCATGGAATTTCCAAGGCTGTCTTTACAGACGCACACTGCCCACATTTTTCTCCTGTGGAGTGGCTAGTGGCTTTAAGCCCCTTCACTTTTTAGTTAACATCCAACTTCTTAACCACTGTGCCATCAGATCACCTAGGCAATGTCCACATATGTTCTCACTCCTCATATAACTGCTTAGGAGCTCCTCTGCTTGAAACAGTTTTTCCTCCTTTTCCACACAGTAAGCATCAATTCAAGACTCAGTTCAGGTGTCCCCTCTTCTATAAAGGCTCTGCTGACTACTCTCCCATCCCAAAGAGAACCATCCAGTGCTTCCTATATGCTCACTTCACTGTGTCTCATTAAGACTTTTGTTATATGTCACACTTAATGCACCTACATGCTTACTTGTTGAGTGCTGTCGAGTCGGTTCCAACCCATATCGACCCTGTATAGGGTTTTCCAGGAGACACTGATGAGCTTCAACCGCCGACCTTGCAGTTCAAACGGCTTTGCAGTTTGGTGCATTAACCCACAGCACCACACCAGGTTTCCTTGTTGTTGTTGTTAAGTGTCATCGAGTCGGTTTGGACCCATAGCGACCCTGTATAGAGTTTCCGAGGAGCAGCTGGTGAACTTTAACTACCAACCTAGCAGTTCAAACGGCTTTGCAGTCTGGCACATTAACCCACAGCGCCATACCGCATAGATGGCAGGGAACATGCCTTATCAGCCTTTTCATCTCCAGAACCTAGCAGTGCCTGGAATATAGCTGGAACTCAATATATGCTTGCTGAATGAATGGATGGAAAGATGAAAGCACAAATGTGCAAAAAATTAGTAAATATACGTTATATCTAAATGCATGAACAAATGAATGTTGAATAGTGGAGTAATGAATGATGAAGGAATGAGAAAAATAGGCAAATACATTTAAGATGCCTGTGCCAGTGAGGGAATGAAAAAAATGAGTGAATTCTCAACATTTTTTTTTTTTTCAGCAGACACGATTAACTTTGAGTCTGAAAATGACAAAAGAAATGAGTGATATAGATATGGGTCAGGATTCTAAAATACTGTTTTGTAGCTAGCTGCTCAGGGTCTTGTCTTGTAGAAGAAAGTCTTTTTTTAAACGCACCTGAAAGACCTTCAGCCCTGGTCTCCACTCATCTAAATTTCACGTGCTAAGCTCTTTTAGATTACAAGGAATAAAGACACACTCAAGTTAGTAATAGGTATTTATTAAAGCATTCACAGGGAAATAAGGAGGAACAGCTGTTAAACAGATAGTCTCACAGACCAGAAACTTGAAAATGGTCCACGATTCAAAGCCTGGATTGTTACCCTCTCAGCTGTAGGCATCTGTTGCACCCTTCACTAGTGTGTCCCCAAACTGTGTATGACTCAAGTACTTTCTGGCTCTATTTCTACTACTTCTATTGCTACTAACTTCTTACTGCTTCCCTCCTCTCTAGCCATGGCCTTTACTGCATCACAGCTCCTAGACCTGGTTCCTGTAGCTTTGGTTCCTACTAATCCAGCCCTTCAGTGTTGGGGTTTCTGCCTGCCTTGTATCTTCTGCTACCTTGTATTCCTGTTGCTGGCTACCTTGTGGCTCTCTTGCAGTCTCCTGCAACCTCATGGATCATTTTTTAAAGACTTCTGCTGCTTCATGGACCTCACAGATTGAGGGTTGTTGGCTTCTGCTACATCAAGGTTCCTTTTGCCTCATGGCTTCTGTATCCATTTGGCCCATTTTGCCTTGCTGCCTGTCTTGTTACCTTGTGGTCATGATCTAATGATACAAAATGACTGTTGGCATAAGGTTTCCTTGGGCTTTTGCTATGTATTTTCTGGCCATTCCTCACTCACCCTTTCTACCTCACTAAATTTTAATAATTGTTCACTTTCTCTGAACACCTCACATTCAGGCTTCCCGAAAGGTGATTTGATTAGTTTCATGCATTTGCCATTTCATACAGGCCATCCCTATGAGGCCAAGTTCTATTGAATAAGCTGCCAGCCAAGGCTGTTACTGAGTCCGATACTAGCCCAATCTAATCATTTATGGTGAAGATTATAGACTACACGGTACACAGCATAGCAGCTGATGCTTCAGAAACCCTTAAAAAGGGACTGCGTGGATGTAATGCAGTGAAGTACTTCATATGGCTCCTCTACCCAGTCTTTGTAACTCCCATCAAACGTTTTTTGCCCTGCTGGGGCTGGGTAAGACAAGGTGGGAGATGCTGATAGGATTCAGTTGTTTGAGTGGTAGAAGGCTTGCTTGCATAATGGAGTGCCCACAGGCACTGAATTGAGGGAGCTAGGTTTGCTGATCCACACGTGCCTTCATGCTGAGGCTTTATGGTGGGATACTGTGTCCTATGGGTACTTAGCAGCAGCCTTAAAAGAGCTTTGTACAGCCTGGGAGAGACAGAGCGACTGGACTGAATAGGGGCCGCAGAGTCACCAAGTCGCGGAGACACGCCGCAGGAACATCTAGGGTGCCTTGCTGACCTTGGGTCATTCCGAACTAGTTGTATTTTCTTTTTTCCTTGGTGCTGGGAGGTAGTGCGCTCACGGTTTGCCCACATACGTCTGGGCAAGAGGAAATAAGAGAACCCGCTCCCACCCCTAGCGCTCTCCTCTGCCAGGAACACACGCCCCTGGGCTAGGCTGAGACGAGGAGTGGGTCTGC
>NW_006408833.1:638687-658453 GCF_000296735.1 Chrysochloris asiatica
TGGTATGGCAGGTTTGATGAGTTTCCAGAAGGGGGAAATATAATTGGGAAGAATCTTGTTTGGCCTGTTCAATAACATTGAACTACAAGTTCCATCTTCTCTCTGACCACCTCTGCCTGTCCTGGCCTGTAATGGAATAGATCAAGGATCTAGAGGTGATGTGGAAAGAAACCCTGGTCTCAGCTCTGGCTCTACTATACCCTCTGAAGGCATCAGGAAAGAATTGAACAAAGTCTCTAAGTTCTCTTAAGGTCTGACATTCTGGACATCTCAACTTTGTCATTATATAAGGGATGTGAATCTTACCTGGGAAAGCCCTCAAAAATATCTCAATGCATATAGGAGGTGCTTAGCCAAGATTTACAAACTGGTGCAGAGGAGGGAGGAGACAAGCTGAATTATTTAACTTTAGGGAACCATCCCAATTGCTGAAGAGGCTGAAAGATTCTAATTCAGTGATGAAAAATGATTCAGACAGGGCAGGAATCTTGGATATGAACAGATACTCACACTATCCTTAGTGTCACCCTCCAAATCCAATAATCCGTCACCAACTCCAGTTCATCATTTTTCCTTAACAGCTCACATCTTACCACCTCTAAACCATTCTTATTGCCCTTGCCCTACCTAGAGCAAGCCTCCTGGTTTTATGCAACAGCTTTCTAACATTCAAAAACTATTTATTAGGTGCCTGCTATGTCAGGCATTGTGCTTATTGCTGGGAATATACCAGTAAGCAAGGTATTTCCATGCCCACTATTGTGAAACAAGCAAACTAACCTGAGTATCTAACCTGATCCACTTTCACACCGACTACCCAGAGAGAAGTTTGTTAAATTCACATCTAATCTACACTCCTGATCCACTTTCACACTGACTACAAGGAGCTCTGGTAGCTTAGTGGTTACGAATCGGGCTGTGAACCTTAAGGTCAGCGGTTCGAAACTACCAGCCGCTCCGCGGGAGAAAGATGAGGCTTTCTACTCCCGTAAAGATTTACACCCTCGGAAACCCTGTACAGGGTCGCTATGGGTCGGAACCGACTCGACGGCACTTAACAACAACAACAACCCAGAGAGTAGTTTGTTAAATTCACATCTGATCTACATTCCTCCCTGCTTAAAACCATTGCATGGCACCCCAACAGCCTTTAAACTTCAGTTCACTGGACTTCATCTTTTAGCCAAACAATAGACAGGTTTATAAAGTGAACAATAACACCTGTGAGGAACTTACTCCTCAGAACAATCAATCATACAAGAATGAAAGGACAGCATTTGCTCAAAACCAAAGTTCAGAAGGCAGGAAGGAGCAAGAAATATGGGCAAATGGAGGGGATGTAATGTCATGAAATAAAATGCATGTTAATTGTTGAAGGGAAACAAATTTGCTCTGTAAACTTTTACCAAAAATGTTCACACACACACACAAAAAGACTCCCAACTTATTGAACTCAAATTTCTAAAGTTGAAGCCCAGATTGCTCCCCATGTGTTTCTGGTGTACAGCCATTTTGGGAATTACACAGTCCCACAAAATAAATCTGACTCCTGACTAATTCTCCAGTTTTAATTCTTAGTGTTCCCTTCCCCAAAAAACTTTTTATGTTTCAGCATTTCTAAATTGCTTTGCTGTATCTTACCTACAGGCATTTGTGCAAACTGTTTTCAATAGGTGGAAGTTCTTCCACTTCCTCCTCACTTGGCCACCTCCTATGGCCCTTGTTTTTCTGCACTCCTGTCATGGTGGTGTGCCGTGGAGTCAGTTCCAACTTGTAGCAATCCTGTGTAGGGTTGCCAAGGCTATAAATCTTTATGGGAGCAGAAAGCATCATCTTTCTCCTGCAGAACGGCTGGTAGTTTCGAACTGCTGACCTTGAGGTTAGCAGCTCAACTCTTAACCACTAACTATGCTATCAGAGCTGATCAAACTGTATGCTTTACCACTAAGTTCCTCAAGGGCAGGATAAAAGAGTTGACTTCTGAATGTGCCTCACTTCCAAAGAATAACCAAACAACCCGCTGCCATCAAGTTGATCCCAACTCATAGTGGCCCTATAAGACAGAGTAGAACTGCTCCTTAGCCATAAATCTTTTACAGACTCCTGGAATGGTGCTATAGGATAAGGACTTGACTGCAAGGTTGGTTTGAACTGCAAGGTCAGCATTTCAAGTCACCAGCCGCTCGTAGGAAACCCTATACTGGATCGCTATGAGTCGGAATCGACTGAAAGCACTTAACAATGACAACAACAAAGCTTTTATGGGAGCAGATTGCCTGATCTTTTTCCAGTGGAGCAGGTGGTGGGTATAAACCGCTGACCTTTTGGTTAGCATTCCAATACTTAACCCATTATGCCATCAGGGCTCCTTGCCCAAGAGCTTGCTCAATTAAAGGTGGATACTCTTTCTTGAAGCTCTGGTAGCATAGTGGTTACGAATCGAGCTATGATCATCAGAGTCAGCAGTTTGAATCTACCAGCTGTTCCGCGGGAGAAAGATGAGGCCTTCTGCTCCCGTAAAGATTTACAGCCTCAGAAACCCTGTGCAGGGTCACTAGGAGTCGGAACCGACTCCACGGCACATCACCACCAGCACCACTCTTTTTTGAGTATCTGGAGTCCTGGTGTGGTGCTGTAGGATAAACACTGGACTTCTAACTCAAGGTCTGCTGTCCAAACCCACCAGTCGCTCCTTGTAAGCCCTATACAGGGTCATTATGAGTCAGAAGCAACTCACCAGCAATTAACTCTTTTGGGAGCATGATGGCTCTAGAAGATAAGCACTGGACTATGAACCACAAGGTCAACAGTTCGAGCCCACAGTCACTCTGTGAGAAAGATGAGGCTTTCCATTCTCGCAATCGTTTAGTTTCAGAAACTATGTAGAGCCACTGAGTTGGAATTGAAGGCACTTAATAACAACTCTTTTGGAATACGCTTCAACTCCCTAGCCCAAGGCTTCTGAGTACAAAGGAGTCAACCTAATGTTGCTCCAACAAACCCTAGGCATTGCCTGGAGATGGTAGGAAGCCTTGTAGAAACACTGGGAAAGAATGCTGGGTAAACACTAAGGAGGCTTTGTCACTGAACCACAAGTCACCTTACCTCAGTACTTAAGTTCTCTAAGTTCCTTTGTGGGGTCCTGGTGTGGCACTGTAGGTTAAGTTCTGGACTGCTAACCACAAGGTCTGTGGTTCAAACCCACTAGTCGCTCCTCAGAAACCCTATACAGGGTCATTATGAGTCAGAACCGACTTGATGGCACTAATAACAAAACAACAACAAATATGTTGCTTTGAAAAAGAAGAAAAACCTTGACAAGGAATTCTGATATATATTCAAAGTTCACTTGTATAGTGAAGAAATCACTAGACTAAATTGGAGGACCTGGTTCAAATCAAGTGATCTGCTAGATGGATGACTTGCCAACTCACTTAACCTTTCCGAGCCTCAACTGTAAAGTGGGGGAGAATAACAATTGCTACCTTTAAAAGCCTTTGGTGACACAGGTGTGAGCTAAACTGCTTTAAATATATTTAATTCTCTCTGCACTGATGTTAAGTGCTGATGAGTCAGTTCCAACTCATAACAACCTTGTATAGGGCTTCCAAGGAGTTTGAACTGCCAACTTTGTGGTTCAAACAGACCTTAATGGTCAAGTGCTTATCCTACAGTGCCACACCAGGATGGGAGATGACTATTCTCATTTACAGATGAGGAAACTGGCCAAGAAAGGTGAAATAACTTGCCCAAGTTTCTACAGCTAGAATCTGAACCAGGTCTGACAACCAGATTGTGTTCTTCCATATTTGCTAGCATTTCCCAAAGTATGATACATACAACATTGGTGGTATGTGACTTTCGGATGAACACAGACAAATTTAGTTTGTTTTAAATAACTATCCTTTTAATATATATTAGAAAAATACATAATTAGCACATCAAACCAGTGGTTTCATGGATATCACTGCTTAGGAAGAGACTAGGCAACAATACTAGACTGAAGATGACTTCAGGGAAAATAATGAGTAAATAGCACAGGAGAGTAATTGGAAGTAGCCATCAGAAACAAAAATATAAAAATCCTATGACTCTGTAATTCAGCTTCTAGCTATCAACCCTAGGTACTTTCACACACATACTTTTCCATAACTACAAGAATACTCTGGGTAGTACTTTGTAAGCAAAAACTGAAAAGCGTTAGCATCCAACACATAAAAAAAAAAAATGAGTAAGGGAAATGTGATATGATGGCAATCTATGAAGCAATTATAATGAAGGAAGTACATCTACCTACATGTAGCAACATGCATAGCTCTCAAAAACATTAAGAAAGCAAGTTGCAGAACAATTCAATATACAATTTCATCAAGCACACACAATGTTTACAATAAACTCACATATGTGTATAAGCATACCTCGGAGACATTACATTGAAGGTTCAGTTCCAGACCATTGCAATAAAGCGAATTATTACAATAAAATCATGTGAGTTTTTGGTTTCTCAGTGCAATATGAAAGCTGTCTACACTACACTATGGAATCCTGGTGTGGTGCTCTAGGAGGATAAGCTGGACCACAAGGTCAACGATCAAATTCACCAGCCGCTCCTCAGAAACCCTATACAGGTCACTGTTAAGCTGGAACAGTGTTACACAACATTATTCTATAGTCTATTAAGTGTGCAAGACTATGAAAAACTTAGAAATATGGTGGGAATTACCAAAACGTGTTATAGATATTTAAAAAATGCGGTATCTGTGAAGCGCAATAAAACAAGGTGTGCTTGAATGTAAAAATAGTAAAGCAAAGTCTAGATGGACGTACAGCAAACATAAAAGAGGAAGGGGAAGCGATCAAGATTGGGAGTGGCAGTCAAAGGAGCCTAGCTTTATCAGTAACAATCTAATTTCTTAAATGAATAGATTCATGCATTAGGATGAGTTGATCTAACTTTTGTAAAACACAAAAAGTAATATAAAAACTAAAATATGTCAAAAGTCTGATAGTGTATGTGGATGAGTGAAGGCTGAACTCAGTGCACCAGACTTTGCTGCTCCTGCAAAGTCCTTGCAACTGAGATTCTCAAAAGGAACCTCCCTTTAGGCTGGGATGTCACACAGGCTCTCTCTCTCCTCTACTTCCTAACAACCCACGTTAGGACTTAGGTACTTGGTTGTCATATACAGTTGAAGTAGTAAGATTCCTTAGGTCCTTTACTTACAAGGTAAACCTTATCAGTGCTGTGGGACCTTCCCTATCAATCAGGTCATTCAGTAACTCCCAGATTTGGAAGCTCCTTCTGTCCCTAACAGCTTAGACCAGAAGTCCTCAAGGTCCAGGCATGAAAGGTTTATATTCTGAGGAGTCAGCAGTCAGAAAGGTTCAGGCAGGGATAAGGCGTCCAGGGAGGAGCTTGATATCATGAAATCCTATGAGGTAGGTAATATTGTTAGACCCATTTTACAAACAAATGAGAAAACAGACACAAAAGGGTTAAATGGCTTGCCCAAAGTCAAACTAGTAAGTGACGAAATGGGACTAGAGCCCCAAATTGTCTGTCCTATGCTCTGCTCCTCAAATCTACTGCCATCAAATTGATTGACTCATATCATTCCTATAGGACAAAATAGAACTAACTGCTCCTTAAGGTTTCTAAGACATTAAATTTTTATGGAAACAGACAGCCTCAGCTTTCTCCCATGGAACAGAGTAGCTGGTGGGTTTGAACCGCTGACCTTGTGGTTAGCAGCCCAACACTTACCCCACTGTGCCATCAGGTCTTGGTGGCACAGTGGGGTAATCCTTGGTCTATTCCTAAGGTCTGATAAATGTGTCAAAATTCCACTCAAATGTAACCTTCAGGAAGCCTGAAGGTGATCTTCCTCTTCTAAACTACAAAGTATATTCATATATTCAGCTAACTTTATTAACTTATGAACCTATTTCATCTCCTTACTAGGAGGGTAGAGATCTCATCTGGTTTTGTCCGCATAGAGCCTGACAAACGGCGGGTATGTCTGATGAATGAGGGCAGTTTCAAGTGACTGCCTAAAAATCCTATGAAGTCCTGAATGCCTTTGCATAGCTCTGAGGTGCTGTCATCCTAAGCTCTCTCAGAATCAAATTCAGCCTAGGCTCCTTATAAAACTGATCCTCTGTTATCTTTATTTTGCAAACACACCCACATACACAAATGCATACACACACAAACCCACACACACAGTGGGCAAAGAGCCCATGATTATGGGTGATATGGGAAGGGTAAGGCAAGCAGAAAGCAGAGAGATGGCCCTGTTCAACTCAGTTCAGCTCAACTCAGCACCTCCTTCCAGAGGACAGGATACTCCCTGTAGCTCAGGAACTTTTGATCCAGATCTATCATCACCTCTGTTCCTCTTCTTGCTTGATAGCAGTGCCTAAACTCCCATGATTATATCAAACAGGGCTAGGAGGTAGGGGAAGGTAGAGAGCCCAAAAGCCAGGGACTAGGAGAAGGGTTGCTGAAGGATCCATACAGGGCATGAGGGCAGAACTACTGTTATTGCTCATTAGGGTTGGGGTTGGCATCTGGATACTTGGTGAGGTCGAAGGTCAGGACTTTGCTGATCACACAGTCTCCTTGCTGAAAGAAGAGGGAGAAAAAGAAAAATATAGAGTATTAAAAGCGATCTAGCTCCTCAGGACCAGGGGCCTCAAACCTTCCTTCCTACATGGCCTGTCCAAAGCCCAGGTGACAGGTTTCCCTGGGTGAAAAAAGAATGTGCTTAGTTCCCACATGTCTTCTCTCTCCCTGCCTTCTTCCACACTCACTCCTTTTCTCTACTGCCTCTACCTGGCCTGTCCATCTGCCACAAATGCAACAACCCTGCCCAGTTGGGTTGGCTAAGTCTCTAGGGCTAGGCTACAACAAACCCAGATGGTGGCTAAAGCTCTGATTCCCTATGCTCTCTTGCTTCCCTTAATGCTCCAATGCAGCCTTTCCTTCCTGCTCTGAGGACTAAGCCAGAAAGTGCAGCTGGCTCCTGAGCCAGGCCTGCCCTACCTCAGGATAGACTCCAATGAGGCTCTCAGCCTTGGTGTAAAACTCCTCCTTGAGAGAGATGACGATGGCCTGGAAGTTGCAAGTCGACTGCTCCTTAATGTAATTTGCTACCTGTGGGAGGGCCACCAGGTACTTAGCAGGGCTGAAGCCCCACTGTTCCTGTCTTCCAGACAGAACCAGAATGCAGAGGAAGTAGGGTAGGGGGTGAAGGGTGGGTGGAAGAAAGGTTGAAAGAAGGCTACAGCATAGATGGACCCTGGGCCCAGCATACCAGACACAGAGGGCAGGCAGGAGTTATGCTCAGGAGTTGCTCTCTGAAACCCAGCCCCAACCTGGAGGCCTCCCTGGGTTCCCACTTCCCTTGTACCTACCTTGCCAATGTTGGTGTTATCCAGGGCAGCATCGATCTCATCCAAGACGAAGAAGGGGGCGGGCTTGTAGCTGGGAGGGAACCAGTAGGTAAGCTGACACTAATGCAGGGCCAAAGAGGTGTGGAACAGTCCCAGGTCCCAACAAAAAGCTGGCTTCCCCTCAAAAACCCAGGTCCTAATATTGCCCGGGAGTCCTGGTGTGGTGCTACGGGTTACTGTGCTGAACCACAAGGTCAGCAGTTCAAACTCACCAGCCACTCTTCGGAAACTCTATACAGAGTCGCTATGAGTTGGCACCACCTCGAAGGCACTTAACAACAACAATAATGTTGCCTGACCAGTGCAGTGACTCTAGAGGATAACCACTGGACTGTGAACCACAAAGTCAGAGGTTCAAGACTACCAGTCACGCCACAGGAGAAAAATAAGGCTTTCTGCTCCTGCAAAGATTTACAGCCTTAGAAACCCTACATATGGTTGCTATGAGTTGGAACTGACTCGACAGCACTTAACTACAACAATAACAGCGATGTTGCCTGAGTCCCTAAAGGTCAATGAATCAATTGAGATTTCCTCTGAACCCAGCCCTGTGCTCCAGGATCCTGTAGAAGAACAAGAAGACACGGTCCTCTCAGGGACCTTCCAGGCTGGCTGAGGGAAGAAAGTTCTCCTTGGTTCTGGCAAGAAGGACCAATATGACCAGCGATCTGCTCAGCCCTCCTCACTCGCTGATGCTGTCACATCTCCCTGTCTTGACACAGGCTGTACCCTACATCTAGAATGCCTGCTGGTCTCCCTGGAAAATTTCTATTAGACCTTTATGTCTCTTGGTCTTGAAAGCATTCCCTGACCCACCCCCACCATTCTCCACACTGGATTAAGTGTCCCCTCTCTGTGCACCCACAGCAATATTGCTCACCTCAGTAATAACACACTGTCTGTTTCCACACCTGGCTTCCAATATACTGTGGGCTCTTCCAGGACACAGACCATGTCCAACTCATCAGCCCCAATCCTTCCACAAGGCTTGGTACAGAACAAACCTCAAGTAATGCTTGCTGCTTGAGCAATACGCTCTTTTAAGAATTATGTATCTATATAAGATCAAATTGACAGCAGCAACTCAAAATATCATATAGGAACATTAGGAGGAATTGCATTTATGTTAATAGGGTAAGAATAACCGACAAAAGGAGGGGAAGAATGGTTTCAAAGAATATAATCAATGTCACTGAACCGTACATGCAGAAATGATTGAATGGGCCTGGAATTGAACTCACCCTGGTGGTTCAATGTTCAGCTAAAGTGTGGATTGATCTATAAGGTGAACAGTAATGCTAGGAAGGTATACACCCCTTGGAAAAAACAACCATTTGAGATCACATGGGCAGCATTTGCCCAAGGACAAAGTTCAAAAGGCAGGAAGGGTTAGGAAAGCAGGAGGAATGGAAACAGGGAACAAGGAAAGCTGGGTAAGTGAATCTACAATGTGGGGAATGCAGTCAATGACATGAAACAGGATGTGCATGAATCGTTAAATGGAAAACTGCTTTGCTGTGTAAACCTTTATCTAATTCACACAACGGTTAAAAAAAAGAAAAAGAAACAGTTGAATGGGTGTTTGTTTTGCTGTGTATATAACAACAAAATAAAAATTTTTAAATAAAGCACTTTAGCTACAAAAATAAGAAAAAGAAATGCTTGCTGAGTGATACTGCAAAATCAAACACTAAGTTGTATGGAGCAGACTCTGACTATGGGCATTCAAGGAGGGAGAGGTCAGGATATGCAACAGTAATCAAAGAAAGCTTCCTAGGAAAGGGGGAGGAGGACAATAAGGAGGAATGAAGGTGTGGAAAGTGACAGTCAAACTAGATATGCATGGAAAGGTCTTATTAGACTGCAACCACATAAGCAAAAACTTGCAAGTGGGACTGAATCATATGCAGGGACCCGTAAGGACATGCTGAGTGGATAAAGGTACATGAGGGAAACAGGCTGAAGAAACCCAAGCCAGATACACTGTAGTAGGTAGGGAAACAAGGATGCAACCCATATTCCAAGAGAAAATTTTTACCTCTGGAGATCTCTCCATACCCTTGTGCCCAGAGCCTCTGATGGTCACAGATCAGTCTCTTGGCCAACTGCTCTAACAGACAGCCTTACCTGTGGATGGCAAAGAGCAGGGCCAGAGCTGCCACTGTTTTCTCCCCGCCTGACAAGTTGTCCATAGGTCGGAAGCGTTTACCAGGAGCTACGCAGTTATAATTGATGCCATCCAAGTAGGGCTCCTCAGGGTTCTCAGGGCCCAGGAATGCCTGGGGGTGGGGTGAGGAGGGGGAGATAAATGGGTCAGGATCTGGATTCGAGGTCTGGGTAGGAACTGGCAAAGGAAGTGTAGAGGGAAGGGCAACTGAAGATAGGAGTTGGTTTAGTGGGGCTCCAGCCTACCTGGGCACTGCTGTTGCGGGAAAGGGCCTTATAGATCTCATCAATGTTGGTGGCCACAGATTCAAAACAAGCATTGAAGCGGTCAAAGCGCTCCTTTTTGATCTGTTCAAATGCCTGCTTGGCCTTCTTGGCTCGCTTTCGGGCTGCCTCAAACTCTGTCACAAGGAAAGACAGGTGACCCTTTAGATCCCTGGCTCTGCCAGGACTAGGGACCATATCCTGGCAAGAATGATCTGCAAATGACAACCTGCAGAGTAGGTACATTCCACAGAGGAACAGAAATGCTAGAGAAGATCCCACAAAGAGAGTACCACAGACTCTGTATCCAGTGGGACAAGCCCATAGAGCAGAGGAAGAAACATATGCTTAGAGCAACATAAACATGGATTAAAAGATAATGAATTTTCCCACAAAGTTTTCGAAGCCCCTCTTGTAAAAGGGGAGTTCCCTTTCCTCAGCTCAGGCCCCAAGAGAAGGGAGAACCTTACCATCTGAGGTCTCCTGGAATTTGTCACGGACACTTTCCAGTTTTTCCATGGCCTTCATGTTGGGGGCAGCAATGCGCTGGAGTACACTCTGCTGTTCATTCAGCTTCTGTTGCAGTGTATTCATCTCTTGCTTGATCTCCTCCTCAGCTTGAGCATCCTGTAAGGCCCAGGTCCCCACAGAAATGCTGTAAGTAGTGGACCCTGGGTATCTGTTCCCATGCAGAAAACAGGTTCTTCCTCCCCAGCTCAGCTCCTCCCACGAGATCCTGCTTACAGGAGCCATTTCCATCATCCCTGAAAATTACATAACACTGCTTTTTCATCTCTATCCCTTCCCCCAGCCCTGCCAACATCTGTGTGTCTCAGAAGGTGGTGCCCACACTGGCTCTCAGGCCATGCGCCAGGACCACTCCAGCTGCTATGGACTCTACTTATAACTCCACATTCAGTAAGGCAACATACCTTTTCTGCTAAGATTACTTAAGTTGAGCAAATTCCTCTTGAGTTGGTTTTAGGTTTATGGATACTGCATATACATGTCTGGCTCTGAGCCTTTCTGCCATTTTTAGTGAATGAATATTTACTGCATGTCTACTAAGAGTCAAGCACTGGGGCTCCTCATATCCTGTGATATAAGAGCTCATGAGTCTAGCAGGAATGCATAGAAGTAAGCACACAAGAATGGCATCTAACTAGACTCTGGGAAGCCTTCTAAAAACATGTCTATGCTAAGGCCTATAGGATGAATGGATGAGATGAGAGAGAAGAAACTGTTCTAGGCATAAGGGAACATCATATTCAAAAGTCAAGGTTTTTCCTGTTTAATTCAAGTAATTTAAAGCAATTAAAAATGGTGATTGCAAGTCGTGTGTGTGTGTGTGTGCATGTGCACTGTTCAGTGAGAGCACAAGAGATAAGGCTGGAGAGTCAGGCAAAAGACATACTATGAAGGGCCTGGTTAAGACATTTGGACTTTATCTCAAGAGAAGAGTAGGTTTCCCTGAACATTTTAAAGCAATGGAAGGATGTGAACAGATTTATATTATAGAAAGCCCCTCTGAAGATTTTTATACACTGCTAGAGTGGTCTCCAAGATATTTTTCAAATTGTGGTTTGGGTAAACATTTAGAGAGTAAGCTAAGTTTTCCATTCAACAATTTAGACACATTTTGTTTACAAACATTAGTTACAATTCCTTCAATATAACAGCATTCTTCCTGCTTACTCCCTTGTTCCCTGTTTTCATTAGTCCTTTTCCCCTGCCCCTTCCTGCATTTGGAGCTTAGTTTTTGTGCAAATGCTGCCCTTTTGGTCTTGTATTGGTCGATTATTCTGAGAAGTTCCTCAGTAGTGTTACTGTTCACTTGATAAACCTGTCTAGTGATCCTCAGGGATGGGTTCATTTCTAAGTTTAAAGAATGTCTAAGTTTGATTAATGGAAACAAGTGTTAATTGCTGCAGTTTGATAAACTTGACCTATATTATTTATGGATGGTGGTGGTGGTGATATGGCGTGGAGTCGGTTTCGACTCATCGCAACCCTGTATAGGGTTTCCAAGGCTATAAATCTTTACAGGAGCAGAAAGCCTCATGGTTCTCCCGCGGAACAGCTGGTAGTTTCGAACTGCTAACCTTAAGGTTCGCAGCCCGATTCGTAGCCACTATGCTACCAGAGCTCCTTATGGATGAAGTAGCTCAAAATACCAACTGAGAGGGAAGGAGTCTTCACATCAAGTATCAATCCTATCCCCTCTGTATACAGGATAGATAGGCTTAGACATTGGCTACCGAAAGTGAGGGGGCAATAAAGGCACAAAGTGACTGGCTTACAAGTTACAAATTTTCAAGAGGGAGTTTAGCTTAAGAGTATGCAGAGGAAAGTAGAGACCCCACTGAATACTTTTCATCTTGTCTAGACGGGTCTGGTGAAAAGAGATGGGGCTAAGATTCTTAGGATTCAATGTTATCATGACTCATTGCAACTGTCACAACTGTAAAGGTAGAAGTTTTGTAACAAAAACAGGGAGTAGTTAACCTTGCAGTCCAGAAACAGAGGACCCTAGGACCACCAAGGGAGAAAAGCACAAGCGGAATGCGGGACCCTATCCAGAGAAGCAGCATCACTGGAGATAGAGGCAGAGATGAGGACACGGAAAGAGGGAGCAGGTGAGGACTCCAGACTCATGGAAAGAGAGGGACTAGGTGCTGGTAGCCAGGAGGCAGGCTTACAGAATATGCCCTTTGGTTGTTTAAATTATTATATATTCCTGAGTGTTTTTTTGTACATTCCCATCCCCACCAACCCCCCCCCCCAAAAAAACCAAGAGAATGGAAGCAAATACTGTTGAATGATGATACACAGAGAAGATTGTACTCATTGCAATGAAACAATGGTGTAAAGCCAATATTCTCCCATGTAAACTATCACTCAGTTCACAATAAAAACTTAAAAATAGGGGAAAAAAAAGTGTAAGGCCACAGTTTTGGGGGTTTGAGCTCTGATAGCGTAGTGGTTGCAAGTCGGGCTGCCAACCTCAAGATTAGCAATTCAAAACTACCAACGGTTCCGCAGGAGAAAGATACGGCATTCTGCTCCTGTGAAGATTTACAGCCTCAGAAACCCTGTGTAGGGTTCACTATGAGTCGGAACCGACTCCGCGGTACTTAACAACAACATCACCCTAGTAAAATTTCTCTTGTTAACGATTTTTAATTTTGTTTCACATTTTTCTCCCATTCTATATAGGACCTTCTGTGGGCCCAATCAGAGCAATCGTCGTGGTAACCAGGCACCATGTAGTCCTGGACTCAGAATAACGGAGGCTGTAGTTCATGTGGTCCATTAGCCATTTGGATTAATTACTTCCTTAAGTCTTTGATTTTTTTGACTCTTCATTCCTCCACCCACAACAGTTGCATCTCAGTTACTTGCTAGCTTTTAAGGCCCCAGTCACTATTCAATACAGTAGGGTGTAAAACACTGTCCTTGTCCAAGACGTGGTCCTAAGCCACGAAGCCCCTGACAGATTCCCACAGATGTTTGGTTATAGCTAAGAAATTTTCATAACTTTGTCCCGTTTGTTCAACTATATACATGGATAAAATTACAGCACCTACAAATACATACGTAGAAATAACCTCCACCAAACCATTCCCCAACCCATACCTGTTCAGCTTACATGTCTGCCTACGTATCCACTCATAGACTATTGTTTGTTATTACTGATACTGCAGAATTGCTTATGTAATAGTATTTATCTTTGTTATCTATATCTCTTGCATACCTCTCACTATCTTCTATTGCTTCAGTGATATTGTACTGGCCACCCACTTATTGTAGGTTCCCTTTCCCTTCACCCAAATTAATACGTGTGTATTATCTAGTAGGTTCCTGGTGTGGCACTATAAAATAAGCACTGGACTTCTAACTGCAAGGTTGGCAGTTCAAACCCACCAGCTGTTCTTCGATACCCTATTGTTGTTGTTATATGCCACTGAGGTGGTTCTGACTCACAACGACCCTCAAACCCTATACAGGGCCACTATGAGTGGGAACCAACTTTTTAACACACATTATCCAGCAACCATAAAATAAAAGTTTTTCACAGTGTGAAAACCTTTCCTTGACTTTTTATGTAACAGGGAACTCATAATATTTGTTTTATGACTGACTTACTTCACTCAGTATGACCTCCAATTACATCCATGTTATGAGGGGTTTAGCAGAAGCCTCAATATTCATGAACACTGCTTAGTATTTTATTATATGCCTATACCATATTTTGTTAACCCTTCACCTGTTGATATGAATATAGAGATGTATACACTACCATCACTTGCCTGTTGTACTGTGGTGGCTTGCATGTTGCTGTGAATCTGGAAGCTATGCCATGGTATTTTAAGTATCAGTAGGACAACCCACAGTGGACAGGTTTCAGCTGAGCCTCCAGGCTACTCAGTAGTCCATGTCAACTAGGAAAGAGGCATGCACTACTTCTGAATATTTAATCACTGAAAATCTTATGAGTAGCAGTGGAACACTGTCAGCACCAGAATACTGAATACTAAAATATGGAGAAGAGCACCAGAATATTGCCAGATGTAGTACCTGAAGATGAGCCCCTCAGGTTCAAAGGCACTCAAAATACGACTGGGGTAAGTGCTGGCTCCTAAATGTAGAGTAGACTGTAATGACATGTATGGATAAAGCCTTTAGGGCCTTCACTTGCGGATGGGAACAAATCAAAATGAAGAGAAACAACTGTAAACATTAGTGATCAGAACATGAAATGTATGAGGCATGAATCTAGGAAAATTGGAAATTGTCAAGAATGAAATGGAACACATAAACCTCAATATCCTAAGGCACAGTGATCTGAAATAGACTGGTATTGGCTATTCTGATTCTGACAAACACATGGTTTAATATGCCAGGAATGACAACTGAGGCAGAATGGCATCACAGTCATCATCAAAAAGAACATTATCAAGACGTGTCTTGAAGTACAATGCTTTCTGTGATAGGATAATATCCACATACCTATAAAGAAGAAGACCAATTAATACAACTATTATTCAAAACTGTGTACCAATCACTAAAGCCAGTGATATGAAACTGAAGGATCTACCACCTTCTTCACTCTGAAATTGATCAAACATGCAATCAAGATGTACCGATAATTACTGGAGATTGGAATGCAAAGGTTGGGAACAAAGAGGAAGGGTCAGTAATTGGAAAATAAGGCCTTGGTGATAGAAATGATGCTGGAGATCGCATGGTAGAATTTTGCAAGACCAATGGCTTCTTCATTGCATATATCCCATATGGGATACACACATAACCTTGAACATATCCCAGTTGAATTAAAAATTTAGAGATCTTCTCAAGAACAGATTTAATGCATTAGACACTAAAGACCAAAGACCAGAAGACGTTTGATATAACATCAAGAACATCATACAGGAAAAAAGAAAACAAGAAATAAGAAAAAAACCAAAATGGATTCAAGAAGAGACTCGGAAACTTGTTCTCCAGCACAGAGTTGCTAAAGCAAATGGAAGAAATGAGGAGGTAATAGATCTTAATTGAAAATTTCAAAAGGCAGCTTAAGAAGACATAGATTTAAGAAAAGACTGAAGTTGTCAAAGACTTCCTTTTGCTAGGATGAATCATCAACACTCATGGAAGAAGCAGTCAAAAAATTAATGGAACCAAAGGAAATCAAAAGGATAATAACAGAATACTATGAAAATTTGTACTCCAACAAATTAGAAAGCTTAGAAGACATGGATACATTTTCAGAAAAACAGGACCTACATAAACTTACATGGAGTGAAGTAGAAAGCATGAACAGACCCATAACAAAAGAAGAAATTCATCAGGTCATCAAAAAAGTCCCAACCAAAAGAAGTCCAGGCCCAAATGGCTTCACTGGTGAGTTCTACACCAAACATTCAGGGAAGAGCTGTCACCACCAATTCTACTCAAATTATTCCAGAATATACAGGAGGATGGAAAACTTCCTAATACATTTTATGAAGCAAGCATAATCCTCATACGAAAACCAGGAAAGGACATCAATAAGAAATAAAATTATAGACCAATATCCCTCATGAACAGATGCAAATATTCTCAAAAAAATCCTAGCCAACAGAATCCAGCAGCATAATAAAAAGATACTACACCATGATCAAGTGGGACTCATATCAGGGATGCAAGGATGGTTCAACATTAGAAAAACAATCTACATAATCTACCATATAAATAAGAAAAAAGAAAAGAACCACATGATCATATTAATTGATGCAGAAAAGGAATATGACAAAATCCAACATCCATTACTGATAAAAACACTCAACAAAGTAGGAATTGAAGGGGAATTCCTCAACATAATAAAGAGCAAATATACAAAACCAACAGCCTACATTACTCTCAATGGAGAGAAACTGAAAGCCTTCCCTCTTTGAATAGGAACCAGACAAGGATGCCCTTTGTCATCCCTCCTATTCTATTGTGCTGGTAGTCTTAGCAAGAGCTATATGGCAAGACAGGGAAATTAAAGGCATCCAAATTGGCAAAAAGGAAGTAAAGCTCTATTTGCAGACGATATGATTCTATACATAGAAAACCCCAAAGACTCAAAAAATAAAATAAAAAAAGCTACTAGACCTCATTGGAAGATTCAGCAAAATGGCAGAATATAAGATCAATATACAAAAATAAGTTGGATTCCTCTATACCAAAAACGACAGTGCTGAAAAGGACATTAGGAAACCAATACCATTTATGATAGCCGCCCAAAGGATGAAATATGTAGAAATAATGTAACCAGAGAAACAAAGGACCTATACAAAGAAAACTACAAAACACTACTACAAGAAACCAAAAGAGACGTACAAAATTGGAAGTATGTACCATCCTCCTGGATAACAAGATTTAACACTGTGAAAATGTCCATACTACCCAAAGCAATTTACACATAATACAATCCCAATCCAGATTCCAATGACATTATTCAGAGATAGAAATTTACATGGAAAGGAAGGAGACCCAGGATAAGCAAAGCACTGCTTAAAAAGAATAAAGTTGGAAACCACTTACTCCCTGACTTACACAAAAAAAATGAGCATGGATTAAAGACCTAAATGTGAATCCCAGAATTATGAAGGTCATCAATGAAAAAATAAGGACAAATGTGAGAGCTCTAATTCAGGGCATACACAGACTACCAAAGATTTTGAAAAATACACAAACAAAAGTAGACAAAATAGATGATTGGGACATACTAAAAATTAAAAACACATGTGCATTAAAAGACTTCACCAAAAAAGTAAAAAGGGAACCCACAGAATGGGAAAAATCTTTTGCAACAACACATCAGATAAGGGGCTCATTTCTAAACTATATAGGAAACTCTATAAACTCTACAAGAAAAGGAAAAATAATCCAATTAAAAAATGGGCACAGGAATGAACAGACACTTCACCAAGGAGGAGATCAGGGCAGCCAACAAACATGAAGAAATGCTCACAATCACTAGCCATTAGAGAGATGCAAATTAAAATCAAAAGAACAAGATATCATCTCACACCAGCAATAACAGCAAATATCAAAAAAGTAGAGGACAATAAATGCTGGGGAAGATTTGGAGAGACTGGGATGCTCCTGCATTGCTGGTGGAATTGCAAAATGGTCCAACCTCTCTGGAAAGCAATATAGCGCTTCCTCAGAAGGGTGGATATAGAAATACCTTAGGATCCAGAAATTTCTCTATCACAAGAAATACGAACCATAACACGAGTAGATATATGCACACCAATGTTCATAGCAGCACTACTTACAATAGCAAAAAGATGGAGACAGCCTAAGTGCCCGTCAACTGATGAATGAATAAACAAATTGTGGTACATACACACAGTGGAATATTATGCTACCTTGAAGAACAGCAAGGAAGCTGTAAGCTATCACATAATATGGATGAACCTTGAGGACATTATGTTGAGTGAAATTAGTCCGTCACAAAAGGAGTAATACTGCATAAGACCACTACTGTAAAATACTAAGAAAAAGAACCCATACTAAAGATGGTGGGGGGATTCTTTGCTTGTTACTGGGATGTGGGGAATGGGGTAAGGGGAGGGAAGGGAAGAGGTAGAGTACAGGGTAGGGAATAGACACAGGATAGTTTGGGTGCAAGGGAGGGAGGCAATACATAAGAAGGGGGAGGCGAATGGAAGAACAAGGCGGATGGGAAAACAATTAGGCAGGTTTGCAAGGGCTAAGTGGGACAGAGGTAAATAATAATGTATGCACAACCTTGGAACAACAAGGCTCTGGGATACAGGGATTGAGAAGGACTTCATGTAAAGATGCTTGGCTGTCTTTTGAATCTTGGTTTCCCTAGCATGACATTATAAAATAGACACTGGAGGGGGAGAGAAAGGAATAGCCAGAAATAGCACCATAGAAAGCTTGTAAGTCCGTCTTCTGCCTATAACTGATTGGAATACTTAAAATGGGGCTACAACACGCCCAGTGAAGGAGGCTTCCTGCGGAGCCTCTACATTACATAAAACCATAGGTGGAATTGTGAACCCCATCCAGATCTTCAGAGATGGGAAATTCCCACTTGAAAGGACAAGCAGACCAGCATGGAACAGCTGGAAGAACAGAAGATACTTCTTGAAAGAAAGACTGACAGGAAAAATACAAAACAATTTACGGCAGTCCTACTGATTACTACAAGAACAAGCAAGTTGCTCGCCCAGGAGACATCAAGGCAAGTGGTCGGGTCCCCTCAGGGCAAACTCCCTTCAAGACTAAGACTCAATGGGAATATATGCTCTGATTGGTGACCACGTTGGTCACCGATAAGGGGAAGTGAGAGAAAAACAGCAATGAAGCTGCGAGCTAAGCCCTACAAGGTTCAATAGACTCCTGTGAACCCGGGTGGAGACCTGGCTGGCCAGCAGTGTGGCAAGACCTGGGGATTCTTGAGCTCAGAGTCAGTGACATAGCCACAGAGGACTAGAGTGGAGAGTGAAGCATCCAGCTGATAAGAAGAGAGGGCATGGCTCTATCCTGACCATATCCCCACTTCCCTACTACAGAAGGTGCTACTGACCGCCGGTTCTGCCAGAATGGCGCTTTACAACCCATACCGCCATGACATGGTTGCAGTTCTAGGAGAGACCATCGGACGCCGCGCCCTGGAGGCCCTCAGGGACCAGATGAGAAGGGATCCAGAGGGTGCCCAGATTCTGCAAAACCTGAAAGTGCTAGTCTCTGAGCTGATTCCATGGGCAGTTCAGAATGGGCACAGAGCCCCATGTGTCCTCAAGCTGTACTACGAGTGGCGCTGGAAGCAGCCCCTGAGGGCTCTTCAGGAGGAGCTGGGCATCACCCCCATGGACCTGAAAGGCTTGGAGTGAGCCCATAGGTCCTGGCCTTCCCCCACGCCCACCCCCGGCTATCTCCATGTCCTATGGGGACAGAGGACTCCTTTGCCACTACCATTGTTCCTTTTCTTTGAACACTGACCCTCAGATATCACTTATACTTAGGCATTATCAACACTGAGTAGCCTAAAGGGCCAACCCAGGACGAAGCCAATTATTGTAGTGGGGCTCCCAGGGGAGCCAAGACCCATCCAAGGAAAACCACACACAAACAAGGATGGGTTGGCTAGGCTCATGCTGGGATATTTCAGGTCTACAACCCAGGGTTCTGGTTGGATCCTTCCCTCTCAGAATTTTTGGGGGTGAGGCTGGGATATCCCCATGGGAGTGAGGGATACATCCAATTCCAAAGACCTGAAAAGGGCATACAGATCTCTGCTGTCTGAATAAAGGCTCCTACCAGATCAAAAAAAAAAAAAAAAAGAAGAAAAGAAGAGAAACTGGTTATCAAAA
>NW_006408833.1:658856-695873 GCF_000296735.1 Chrysochloris asiatica
TGGAAATGTAAAGGCAGACGTTTTGTAGCAAAAGGAAGGGAGTGATTGACTTTGCAATCTAGGATCGGAGGTTCCTGGAACCATCAAGGGAGAAGAGAGGAGTGTGGGACCCTACCCAGAAAAACAGTGACGCCAGAGATGGAGGCAGAGATGATGACGTGGAAAGATGGAGCAGCTGGGGACTCTAGACCCAGAGAAGGAGAGGAGCTGTGTGCTGACGACCGAGAGGCAGGCTTGCAGGGTATACACTTTGGTTGGTTGGTGATGCATGGAGGGGACTGTAATCATGGCAATGAAATGATTATACAATAGGATGAATGTAAAGCTAATGTTCTCCCATGTAAACGATCACATAATTCACGATAAAACATTAAAAGAAAAAAAGAAATTAATCAACATATTGCATTAGGCAAATTTGCTGCACAAGACCTCTTTAAAGTGTTCAAAAGTAAAGATGTCAGTTTGAGGACTAAGGTCCACCTGCCCCAAACCATGGTTTTTTTAATATTACTTGATATGCATGTGAAAGTTAGACAGTGAATAAGGAAGACTGTAAAATAATTGATTCATTTGAGTTATGGTGTTGGAGGAGAGTATTAAAAGTACCATGGAGTGTCACGAGAACAAACCAATCTGAGTTGGAAATAACAGCCAGAATACTCCTTGGAAGCCAGGATGGCTAGACATTATGGCTAAACATTGTCTCTTATACTTCAGACATATTATCAGGAGGGACCAGTCATTGAAGAAGGGTAACATGTTTAATAAAGTGGAGAGATGGAGAAAAAGAGGAAGACCCCCAACAAGATCAATTGGCACAGTGGTAGCAGCAATAGCCAACGATTATGAGGCTGGCACAGGCTTGGACAGTATTTTGTTCTATTGTGCATAGGGTCACTATGAGTCGGTACCAACTCCATGACACCTAACAACACTGTATCTAGTCATGTCCCAGGGCTCTTATTTCTCTAGGATATACTTAGTAGTGGGATTGATAGATCATGTAGTATTTCTATTTCCAACTCTAGAATAAAGTGCTATACGATTTCCCAGTCCTCCCAGCAGTATGAGTGTTCCAATATCTCCACACCTTCATCAACATTTTTTGTTTTCTGTCTTACTTAACTTCTTTAATGGCTAATGATCATGACCATCAGTCTGTATGTGTTTGTTGGAAGCCTGAATGTCTTCTTTGATAAATATCTATTCATTTCTTCTGTTTATTTTTAAATTGAATTGTCTTTTGTTGCGGTTCCAGGATATACGTGAAATATGAAAGGTACAAAAAGTATGTTATCTTTTATCTAAGAAAGGAGTGGCAGGAATACGAACATATTTGTATTTTCATAAAGTAACATAAAAGGATAACCCAAACCCTACTTCAAACGATTGTCTAGAGAGGAAGGGAGGTAACAAGAAAGGTAAAAGGAACAGGAATGAAAACCACACTTGTCTTCATGTACCTTGTTATATGCTTTTGGTTTTAGAACCATATGAAAATGTTATAATTATATAAAAGAAAATTAAATCAAAATGTGATCACTGGGTAAAAAATTATTAGGGAACAAGATATTCACAAGATGCCAAAAAATCACCACAACAATTACTTGGTAAAAATGTACATTTAGAGTTGAGAGAGCTGTCTTAGTTAAGGGAACAAATTTAGTATCACTAATGCTAGGACACTTTAACATTATGTGCCACCTGGTGTGATACAATAGGAAGTACAAGCACCACCAATGATATAATGAAGTGTTCTTACCCTAAAATGCTTAACTTGATTCTATCAAGCCTCTGTTGTTGTTGTTAAGTGCCATCGAGTCGGGTCCGACCCATAGCGACCCTGTACAGGGTTTCCGAGGGTGTAAATCTTTATGGGAGTAGAAAGCCTCATCTTTCTCCCGCGGAGCGGCTGGTAGTTTCGAACCGCTGACCTTAAGGTTCGCAGCCCGATTCGTAACCACTACGCTATCAAGCCTCTAGACTAGACCAAACTTCCCATTTATAGGACATACAAGGATTGGAAGAACAAGTTAAATAATCCTGTAAGGAAACCAACATACCCATAATGTGAGACATTCTACAAGACAACATACAAGTATCCTTCAGAAGGTCAATGTCATGAAAACAAAAGTGAGGAGACTGTTGTTTTACATTTAAAGAAACAACAAATAGAACTAAATACCAAAAGCAATACATGAATCTTGAATCAATCATGGTTTAAAAAAAAGAAAAACAACAAACACTTGAAGGGTATAGGAAATTTTAAATCTGGATTAGACAATTTTCTTAGCTTTAATATGGAATTGTGGTTATAAAGAAAAATTCCTTGTTCTTAGCATGTTAAAGTATTTAGGGTTCAAATACCATGAGGTCTTCAACTTCCCTCATATGGCTCAATATATATATGGAGCTCTGGTAGCGTAGTGGTTACGAGTCGGGCTGCCAACTGCAGGGTCAGCAGTTCGAAACTACCAGCTGTGGAAAGTCGCTTGAACTTCAAGGTTGGTGGTTCAAGCTCACCAGCTGCTCCTTGGAAACCCTATACGGGTTCGCTATGAGTCAGAAGCGACTCGATGGCACGTAACAACAACTATATATATATATATGTAAAAGATTAGGTAGAGTAAAACTAAGGGAAGATGATGAGAGACAAAGCAAATGTGGTAAAGTACTCATTAGTGAATCTAAGGTAAAAGTATACGTGTGCATTCACTGTATTATTGTTTCAACTTTGCTGTAGATTAGAAAATTTTCAATATTTCGGGGAAAAGAAACATAAATCAAAAAGACAAAAAGAGAACCCCGAACAATAGAAGATGGTGAACTATGCAGATGCACTACAAAGACCCTCTGCAACAAAGATACGAAAAACAAAGTAAAACAGACACAGATGAATATTCTGGCACCCTGAACTTCAGAAGAAAGTTTAGAAAGATGGATGGAGTGCTTTCTGGGAGGAGAGGCTGAGCAGGGACTGTGAGAGAGGGAGACTGGTAAATGGCTGACCAGATGTAGTTCATTGTTTTGTGAACAGCTTTGACAGAGGAGCAAGACCTAGCAGAGTAGATTAGTGGAACTGACCGAAAAGGTAGGATTTCTTCTTTTTCCCCACACTCCCCTAGTGACCAGAAGTGAAGCCAGCTCCCATCGTCATCTACTCTCAGCACAAACCCTACTCTCTGGAAGTTCTGAGCCACATGATTGGGATCCATGCTAGCATGAGGTGGGGGCCGGCTGTGCTGCTTTTAATGCCTGAATTCAAGTGAGCTTGGTTCCAAACCTACAACATCCACAGAGCCACCAGACCATCATTTAACCAGTCAACCTGCCCCCAGCTTCCCTTTGATCCTAACACACACTGAAACTAACTCCATCAAGGGCACCCATGAGCTACTTCCAACTGAGTAACTTTAACAGAGATGAACTCCTCTAGGACCAGGAACTATGTATGCTGTCACATCCTTTCCAAAACCAACCTCATGAGCTCCTTGAATTGCAGGAACCCTCCACAGATTTCTCCCCTCCAGGCCAACAACTACATTGTTCAGTTTTATAAATACAACAACCTCACAACAGACAATTTTAGCTCACATGACGAAACAAGAGAGAATGGCTCAAATGACCAAGATGCAGAGCCAGAAGACGTTTCTGAGGAAGAAAAGGTGAGAGAACTAACTTCTCCTTTAAAGGAGAACACAATAAAAACTTTAGAAAAATTCAGGAAAACACTACAAGAACAGACAGACAAAATAAATGCAAATTATGAAACAATACAAAACCTGCAATTAGAAATCCAAAAGATTAATACTAAGATCTCAGAAATGGACAATGCATTGAAAGGGTAAAGGAGTAGATGTGAAGCAATGGAAACCTGAATTAGTAAGCTTGAAAAGAAATCTCTCAATACTAGTATGCTAGAAGTAAAATCAGAAACATAGAATGAAAAAATCCAAAGAAAGCCTAAGAGTTCTGTGGGACACCATGAAGAGGAACAACTTACAGGTTACAGAGAAAACTATCAGAGTTGTTGGAAGAAAACTTGCCTAACATTATGAAAAGACAAGAAGATAAGCATGTAAGAAGCTGAAAGAACCCCAAACAGAATAGATCCCAAAAGAAAATCACAAAAATGTATCAAAATCAAATTTTTCAAAATCAAAGACAAAAAAAGAATCCTGAGAGCAGCTCGGGAAAAATTAAAAGTTACCTAACAAAGGATAACTAACAAGACTAAGCTTGGATTTCTCAGCAGGAACTATGCTGGCAAGAAGGCAACAGAGTGACATATACAAAACTCTCAAAGAAAAAGACTGCCAACCAAGAATCATATACCCAGCAAAGCTGTTCCTCAAATATAATGGTGAAATTAGGACATTTCCTGATAAACTGAGTAAAAAGGAATTTGTAATGACAGGAACAACTTTACAAAAAAAATGCTAAAGGGTATTCTTTGGACTGAGAACCAACTACAGCAAACAACCTGAGATTATAATACACGACAACACCATCCAGAACAATTCAGATATAGAAATATTTAAAGTAAAACAAACCTACAAGACTGAAAATAGGGACTCAAAGATAACAATGTATAATGAAGTCAACTACAGAACAAAAAGAGGGAACAGTGCAAATACAGAACTTCCAAATGGCAAGGAAGTCAAGTAGATTTCAAGATAAAACAGACTGTTTTAAAGGGAAAAAAATTAATAAATTACAGGGTAACCTTAAAGAAAAAGAATAGACCTGCACATCAAAATAAAAAGAGAAATTCCTGAAAATTAGGGGTGAAAAATGAAAAAGAAAAAAAAAAGCCGCCTAACTCTATGACAAGTTTTAAATACTGAGAATTATTTCAAATTATTTTACAGCATAGATATTTAATGAAAAAACAGCTTAATGTCAAAAAGAATCTGAAATGGAATCAAACTGACAAAATCAACTCCACAAATTAGATAGGAACCTTAGGGGGGGGGCAGTGAGTTTCTGTTAATGGAGGAAAAATCAGAAAACAAGGGTGAGAATGGCTGTACAACTTGAAGTATATAATCAATGCCACTAATCTGTACATGCAGAAAGTGTTGAATTCACATGTTTCACTGCATATACTCTCAACAATACATAAAATTTAGAAGGAAAAAAGGAACCTCATAGAAATTCTAAACAATATTCAATAATCAAATTGCTAGGAATAATGTTCTTAAAGACATAATTTATAGTAAAATATATAAAACATTTGCCATTCCAATATTTTTTTCTGTGTACAATTCAGTGACATTATATTCATTATGTTATACAACCATCACCACCCACGATGCCCATATATTTTCATCACTCTTAATAGAAATTTGGTGCCTTTTAAGCAACAACTCCCTCTTTCTTCCTCTAGGTAACCACTCTGGTGTCTATGCATTTGCCTATTTCATATAAGTGGAATCATTCAGTATTTGTCCTTTTGTGTCTGATTTTCATTCAGCATTATGTCTTCAATGGACTCTTAGTGCGGTGCTATACATTATACAGGGTCGCTGTGAGTCAGAACTAACTCGAAGTCACTTTAACAACAAATGTCTTCAAGTTTCATCCATGTTGTTGTTATTGTGTTGTTGAGTCAGCTCCAACTCATAACAACCCTGTAATAGGGTTTCCAAGGAGCAGCTAGTGGGTTTGAACTGCCAATCCAGTCCATTTATTTTTATGGCTGAATAATATTCCATTTGTATATATATACCTTGTTTTATTTATTCATTTATCTATTGATGGGCACTTTGATTGTTGCAATCATTTGGTTATTAGGAATAATGCTGCAATTAACAACTGCTGTACAAGTATCTCTCTCTCTGAATCCTTGCTTTCAAGTCTTTGGGGTATATTCCTAATAGGGGAATTGCTAGATTCCCAGAGCAGTTCAAATGGTTAACCTACTCAGCTGCTAAATGAAAGGTTTGTATATACACAGAAGTGCCTCAGAAGAAATCCTGGCAAGCTACTTCACAAAAATCAGCCACTGAAAATCCTACGAAGCACTCTGAAGCCACCAGAAAAACCTATTGTGATGTATATGGAGTTAACAGGATCAGAATCAACTTAATGGCAACTGGTTATAGTAGTAATAATCTTATTATGATCTCAAACTATTATATGTTAGGGTAAAATAATGTAAATATGTTATTAATGTTGCTAGGAACCTTCGAAGACTAAGCAGGTGCACTGCTGTGATGGAAAAAGATTCCCAAATACAAGTTTCTTTGCCCTTTTTTTCACCAACGCAGCTTTCAATTTCTTAAAACTTCTTCCTAAATAAGCCTCCCTGATCATCCTGTGTCCTTTGAGAAAATCTATCACAATTACCCTTTTGGAATAAAAAAAAAGTCACCATAACCTTCTGAGCGGACCTCTCTGCTTGAAAATAAATGGCCCAGCAGATCCCTTCAGAAGCCACTATTTGATTGGACTTTGAGCTCTGGATCATATTGGCAAATCCAAGACTCATCCTTAGCTATGATTTGTTCCATAAAACTGTCTTTGTTAGTTTTGATTGTGCTTAAAAGACTGATGGAAAGATCAGCTCTTTAAGCTCTTTGCACATGCTTTTGGCACCCATTAAACTGCAACCTTGCCGATTCCAAGATGTTCACTTAAAATCGAAAATGGCAAAAACCATGTGAGATCCCAGTTTCAGTAGTTATAGCATCAGTGGTAATTCCATAATCTTCTTCCACCAGTTTCTGGACTTTAGCCACAGTTTCTCCATTTGCCGAGGTTGACAATCTTCCCTCTCTTGGTTCATTTTTTCCCCCCTTGTCTTACTTTATTTTATCTCACACATAGACCATTGCTACAATGACATTACCAGGCTGTTGATTTCTGCTATCCAATGCCCACACTTTATTTCCAGATTTTCTTCCTAAAATATTAGGACGCTATTTTAATTTTGGCAAGTTCTTTATGTCTTCGAAGTATCCCCACTATCTAGGTTCTGTTACTGTAGTTATTTTCTAGATGTGGCTCAAACACTCTCAAGTGTAAAACTTTTCTTGTGATTAACTCTTCAGTTCTGATTTCCTGTTTTACTTTAGCGAAAGAAAACTCTTGGAGAAAGACACTCTTAATGGTTGTTTGTGATTTACTATTACTTTTAAGTTTTTATTGTGAATTGAATGATAATTTACATGGGAGAACATCAGCTTTACACTCATCAAATCGCATTTCAGTCCATTGCAATGATTACAATTCCCTCCATGCATCATCATTCTTGGTTCATTTTTGAGGTCTTCCCAAGCTTCCTTAAAACACCTGCTCCAATTAAAGATTTGTTTTACATGGGGCAGCAGTCCCACAAACTTGCTGCAAAGCTTCAATGATTTGGGAAGATGTCCACGAGTTTTGTTAAAACTTTACTATTAGCCCTGACCTCAAAATCATTTCTTCCATGTCACAAAAACGATTTTTATTTTGAAGGCACAGTAATGAGACTAAGATAAGTGTATTACTGAGAGCACTTGTCTGCAGTCATCCACTGATTGCAGAGACATATTTAAATGGGTTTTGTCCAGAATAAAACTGTGTGTATATGAACTGGAACCATAGTGAAGCATGGTGAAAAGAAAAAAAAGGTGTAATCAGGATTACACATGAGCCACTTATTGACTGAAGTCTTATGACTAAAAACCCTGAGGAATATTGAAGCCTGCACCCACCCTTCCTTGCTTGAGACACTGTGAAGATGTGTAGGACATTCTCAGGGTATACTGCTGATCAGCCACATCCTGGGGCAAGCCATTATGAACAGATCACCCATAAAAATTCCATACTGGTAAGATGTTTCAGAGGCTGGAATGGTTTATCTAGTGGCCTAGGCATAACTTTAAGGGACAACCTTCCACTGTGGGCAGAGAACACTAGTCCCTGGGAAGGACTCAAACCACAGACCTGAAGAACTACGTATATGCTACATCCCAGAATACATTTTATCTGCCATTACTAGAGGCTTTTGTGGTGGAATCCACCTTGAAGAAATGCTTTGCTCACACTCAATTAGCACAGCCCCTCCTAAATGGACCACTTCTCGGAAATCTCCACCTACTGCTATGAATAAACACAATGTTTTTGCCCACCTAAAATCTTTTAAATCCCAGCAAAGCCTCTGTTCAGATATACGGAGGTTAACATTGCTCAGAGCCTTCCCTCATCTTCTCTGGCCAGATCTTTTCCTCTAAATAAATCTGTAAAGCATTTGCTAGTGTGAAACTCTGTCTAACCTGATTAATTCTTGGTCAGCAAAAACAAGGACCTTCCATTGCAGGGTTGGGCCACCCCCTGCACCCAAAAAACACTAGTAGCAACACTTTTTTAACTTACCTTCATAGTTTTCTAACTAACAAACAAAAAAGAAATGATAGAATTAGAAGATTACCATTTTGCAATACTTGATGAATTACTGAATCTAGGCAATTACCACTGTGGCTTCTAAACACATAACAAGAGTCACAACTAAACATTATGTACATTATGATGGTGTTATGGAAGTAACACTATCACCTATGAAGTATATTTGACCAAAACAAACAAAATCTGAACTTTATCAACTCTCTAGATCTAGGCTATCCAATATAATAGCCACTGGTTACATGTGGTTAAGCATGTGAAATTCGGTTACGGTGACTAAGAAATTAAACTTTTAATTTTAGTTAACTAATTTAAAATTTAAAATGATACTCAATTCAATTACTGGAAAAATTTTAGGTATATTCCGAACTACCTGAGTATGTGAATCTCCCTTTTTAATAGTTAAGTTCTAAAAAACTTAAACACAGATTAAGTATTTCTGGTGAGATTTTAGCAATCAAATCTAGATGTGATAAAAAGTATAAAATACATGCTAGATTTTGAATAGTCTGTATGAATAGTGTCAAATGTCTCATCAAGGAAGCCTTTCTAAACTTACCCATAATGACATTAATCCTGGCTGAAGCTATTGGCCTAGTTTCAGATCTCTTTTCCCAACTTAATACAATCAGCACATTTTGAGTATCTCCTGTTTAGCAGTTCCCTGGCTTAACACATAATAAAGGTAAACAGAAAAATTGTTTACTTGTTAAAATGATACTCTTTTGGATATATTATGTTAAGAAAAGTACAGTATGAAATTTGACTTCTCACTTTTTAAATATGTGGCTACTATGAACCCCTAAACGGAGTTCTGGTAGCGTAGTGGTTACAAATTGGACTGCTAACCTCAAGGTCAGCAGTTTGAAACTACCAGCTGTTCCGCGGGAGAAAGATGAGGCTTTCTGCTCCTGTAAAGATTTACAGCCTCGGAAACCCTGTGCAGGGTCACTATGAGTCGGAGCCAACTCCATGGTACTTAGCAACAACAACAACAACATGAACCCCTAAAACTACTGCCCTGAGAACATTTTTAAACCTTAAACCAAAAATATCCCCCGAAACCGTCTCAAAATCAAACATACTGTTAAGTGCCATCAAGTCGGTTCTGATTCATAGCAACCCTGTATAACCCTGTACCCTGAGGAGTGGCTGGTGGGTTTGAACAGTCAAATTTGCAGTTAGCATTAGAGTGCTTATCCTACAGCGCCACACAAGGACCAAATTATTAGTATAGCTTAACTAGTAAAAAATGTCTACCTGAAGCACTATGTTCTTTTAGGAATTATCTATATGGTCCCTGTCTAGAGGAGAGAAAGGTGAATAAAACTGAAGATGCTTAGAAACAATTAATGTAATGGACCAAATGAACATCAGCTGCCACAATCCTAAAAAGAACTAGATGATGGCCAGGCTACCACAAAAAAGGATATTAGAAGGCCCTAGACAGAGTAGGAGAAAATGTGGAACAAAACTCAAACCATAAAAAGACTAGGCTTATTGGTCAGGTTAACTGATGGAACCCTTGGTCACTTTCAGGTCTGGAACTGAACTTACTCACCCCCATGGCTCAATTTTCAACTAAGCAATGGATAGGTATATACAGGGGACAACACTAGTAAGGTATGCACACCATTCTAGATCAAAAGGGCACCATTTACCTAAGGATAAAATTCAAAAGGGTTGGGTAAAGAGGAAGAATGGAAATGGAAAACACAGTAAGTAAGTGGGAAACTGATATTATATTGAAGAAGGAATAAAGTATATGATTTGTTGAATGTGAAATTGATTAACTGCTCTGTAAACTGTCACTCAATACACAATATAAAGTTTAAAAATAAAATGAAATATTCACATAACTGAAAACACAAAAGATTTGGCTAACTTCTGAAGATTCCTTTTTATGTGTGTGTATATTAATTCCTTTTGTCAGACAATTTCATTTAGTTATAATTTACATACAATGTTACATATATTTAATGTGTTGGGTTTTTTTTTAAAGAACTATCTATATAGGATCAAACTGATATAAAGAAGTTTAGTGGGCAGTGAGTTTATGTTAATGGGAAAGAACTCAGAAAAGGAGGGTGAAAATGGTTGCACAATTCAATGAATGTTTATATGTATTAATTGTAAGTAACACCTGTGAGAGGAGCATGTGCAATAAAACTCAGCTTTGGGAAGCACTAAAGTGCAAAAGACCTGGTTACTTCCATAAATAAATGGGCAGGGGATAAAAAAAAGGAGAAAAATGTGGCATCAGGATTGGAGGAAGACTCATTAACAACCCGCGATATGCAGATGATACAACTTGCTTGCTGAAAGTAAAGAGGACTTAAAACATTTACTGATGAAGATCAAAGAGCACAGCCTTCGATATGGATTACATCTCAATGTCAAGAAAACAAAAATCCTCACCACTGGACAATAAACAAATTCTTATCAACGGAGAAAAGATTGAAGTTGTCAAAGACTTCATTCTTCTTGGATCAACTATTCAACACTCACGGAAGCAGCAGTCAAGATATCAGATGACGAATTGCATTAGGCAAATCTACTGCACAAGACCTTTTTAAAGTGTTGAAGAGCACAGATGTCAGTTTGAGGACTAAGGTGCACCTGACCCAAGCCATGGTATTTTCAATAATCTCCTATGCATGCAAAAGCTGAACAATGAATAAGGAAGACCATAGAAGAATTGATGCCTTTGAATTGTGGTGTTGGAGGAGAATATTGAAAGTGCCATGGGCTGCCAAAAGAACCAATAGATCCATTCTGGAAGAAGTGCAGCCAGAGTGCTCCTTGGAGGCCAGGATGGCCAAACTTCATCTCTCATACTTCGGACATATTGTCAGGAGGGACCAATCACTGGAGAAGGATATCGTGTTTGGTAAGGTGGAGGATCAGAGAAAAAGAGGAAGACCCCCAATGAGATGTATTGGCCAAGTGGCAGCATCGATGGACTCAAGCGTGGCAACAGTAGTGAAGTTGGCCCAGGATCGGGCAGTGTTTTGTTCTGGTGTACATAAGGTTGCTGAGTCGGTACCAACTCAGTGACACCTAATAACAACTGAGGAAAAAGATGAGGCTTTCTGCTCCTGTAAAGATTTATGGTCTCAGAAACCCTATACAGGGTTGCTATGAGTTGGAACTGACTCGGCGGCACACAACCATCACCACCATTATTGTTATGTTATTTTAGATGTGATTTTGAGGTTATGTTTTTTGTTTTGTTATAGTCTAGATACTGAAACAATTATGGATGAAACAATTGCTGGAATTTGCTTTAAAATAGTCCAAGGCATGCAGGGGACTATTAGAAACAAAACTGATCATATGTTGCTAATTGTTAAAGCTGGGTGATGGGTAACTGGGGGCCATTATATCATTCTCTCTACTTCTATGTGTTTGGTGTTTCCATAATAAAAATGCTTTACAAAAAAAATTAACTCCCCAGGGATGTAATGGTAAAGTACAGATTATAAAGCACTGACAACAATTTAAGAAGGACCTGCAGTACAGCCTATGTGAAGGATGAATGTGGCAAAAAAAAAAAAAAAATAGAGAAAATGTGGAAACAGAAAAAAACACTTCAGTAGATATTTAGGAGATAGAATTACTAGGCTTAGCAAGTAATTAAATTTGTGATGTGAAAGGAGTCAAGGATGGTGCTCAGATTTCTGCTTCAAGCATGTGTGTGGCACTGAGGCGGGGCAGATTTGGGAAGAAGACAGGTTGGAGGTACCTATGGAACATAGCATAGTACAGATGGCAGCTGAAGTCAGAAGAGTGGCAGATACCCAGGATGAGAGAATACTACATAAGAAGGAAAGGGTACTTAGGACAGAGCCCTGGGCAATGCTTGCAGCATATCTATTCACAGTACAGGAGCCTGTTCTCTCTGTGTGCATGTGTATCCAGATTTAGACACGGACATACATGGAAGAGGAAAAGGGGAAAAGACCCAGCAACTGATAGTAGAGGCAAAATATGTGCACATGCCTTCGTGTGAGTAATGAGGGAGGCCCTAAATCATAACTCAATCCTCCCTTCTTGCCAACTCTCCCCTCTTTTCAGTCTTTGTCTCTGTAAGGCCCAGAGGGGCTGACCTTCAATCTGGAAAGGAGCTGGGAAGATGTTTCCTCATCCCACCCTGCCACAGCTGATCCTTACCTTCAGATCCTCACACAGGTCACCATAGTCAATCTCAATGAGTGCCTCTCGTGCATAGATATTGGAAGTTCTCTGGGAACCACTCACCGAATCCTCCCCCTGGGAGCTACCCTGCAATGGTGAGAAGGAGATTCTAATAAGAGTAGACTGCCATGAACATGCCCCTTTGTTGGAGGAGGGACACTGGGGATTTTTTTGCAGCCTTCAATGTCTTTGAGAAAACACCTTGCTAAAAAGTAGTATGGCAGATGAACAGCAGCTTTGAAGGCACAAACACCAGAGTTCAAAATTGGGTTTTGCCACTAACAGTATGATTTGGTGCAAGCTCTCTGATCCCAATTCTTCACCTACAATGTGGGGACAATGCCCATCTGGCAGAACTCTAGTTAGGATTACAGGTAATTATGTCATGTGCTACTGTGACGCCTGGCATTTCTGGTATTCTAAGTATTTTATAGAATTGCTATCTAGGAGTGGGGAGGGAAAAAGACCTGGGAGATAAAATATATGCACACCTCTGTTAACCTTCCCCAGCCTGTAACTATCATTCTTCACATCCAATGAATATAATGCCTTGGCTCTCCTATTAGCTAGTGTCCCTCTTTCCCATAGCTAAGCTTCCTTACCTCTACGTTGCTGATGTGCCCTACTTTCTTCTGGCCAACTTCCCTCATTGCGGCTATCATCTCTCTCAGGTTCCCCAAGCTTCCTGGCTTCTCAATTTCCACTCTGCCATCAATTATTATTATTACCCATCACCCAGTAGTGTTAACATAACTCAAGTCCCTAAAGGTAATGAATGACTTTATCCTTTCTCTCACCACCTGCCATCATACAGCACTCCCTACTCCCAATTCAACTTCTCTCTCACACCAAGCCTATGATCTTTCACCCCATCTGCCTTTATAATTCAGCTTCCTTCATTTCCCTGTATCCCTATGTCACTCACCATCACTTATAAGCATTCTCTCTCTTACCTGCTCACTCTGGCCATCATTTCCATCTCTAGTTAACATTATTCACAGCCCACTCCCACCACCAGTAATAGTTCTCACCTCTTCCTGACTAATATCATCCATGGTACCCTTAGACAGTGGCAACTTGATGTCCTGCATCTTGCAGGCCTGTAGCAGATTGTGACGGTCACTGCGCTTCTGTTCAAGTTTGGTCTCAATGGCTGTCACCTCCTTCTGTAAGTGGGTCATTTCCCTAAGAAGGTCCAGGGAGCTAAGTAAGACCCAAATCCAAGGTTGCATGTTGTACCTACTCCCCCATCGCAAATCTGAATTCACTTACTTGTTGGCGCCTCCTAGTTTTTTACGAATCTCCTCCATCTCATGATTCTTGTCATTCACCTCTGACTTCTTGGCCAAGTGCTGGTTCTTCAGGTCTTGTAGCTGGGCCATAGTCTCATCTATGATCTTCATGTGTCTTTGTTCTTCCTGGTTCCAGCAAAAGGACAAGAGATGAAGACTTTCCCCAATTCACCTTGGAATCTTCTCACCTGCTCCCACCCTTTTCACTAGGCAATTTGTTGGAGCCTTTTCAATGAGTTCTGCTTCCACAAACCCCCAATCACCCTTCAAGACTCTTTATCTTTTTCAAAATTATACCAATTACACAAGATGCCTGCTGTAGAAAAAAAAAAATCACTCGTAATCCCACCAGTCAGCGATAACCAACTAACATTTTAGCATATTTCCTCCCAGTATTATTTATAGACAACTTTACATAGTTTCTCTTCTTATTATTTATAGAGTTTTACATAATTGAGACTATATTATAATGAGACTCTATATTCTGACTTAGTTATTTTTAAATACAAAAACTGCCTGTCATGAGAAATATAACATTTATGTTTTTAAAGAGAGTCCTTGTGTGGTGCTGCAGGTTAATGCAGTAGACTAGAAGGTCAGTTTCACCCATAAGGTCAGCAGTTCAAGCTCACCAGCTACTCCTTGTAAACCCTAAACAGGGTCACTATGAGTTGGAACCAATCAATGGCACTTAACAGCAACTTTTTTTTAAAAAAAAGCACACATAATACTGTATATTTTCTATGAGAACATATATGAGAGAGCATAAAAAGTTCATGGAAAAAAATCCAGTATCGTTTTAATTCCATTTTTCCATGAACCTTTTGAAGTTCCCTCATTTATGAATGTAAAAGTATCTTTGTCTGTTTGCCTATTTAAAAGTCAAGTGGTATGTTCAACCAGTTTAGGAAGGGATGCTGAAAGGAACAAAGGTTTCACAGTAATTTAAAGAGAAAAGGTGTTACTTCATATAGTAACAGTGGTATGAGCTCAGTGTAACTGTAACAGTCAGCAGCAGTGTGCACTATGCAAAAGTGATTTGGCTGCAGCAAAACATCTGTTGCAATGATTTCATGTGGTTAATCTGAATTTTATTAATTTTGCTAGTATTTAATTTGCAATTTTGTCTTGGTTTTTTGGTTAAGTGTTTGAAATACATATGTATGCATGTGTAAGAAACATTCAATTGTTTCTGAGCTAACACTGGGGATCTTAGGAAAATCTTCTTTTAAAAGGAGCCCATGTACTACTAAAGTTTGAAGACTAGCAAACTATGCAAATACTTTTATGAATGTAGCATAACTTATCAAATTCCTAATTCCCAAGGGATACAGGTAATTTCCCATTTGGAATTAAATGCTTGAAATAAGCGTCAATCTATGTATATACAAAGCTTTGCCAGTATTTTGGATCATCTCCTCAGGCATAATTAAGTTAAAGGGTATAAATGCATTCTGAATACTTTGATAGACAATGCCATACTGCATAAGAATACTGGTCTCATGTACTATGGCCAGTATTAAGCATTATCCTTTTTATCATTTAAATTACTATATGAAACAAATTAACCTGAGCATTGCCTTAATTTACATTTCTTTGATTACTTATAAGGATAAATTATTTGTATCCCTTTATGGGACATTTGGATCTTTTTCTTGAACTGTTGATGCCACGTATTCATTTTTCCTCCTAATTTGTGTCTTGGTGTTTTCCTTATTCTTATTGATTTAAATTCCTAAATTATTGATATTAGCCTTCGGTCTATTATATTCATTATATCTCTTCAATATTTCCTCCTGTCTTTTCATTTAATTCTTCCTTACCTTCTTGAGCTTTTCTATCTCATTTTCATCCTTTTTCACTGTCTGTTCCCACATGTGCACTTTATCTTGGTCCTCCTTCAGCTGGTTCTTCTCAAAATCCAACTGGATGCCCAAGCGAGTCTTCTGATTCTCAAACTCCAAACTGCAGAGAGAAAAGGGAACTAGGTTCAAGTCTCAAGGACACTGCATACTATCAGGCAACACTCAGTAAACCCACCCATATTTGCTCTTGTGGTGTACTTTTTAAGTGGTTTCCAACTCCAAGTGGCTCTATATGACAGATAAGAGTTTCCCAGTAGAGTTTCCTAGGCTATATTCTTTATGGGAACAGATTGACAGGTATTTTGTCAAACCTATAATACTTTATTTAGCAATCAGGTGCTTAACCATTGTCTACCAAAAGTAACAAGAGTTACTACCGAATGTCAAGTGCCACTCAGGTCATCCACTCACGCTGTTGTTAAGTGCCAAAATTCAGTTCTGACTGTATAGGGTTTCTGAGGATCAGAACCATTGACCTTGCAGTCAGCAACACTACAGCACCACACCAAGATTCCATGGTACCATACAACTCTCCCTTCCCTGAAGTTAGGAATTTAAGTTCCTCAGCCTGTTGTTAAGTGACATCGAGTTGGTTCCGACTCATAGAGACCCTGCATAGTTTTCAAGGAGCTGCTGGTGAGCTTGTTCCTCAGCCTAGTCCTCTGGATACAGCTCAAGTCCACGAAGATTGGGCTTCTTGTTGTTAAGTACCATCAAGTTGGTTTTGACCCATTAACAACTCTGTATAGGGTTTCCGAGGAGCACCTGGTAAGCTTGAACCCCTGACCTTGCGATTCAAAGCAACTTCGCAGTCCAGCGCATTAAATCACAGCACCACCCTATTCATTGCCCCTGAACCTCTGGAGGACTCCAGGGCTCCTCCAAATTTCTAGAAAGAGGTACAAAAAGAATTGACCAGCTATGATCATTCCTATTTATTTGGAGCTTCTAGTCACCTGATATACACTACCTCTAAGCCTCACAACAGTTCCACAAGGAAGTATTAGACTAATTTTAAAGTGAATAAATTTAGGGCAAGCAGTAAGAGGCCTTGTCCAAGGTTATAAGCTAGTAAATGACACATGTGAAATTGAAACCCAGGTCTAACATCAGGACTTGGCCTCTTTTTCTTGTACTATTACTGCAATAACATGCAGTAGTGAAAAGGATTGATATCCCAGTTCTGCCACTTATTATTATAATATCGAGCAAGTAAAAATTATACTCTCCATGTCTCAGTTTCCTCATCTGTAAAATGGATGCATTAAAAAAAAAAAAAGCCTCAGAGCTATTAGGGTTTTTTCCTTTTCTTAAAGTTAGTTAATATGTATAAATTCCTTAGAACAGTGTCCGGCATACATTTTAGTTATCAACATCATACACTGGCTGTATTCAGGTCATCTTCAACAACCATCCCCCATCTACCCCAAGATTCCTGAACCTGTTAAGGAATTGGTAGGCTTGGGTAGTACAAAATCATAGATAAAGTACTGGGTTCCTCAATTTGATTTAAAATTCTATAGAAGAATCCTGACTAAAAAGGAAAAATACAGAACTAAATTCTCATAGATGTCCGACTTTCTGGTGCCATGGAGGCCAGATGAATCCCAGAAACTATTGCCCTGAGAAAATCTTTTAAAACTTAAACCAAAAATATCCCTGAAGTGTTCTTAAAACCAAACACTGATTTAGCTAAACTAGTAAAGAATGTCTGCCTCTGAGGTTCTGCTCTTGTAAGAACTCTCTCTATGGAATCAAAGTGACAACAGAAGCTTGAAAGATTAGATAGGAATCTTAGCAGACAGTGACTTTATGTTCAAGGAGAAGGAGCCAACTCAGGAGGTGTGAAAATGGTTATACATCGAAAAAACTATAATCAATGTCAATGTACATGTAAAAACGACTAAACTAATACATGTTTTACTGATAGTCTCAACGACACAAAAATACTGGCTTCCTGCTACTACCCTACTTTGTATCTCTCAGGAAATTCAAAGTATATGAGAATGTGAACTACCATTCGCAGACATTAGCAGGCCAAGTAGAGCTAACTTGCAAATTGCTTGCCCCCACACCTCACACTCATATTGACTGACAGATGCTGCCAGATGTCATGCTAGCAGGCTTAAACCCATTAGTCACAATAATCCAAATAGAATGTAATTCTCCTTAATTTAGAGCTATGTAATTTTAAATTCAATCTCTTAAATGTGACTCATAAGGCCTTCTGTGATCTGGCCCCTACTGACCTTTCCAGTACCTCACCTTTCTCCTGACCCATTTTTATGCTCCATTCAAAATTACTTGTTTTCAGAACAAGGTACATTCTCTCACACCTCCCAACATGCTGTTTTTATTGTCTGGAAATCCCTTCTTCCATCTGCTACCTAGCTGGCTAAATCCTACTCACTCTTTCGGTTTCCAGTTCATCACTCTTCTTCTGTAAAGCTCCCATCTACTCTGAGCAGACCTGTTTCTACTGCCCACTGCTGAGTTCTTCCCTTTTTGGACTTCTGGCGCAAAGTTGAGCTTATCACTTGTTACTGTTGTTTATGTAAGACCTTCCTCATTTTAGTTTAGACTTGACAGCAATTAGCAACAACCTTTCCCCCCAAAGAATTCTGCACTCTTAGATTTATACCATGGCAAAATTGCAGTTTTGGCATCCTCGAGGGATGCAAATTGTGTTCCCTTTAAATGTTCTCCGAGTTTGGGGAACAAAAAGAAGTCTGAAGGGGCAAGATCAGAGCTGTAGGGTGATGGAGTAAGGTTTCCCAAACAAAATTTTTGCAGGACAGCCCTTGATACCCTCAATGAGCAGGTGCATCATGACAAAAAAAATTTCTCACTGCAACTTTCCTTACAAACTCACCAATGTTCTTTTCATTTCTTAAAACTTCTTCCTGATGATTGTCCTGTGTCCTTCGAGAAAATCTACCCAAGATTACTCCTTCAGAATCCCAAAAACAGTTGCCATAACATTTTGAGTTGACATCTCTGTCTTGAATTTAACTGGCCCAGCAGACAGATACCCTTCCAAGCCACTGTTTGGACCTTTTTCTGAAGGTACCCTAATGAGACTAAGACAAGTTTACTACTGAGAGAACTTGTCTACAGCTCTCCACTGATCAGAGACATGTTTAAACACATTTTGTTTGGAATAAACCCATGCATGTATAAACTGAACTCTAGTAGCAATACTTTCTGACTCACCCTCAGATGTACATCCTTAAAAATGCATACCCTTATAAAATGTCATTTTGCCTTTAAAGTTACACAAATGCATGGTGTTATAAATTTCATTCTTTCTTAACTTTTTAAATCAACACAACATCAGATTTATAATGTATCCATGTTGTTGTCTGGAAATGCAGTTCTTTGCATTGAACTGCTACACAGTACTCCAGTAAGCATATTCATCACATCTAATTTGTACTTTGCTCCAGTGATGTCTATCTACATTGTAACCAACTTTCCCACTACCACAAGATGAACAATCCTGAATGGGTTTCTTTGGGATATATCCAAAGAAGTGGGCAGCTAAGTCATCAGAAATATTTAGACTTACTTTCACCAAATACTGACAAGATTATTTTTGAAAACAGCTGTACCAGTTTTCATTTTCAATAGTACATAAGAGTTCCTGGCTATCCATGTAAACAACATTCATTATTACTTATCTCTTATATACTTTTGGAGTTGCCACAGGACAAGCACTCAACCTCAAGGTCTGTTTGAACTGCAAGGTCAGCAGTTCAAACTCACTAGCCATTCCTCGTAAAACCTATACAGGGTCCCTATGATTCAAAACCAACTCGATGGCACACAACAACATGACTTTTGCCAATCTGATAAATACAAAACGGTATCCCATTGTTTCAATTTGTATTTTTTTTTAGGTTTAGACTTTGGGCTGCTAACCACAAAGTCGATGATTCAAATCCAGCAGCCGCTCCTAGGGAGTGAGATGAGGCTGGCTACTCCCATAAAGATTATTGTCTTAGAAACCCTTAAAGAGCTCCTCTCTGTCCTACAGGGTCACCATGAGTCAGAGCTGACTTGATGGTAGATAATGGGATTAAGATGAGATCAAACTTCTCTTCATATTAAGCCATTTGTGCTACTCCTTCCATAATTTACCAATTCACATTTTCCGCCCATTTTTCTATCGGGCTTCTCTGTTTTTTTCCTCCTCTTCTTGATTTTTTTTCCCTTTCTCCTTGAAAATCTATTTTTTACCTACCTCAATTATAGCATTAGTCATACTGTTCGGAAATTGTTGATCTACTTGTTGGTCTCCCCCACTACTCCATAAGCTTTCTGAGGACAGGGACAATCTCAGATTCAATTCTGTATCCCCTGAGGCTGGCTTAGGGGTAGAAAAGAAATGAATTTTTACTGTATTGGTAAATAGCTATATCAACTATTATTTAAGGCACAAGGTCCAAGGAATGATCTCCTTCAAACTAGAGAATGTGTGGTGTTCATCTGTCTTACCTCTACTTTCGCCAGCTCCTCCAATACCTAGCACAGGACAACATGGCACAAGATAGGTACTCGAGAAAGGTACTGAATAAACTAAAATTAGGAAGAAAGGAGACACTCTTGCTTTCTTCTTGTTATTTTTCCAACTTAAAACATCTAAGGTTAAAAGAGATCAAGCCACTGCCTAAGATAACACAGTTAAAGAGGTCAAGTCACAGCCTAAGATGACACACAGTTAATGATTTTAACCCAGGCAAACCACATTTAACATGGCACTATGCCATGCTACCTCCCTGTTATTTAAGGCCTACCTCCATTAAACTCCCATAGTTCTAAGAGCTAGACTTTCCCTTATGATGACAGCTGATTTTATAAGGATGTGAGGAGAGAGGGTAAGGGTACCCTATTCTCTCCTTTTCCCACACTTCCACCTACCGCTTCTTGGCAATTTCATTCTGCCTCTTCACCTTCTCTTCCTCAAACTCCCGGATGTTGCGCACACCAATCTCCCGACAAAACTCTTCAAATACCTCATCTTCTACCTAAGAAGAGAAGCCAGGGAGGGTCCTTTTGGTCAGTGTACTGCTTCCAGCCCAGTCCTGCTCAGATGCACAAGCTGGCCTGGCTCATCCCGCTACCAACCTGGTTCATCTTCTCCTTCAAATCTTTCATTTCCCTCTCTCGGCTTTGGATGATCCTTTTAATATCATTGATGCGAGGCCCAAAGTTGGCTAGTTCGCTCTCTAGCTTTGACTTTTCCTGCAGGAAATGGAGTTGAGAGGAAAAAAGAAACCAAGTTCCTTAGAGGAAAAGAGTTACCCTGACTGCCATAGGCCCTGTGGCCAGGTAGAAGTAAAGCTCCATACAGAGAATCTGAACTTACCACCATTCCCCTAGGCGTCACCTATTATCTCTTACTTCAATGATCACATGTCCTCGTCCCTGGCCTCCAGTTTTGCCAGAACCAATTCAAAGGGTTGGGAATACAGTAAACACCATTAGTTATTGATCCATAATCCATTATCTATAACGACTGGGGTCAGATACGTTTTGGAATTCAGACTTTTCCAGATTTTTACAAACAATAAAATAATATAGGGAGTCCTGGTGTGGTGCTGTAGGATAATGCACTAGACAGCAAGATCAGTTTGAACCACAAGGTCGGGGGCTTCTAACCCATCAGCAGCATCTCAGAAACCCTATACAGGGTCGCTATGGGCCGGAACCAATTTGAAGGCACTTAACAACAACAACTAACTATATAACACCTTAGGGTGGTCAGGGAAAGCATCTCATAATCAAACACTTTCTTTTATATTTCTCTGGATCAATAACTCACTAAAGGGGAGGGTTGGAAAAGAGGAGGAAGACCCCCAATGAGATGGACTGGCACAAAGGCGGTAGCAATGAGCTCAGGCCTAGCAATGATTTTGAGGTTGGCCCAGGACTGGGTAGTGTTTTGTTCTGTTGTGCATAGGGTTGCTATGAGTCAGTACCGACTGAATGCCACCTAACTAATAATATTCAATCACATTAAGTGGATTAATACTATAAATAGCTTCACATTATTAGGTTACCACCAATTTACATATACACACCCCACAAAAATAACATGTGGTGTGTGTGTATGTGTATGTGTGTAAATTGGTGGTAAAAACCTAATAATGTGAATTATCCTTATTCATAATTCCTTATCCAAAACTTTAAGCTTTGGATAAGGAATTATGAACCTGTGTTAGATGTGCTAAGGAGCCCTGGTGGTAGAGTGGTTTAGTGCTAGGGTAAAAACCAAAAGGTCAACTGTTCAAACCCACTAGTTGCTCTGCAGGAGAAAGGTGTGGAAGCCTGCTTCTGTAAAGATTTACAGCCTTGGAACACTCTGGACAGTTCTCTGTCCTGTAGGGTTGCTATGAATCGGAATTAACTCGATAGCAGTGGTACTGTAGGATAAGTACTGGACTGCTAACCACAAGGTCAGCAGTTCAAACTTATCATAGCCACTCCTTGAAAACCCTATACAAGGTCACCATGAGCCACAAAAGACTCCACAGCACTTAATAACAACAGATAAGTGGACAATTGATAATGTTTGTATCAACTTAAATTTTCCTGCTTTATTTTTCTCCAAACTGCTATTACCTTCTGATATACGGTATCATTTAATTATTTTAATTTCCCTCCAATTGACTTATTGTTTACAGCAATATCCCCAATATCTAGAAAAGTACCCTTACATACATAGATAGAAATGCCTGTAGCTTATTTTCAGAAGATGCTCAAATATTTTTTGGATTATATTAATAGTGTTGTTGCTGTGTGCCACTGAGTCAGTTCTGACTCATAGCGACCCTGTATACGGTTTCCAAGAGAGGCTGGTGGATTTGAACTTACAGTTAGCAGTGCAATGCTTAATCTACAGCATCACACCAGGGTTTATACTAATAATAGCACCTAATAGTAAGTGAACACTTACTATGTGCCAGGACCCAGTCTAAGAACAACCTAATAAAATAGTTATTCTAGTTCCAAAAATGACACCACAAGGTTAAGTAACTTGCCAAACTAACATCATAAACATGGTTCCCTGCAGCAGACTGAGAAGAGAGGAAGAAATAAGACAAAATATTCCACGCCTGGAGAAACCTAAAACAGAAATGTGAAGATGGCCTTTGGAGAAGAGGGATGGGAGCTAAATCACACCTGCAGGTTCAAGGCTAGATGCCTTGTCTTGGTCTGCTCAAGGTCACTCTGTGAGTACTTGAGTCGCATCTGCAGTCCATGGGCCTGAGACTGCACCTGACGTAACTCTGCTTCTTTCCTCTTTGCTTTCATCTGCTCCTGAAGAGGATAAAAAAGAAGGGCTAAGTTGTAAGAAGGGGGCCAACCTGGGCTTGGGAAGCTCCACTTTCAGGGACAGCATTGCTTGTGGCTTACTTTCAGCTCCTCTGTCAATCGCTCCTTCTTCTCTTTCAACTTGTCTACAGCTTTCTCATCCCAGCGTCGTGCCTTTGCCTTCAAGTCACTGGCCCCACCAGAGATCACTCCTGACTTCTGGAACAGGGTCCCATCCAATGCCACTGTCTGCATACAATAGGGTGAAGAGAAAAAGGGTTGAAGCCAAGTAAAGGAATCTTCAGTACTGAGCCTGTCCAGTTCCAATCTAGGGAAGGAAAACCATACCTTATGGCGCTGGTGGCCTCCAAAGGCAATACGGCGGGCATCCTCCACATTGTCACAGACAAGGGCATTGCCACAAGCATACTGCAGAGCCTTTTTGATGTGAGGTGGCTCATAACGAATCACATCAATCACTAGCTTGGCCCCCTTAAGCTCCCGGAGTTTTTCATCTGTAGGTTTCACCTGTTAGAAGGTCAGTAAGTGACAAAATATGGAAGGCTCTTCTCACACTGCCCTGAGCCCATCCCCACAAGCCTCACCTCCAGGTAGTCAAGAGGTAAGAAGGTCTCAGGCTCTCCACGCTGCTCCTTGATATACTGAATACAGTCCCGTCCTGTCTTCTCTGAATCCACAATAATGGCATCCATGTTCTTGCCCAAAACCTTAGTTACAGCAATCTGATACTTCTTTTGTGTGGGCTGACAGAGGTCAATGAGGCGGCCATACTGAGTAAAGTAAGAAGGGAAAACTGAGGCATGCAGATTTTAGGAGCTCAGGAATCACAACTCCCAGCTCAGTAAGAAACACAGACAGGAACATAGTACATGCAATGGATGAAAAGCCTGCTCTGGGAAAGGAAAAAAAAAAAAAAAATCCTGCTCTGGTCCCAAAGGAACAACTGCAGACAGTTATGTCTAAATCAAAATCATCTTTCTGATATCATTTTTTCCATTTCACAGACCACTGCCACTGTAGTCGCTATACTAGATATTTTATACATATTACATATATTATCACAAATTCTCATAAAATAAATCTTTTATGACTTCATTCTCATCATTCCCCTAAGCCAACCTTAATTCTATCAGTGAAAGGCAAGGTCTTCAAGGGCAGAGACTGAAACTAATTTATCCTATAGCACAGGGCCTCGCCTGAAAATGACATCAGGGAATATGTGTGGAACCAAGTTGAGTAGAACCCAGGGATGGAACTGTAACAATGCAGGGAATCTGGGAACTCAGGAGTTGGTTCAAGAATTCAAGAGATCCAGAAAAGGTCTAGGATGTCCCTAAAAGCTAATGGTTCTAGAACCCTGTGTTTTATTCTACATCCTACCCAGCGTAGTGGTTACGAATCGGGCTGTGAACCACAAGGTCAGCAGTTCAAAGCTACCAGCGGTTCTGTGGAAGAAAGATGAGGCTTTCTGCTCTCGTAAAGATTTACAACCTTGGAAAACCTGAGCAGGGTCGCTATGAGTCGGAACCGACTCCATGGCACTTAACAACAACCTCCCAGTCAAAATTACATCATCCAACAAAACCCTACTCTTGCATCCTAAAGAGCTCATGGAGAGAAACAAGTGTATCATTAACAGCTCCCATTTACTGAACATTTACAATACCTCAGACTCTCAACATACCAGGGTAAGTCAGAAAGTATTCATACATACTTTCATTAAACAAAAAGATTAAAATGTGGAACCCTTGCTATACAAGAAAAATGAGCAGGTACATAGTAACAATGGAAATAAAATTCCTCAGCACAACTTTCCTCCTGGTCAGCAAAAAAGAGGAAGAATCATAATGAGATGGATTGACACAGTGGCTACAGCAATGGGCTCAAACATAACAAATGTGAGGCTGGTGCAAGACCAGGCAGTGTTTTGTTCTGTTGTGCGTAGGGTCGCTATGAGTCAGGACTGACTTGACAGCACCTCACAACAATTTATGGCATAAAGAGACTATCACATTGTTGTTAAGAGCCATGTAGTCATAGTGACTCTTAGTGACCCTGTACAGGGTTTCCGAGGAACAGCTGATGCGTTTGAACTGCTGACCTTGTGGTTTGCAATCCAATGCTGATTTTACAGTGCCACACCAGGATTTATGGCATAAAGAGACTATCATACATAACCAAAAATGCAGAAACAGCATAAGATAAAGTGGACAACTGGGACCTTCTGAAAATTAAATATCTATGTGCACCAAAAAGACTTCTCAAAATAAGTAAAAAGAGGATCTACAAATTGGGAAAAAATATTTGACAATGCATGCATATCCACAAAGAACTTAATCTCAAAAGTGTAGAGAAAACTCTTTTAACACCTCAAAAAAGAGACAATTCAATTTAAAACTGGGCACAGACATGAACTGACACTTCACCAAAGACATTCAAGTGGCCAGAAAAACAATGATAAGATTATTCTATCACCCCAGCAATAATAGAATCACTCAGTAAGACAGAAAAGAAGAAATGCTGAAGAGGGTTTGGAGAGAGTGGAAATATTAGAAATATCACACAGCTGAGGGGACTGTAAAATAATGCAATCACTTTGGAAAACAAAATTTTCTCTGTAATAACTTGTGAAGGAAGACAACAACCATGTCATGTGGACACTCAAGCAGACCCCAATGGTATGGAACTGAGGCCTCCTGTCAATAGCCATATGAGTGATCTTGGAAGTGATTTCTTCAGCCAGAGTCAAACTCTGAAAAGGTTGTAATTTCATGTGAAACCCTGAGTCATAAATAAACAGCTAAATCAGTCCCAGATTCTTGACCCTCAGAAACCATGTAGGATTATAAATTCTTGTTATTTAAGTTACTTGAAAAAGAAGAACTCTTGCCACCAGAACTCTTAACTTTCTGAATATGAAGGTTCCAAACCTACTTTGTGGGAAAATAATCCTGGCCCTGTGGCCCTTCTTCTTTCCAAAATTCTCAACTTCCTCACCTCCATGGAGGAGTGGGTATAGAACAACAATACAAAACCTTAAGACGACACAACTGATGTGATGTAAAAAACATAAGCTTCAAAATTTGAAAAAGTTGGGTTTGAAATGAATTTTTTCCACTGTCAACTGTGCTGCTTTGGGTAACTTATTCAATCACTCTCATTTTCAATTTCCTTACTTGTCAAAAAAGTTGTCCTCACAGGGCTGCTGGAAAAGTATATGACAATCTAAAAGTAGGTGCTCAGAAAATGAGTTACCCTTCAACTCTTACCACAGAGCCAGGATAAAGGCGCTTGATGCTTTCCATAATCTCTGCTTTGCGCTGTTGGCGACTGCTCTCCTGTCGGTCAATGCGGGCATCACCCAGCTGCTCCATCACCTGGTTCAGCTCCTTATTGATCTCGTCAATACGTCGCTTTGCCATTTCCACCTCCTCAGTCAGTTCCCCTTCTAGCTTCTTTTGCTCCTCTAAGGACTGCCTACAAAGGGAGAAAACACAGAGGTTACCTTGGCTGGTCAAAAAATATTCCCTGCTGACAAGACTCTAGGGGTCCTACCTGAAAAAGGAGTAGGACAAGAAGCGTCACAAGAAGAAGCTTGGAAATAAGGGGGAAGGGGGAAGAGCCACATACTTGCTTGTTGTAATGTATTCCTCTAGTTTCTCAATCCGTTTCTGATTCTCCTCTATCTCCCGCAGCTTTTGCTTGATCTTGGCCTGACAGAGAGACAAACAGACTCCATTGCCAAGGGCTGAACAAATTGATACCAATACACTACATGCCCACTCATCTAAGGGCCAAACAGTCTAGGACATTCTTTGACCAAAATAGGCAGCCTACTAAAAACAAGACAGTGTTCACTATGAATCTGCTAAATAGTGGGGACCTCTTAGGCTCTAAAGCCTCTCACAAATAGTCTAGCCCATGTAGGCTATGTATCTTCCTTGTCAATCACAGAGGCTCAAAGCAAGGCAAAGTAAAGCTTTATAGATCTTTCTATATCTCTGTTTTCTCATCTGGAAAATGTGGATAACCTGCATTTCAGAGAATGCAAATTATGTTTACTATAAGGTAGCTATTAATGTGAAGGGCTACCACACATTCTTTTTCCACATTCTTTTAAATATATAAGAGAAATGCTTACCAGAATGTTTGCCAACACAATGACTGTAGGAGCAATAACTTTATATTTACTCCACCAAAATCACCTGTCACTTTGTCATACTGAGGTAGCATGTGTATTGCTGTGGTGCTGGAAGCTATGCCACCAGCATTTTAAATACCAGCAGTGTCGTCCATGTTTCAAGAGGTTTCAACGGAGATACCAGACTAACATAGACCAGGAAGAAGGAGAGACATACCACTTCTTAATTGCTAGCCACTGAAAACCTTATGAATAGCAGTAGAACACTGTTAGATATACTGCCAGAAGAGGAGCCTCTTGGGTAAGATTGTTGTTGTTGTTAAGTGCCGTCGAGTCAGTTTCGACCCATAGCGACCCTGTACAGGGTTTCCAAGGGTGTAAATCTTTACGGGAGTAGAAAGTCTGATCTTTCTCCTGCGGAGCAGCTGGTAGTTTCGAACCGCTGACCTTAAGGTTCACAGCCCAATTCGTAACCACTACGCTACCAGAGCTGCCTTCTTGGGTAAGAAGGCAACCAAAATACAACTGGGGAGGAGCCACCTTCTCAAAGGTGAATTCATCTTAATGACGTAGATTATTGATGTTGTACCAGGTGCCACTGAGTCGGTTCTGAATCATAGGGACCCTATGGACAATAGAATGAAACACTATTTCGTCCAGCGCCATCCTCACAATTGTTGTTAAGTTTGATCCGATTGTTGCCACTGTGTTCATACAGCTCTTTGAAAGGTCTCCCTCTTTTTTTTTTGCTAACCCTCTACTTTACCAAGTATGAAGCCCTTGTCCAGGCAGGGACTGCTCCCTCCATAGTAAGAGATGAAGTCTCACCACCCTGGTGTTTAAATAAACATTCTGGCTATGTTGCTTCTAAGACAGCTGTTCTTCTGGCAGTTTGTGGTACTTTCAATATTCTTCACAAACGCCGTAATTCAAAATTATCGATTCTTCTATGGTTTTCTTTAATCACCGTCCAACTTTCATAAGCATATGAGGTGACTGAAAAACCATGTCTTGAGTCAGGCACACCTCAGTCCCAAAATTGATAATGTTTGCGCTTGAATACTTTAAAGAGGTCCCGTGCAGCATTTCTGCCAAATGCAATATGTCATTTGCTTTCTTGGCTGCTGCTGCTTCCACTGTTAATTATGCATCCAAAAAATGAAGTCTTTTACAACTTCAATCTTTTCTGCATTTATCATGACGTTATTAATTGGTCTAGTTGTGAGTATTTATTTACATTGAGGTGCAATCCATAGTGAAGGCTTTAGACTTTGATCTTCATCATAAGTACTTTAAGTCATTTTCATATTCAGCAAAGTTGCATCATCTATGCACCACAAGCTGTTAATGAGTCTTCCTCCAATCCTGATGTGCTTCCTCATATAATCTAGCATCTTGGATCATGTGCTCAGTATACATATTGAATTAAGTTATGGTAAAAGAATACAACACTGGAGCACACCTTTCCTGATTTTAAACCATTCACTATCCCCTTATTCTGTTCTAATAATGTCCAGTCTATATACAGATTGCTTATAAGCACAATTAAGTGTTCTGGAATACCCATTCTTTACAATGCAATCCATAGATTTCATGATCCACGCAGTCAAAAGTTTTGCATAGTCAATAAAGCACAAGTAAATATCTTTCTGGTATTCTGTGCTTTCAGCCAAGATCCACCTGACGTCAGCAATGATATCCCTAGTTCCACGTCCCCTTCTGAATCCAGTTTGCATTTCTGGCAATGTACTGATGCAATCATTTTTTAAATTATCTTCAGCAAAATTTTACTTGCATTTGATATTAATGATGTTGTTCACTGATTACTGCATTCCGTTGGGTCATCTCTCTTTGGAATGGACACAAATATCAATCTCTAGCAATCAGTTGGAATCTTAGTATGGTACTATACAATAAGCACTAGACTGCCAACCATAAGGTTGCTGCTGTTGTTGTTAAGTGCTGTTGAGTGGGTTCCGACTCATAGCAAATTGTTAAGTGCTGTCTAGGGATTCCAAGGAGCAGCTGGTGAGATTGAACCATCAACTTGTGGTTCAAACCAACCTTTTGGTCCACACCACAGCACCACACCAAGACTCCAACCATAAGGTAGACAGTTCAAACCCTATGAGAAACCCTATGAGTCGAACCAACTCAACGGCACTTAACAACAACAGCAGTAACATTTGGTTGGCCCAATTTCTTAGTATAGATGAGAGAGTGCCTCCAGTATTGTATCAGTTTGTCGAAAGATTTCAATTCATAGTCCATCAATTCCTGGAACCTTGCTTTTACCAACACCTTCAGTGCAGTACCTTCAGTGCAGACTGCTTCCTTCAGTACCTTTGGTTCTTCATCATATAACTCTTGAAATGACTGAACCCTGACCAATGCTTTTTGGTACATGGGTACACCTTCTATTTCTTTTGCTACTTTATGCATCATTCAATATTTTGCCCACAGAATTTTTCAATATTGCAAGCTTTTTCTTCAGTTCTTTCAGCTTGAGAAATGCTTAGCATAGTCTTCCTTTTTGGGTTTCTAAATCTAGGTCTTTGCGTATTTCACTATACTACTTGACTCTGTTTCCCTGAGCCACCCTTTGAAATTTTCTGTTCAGTTCTTTAATTTTCTCATTTTTTTCATTCACTTTAACATCTCAATGGAGAACAAGTTTCAGAGTCTCTTCTGATATCCATTTTAGTCTTTTCTTTCTTTTCTGCCTTTTTAGGACCTTTTGCTTTCTTCCTATATGCTGTTCTTGATGTCATCCTACAGCTCTTCTGGTCATTTGTCCTTAGTGTCTATTGCACAAAATCGGTTACTGAGATGGTTTCTAAATTTAGGTGAGATAAATTCAAGGTCGTATGTAGGCTCTTATGGATTTGTTTTAATATTTTTCAGCTTCAGCCTGAAGTTGCACATGAGTGTATGATCTGTTCCAGTCTGGCCCTGGGCTTATTTTAGCTGCTGATATGGAGCTTTTCTAACATCTCTTCCCACAGAAGTAGTCGATTTGATTCCTGTGTATCATGTCTGGTGAGGTTCATGTTTATAATCACCTTTAATGTTGCTGCTCCTCGGAAACCCTATACAGGGTCACTATGGGTCAGAATCGACTCAACGGCACTTAACAACAACAACAAAAATGTTGTTGAAGAAAGTATTTATGCTTAATTAAGTCATTGGTCTTACAAAATTCTATCATGCAATCTCTAGCATCATTTCTATCTCCAAGGCCATATTTTTCAATTACTAATCCGTCCTGTTTGTTTCTAACCTTCACATTCAAATCACCAGTATTTATCAATACATCTTGACTGAATGTTTGAACAACTTTGAACTGAAGAACAGTTTCATCATCACTGACGTTAGTGGCTGGTGCGTATATTTGAATGATAGTGGTATTAAATGATCTTCCTTATTGTTGTGAAGTGCCGTTGAGTCAGTTCTGACCCATAGCGACCCTGTATAGGGTTTCCTAGGAGCAGCTGGTGAGCTTGAACCGCCACCCTTGCAGTCTGGCATTCACCCACAGCACCACACCAGTACTCCCTCATAGGCATATGGATATTATCCTACCACAGACAGCAGAGTACTTTAAGACAGATCTTGAAAGGCTCTTTTTGAAGACATTCCTCTTCAGTCTGTTGTTCCAAGCATAGTAAAACATAACTATCTGATTCAAAATGGCCAATACCAGTCCATTTAAGCTCACTAATGCCTAGGATATTAACGTTTATGTGTTCCATTTCATTTTTTTATAAAATTCCAATTTTCCTAGATTCATACTTCTTACATTCTATGTTTTCACTTGATGTTTCTCATTTTGAGATGTGCCCCACCAGCAAATGAAAGTCCTGAAAACTGTAACTCCATTCGCACCTTCATAATCAACTCTACTTTGAGGAGAAGGTCTTCCCCAGGCATGTTCTGGGTGCCTTCCAACCTGAGGGGCTCATCTTCTGGCACTATATTTGACAATATTCTGGTGCTATTCATAATGTTTCATCTTCCAGCAGCATATCTGACAATGTTCCACTGCTATTCATATGGTTTTCAGTGGCAAAACATTCAAGTAATCTGCCTCTCCTTCTTCCTAGTTTGCCTTAATCTGGGAAAAACGCTGAAACCAGTCCACCATGACTGACCCTGCTGGTATGTAAATTATCAGCAGCATAACTTCCAGCATCACAGCAAAACGCAAACCACCACAGTACGACAAAGTGACAGACAAGAAGATAGAGTAATTTAAGATCTTCAGCTGCTAATTGGGCACAACCCAGCATGAGAAGAATCAGTTGCAAGTATCATTAATAATCAGGAAGTAGAACATATAAAACAGAAATCACTGAAAACTGGAATAAGTCAAAAATGAAACTGAACAAAAAGATTGATACTCTAAGGCATTAGTGAGCCGAAATAGACTAGTACTACACATTTTGAATTGGAAAATCATATAGTTTACTATGACGGGAATGACAAAATGAAGAGGAATGGTATTACATTCATTATTAAAAAGAGCACTCTAAGATCTATCTTGAAGTACTATGCTATCTGTGATAGAATATCCACACACCTAAATAACCAGTAAATACAACAATAATTATAATTTAAGCACCAACCACTAAAGCTAGTGATGATTAAATTGAAGAATTCTACCAACTTTTTCAGTCTGAAATTGATCAGCCATACAATGAAGAAGCATCAATAATTACCAGTGACTAGAATGCAAAAGTTGGAAACAAGGAAGAAGAATCTATAGTTGAAAAATATGACTTTGGTGATAAAAATGATGCTGCAGATCACATGAAATAATTTTGCAAAACCAATTAACTTATAGAGAGTAGAAAAAGGGTTAAGAAAACAGGATCCTTCAATATACTGTCTAAGGAGATACATTTTACACACAAAGACAGAAATAGACTAAAATCAAAGGATGGATAAAAGGATATCAAACTAATAGCAATCAAAAGCACATAGGAGTGGCAATTTTAAATGTCTGATAAAATAATCTTTAAGGTATGGTGCAGGATAATGTGCTGGACTGCAAGGTCAGTTTGAGCTGCAGGTCGGAAATGCAAACCCACCAGTCACTCCTTGGAAACCCTATAAAGGGTCACTATGAGTAAGAACCAACTCGACGGCACTTAACAACAACAAAGGCAAAAACCAAAATAAGAGACAAAAAGAAAGTTAGACCATGATTAAAGAGTGAATTGAATAAGAGGACACAATCATATTAAATATCTATGCCCCCAATGAAAAAGCCTCAAAATACATAAATCAAACTCTTGATAGAAGTGAAGAAAGAAAAAGACAACTACACAGTAATAGTCCTAGTGTGGAAATGTATGGATGAGCACTAGATCACAAGGTCGATTTGAACCCACCAGCAGCTCCTCGGAAACCCTACAAAGGGTCATCATGAGTCTGAACCTACTTGATAGCACTTACCAACAACAACACAATAACAGTTGTTGCTGTTGTTGTTATGTGCCACTGAGTCGATTCCGACTCATAGCGACCCTGCATAGGGTTTCTGAGGCTGTAAATCTTTATGGGAACAGAAAGCCTCTTCTTTATCTCACGGAACAGCTGGTAGTTTCAAACTGCTGACTATGAGATTAGCAGCCCAATTCATAACCACTACGCTACCAGAGCTCCTCAATAACAGCAGGAGACTATAATAGCAGATTAGAGTCCTAGTGTGGCACTGCAGGCAATGTACTTAACTATGAAGTCGGCAGTTCAAGCTCACCAGCTTAATAGGGTTTCTATACAGGATCGCTATGAGTTGGAACTCACTCAACAGCACTCAATAACAACAACATCGTAGTAGATTATAGTCTCCTGCCATGTTGGTGGTGGTGGTGATAAGTGCAAGGCTGGAGTCCTGGCGTGGCACTGTAGGATCATCACTGGACTGCTAACCACAAGGTTAGTGGTTCAAACTCACCGGTGACTCCTTGGAAATCCTATGCGGGGTTGCTATGAGTCAGAATTTACTCAACTGCACTTAACAACAACAACATAAAAGTTGAAGGACAGAATAAGTAGAAAAAAACTGAACAAAGAGACTGATGAACTAAACAACACAACCAACCAACTTAACCTCATAGACAAATACGTAGAACTCAACCCAACAACAGCACAATATACATACAACTTTTCCAGTGCACATAGAACATTCTCCAGAATAGACCATATGTTAGTCCACGAAGCAAATCTCAATAAATTTAAAACCACAAAGCATCTTCTCAGATTACAATGCTATAAAATTAGAAATTGGTAATAGAAGACCAAGGAAAAAATCAAGTACATGGAAATTGAATAATATCATGCTTAAAAGCTACTGGGTAATAGAACAAAAAATGAAATTTTAAAAAAGTCCTTGAATCAAACAAAGACTAAAACAACAGCATACCAAAACCTTATGGGACACACAAAAAAGCAATGCTCAAAGGACAGCAATAAACACAACACACCTAAAAAGAAGGACCAAAATCAACACCTTAACCTAACATATCCAACAAATAGAAAAAGAGTAGAAACATATGCCTACTGCCAAAAAAGAAAAATTCCTCAACATAATTAAGAGTGTGTGTGTATATATATATATATATATATATATATATATATATATATATATATACATACATACACACACACACACTCCTGTTGTGGCGCTGTGGGTTAATACGCCAGACTGCAAAGCCATCTGAACTGAAAGATAGGTGGTTCAAGCTTACCAGCTGCTCCTTGGAAACCCTATACAGGGTCGCTATGGGTCGGAACCGACTCGATGGTTCTCAATGGTGAGAAACTAAAGCTACTTACTATCCTTGAGAGCAGGAACCAGACATGGATGCCTTTTATTACCACTCCTATTCAATACTGTGCTGGAAGTCTTAGCCAGAGTTGTAAGGCAAGATCGGGAAGTTAAAGGCATCCAAATTGGCAAAGAAGAAGTAAAATTCTATTTGCAGATGATTAGCTCTCGTACTTAGAAAATCCAAAAGACTCAAGCAAGAAAATTTGAACTCACTGATAGATTCAGCAAAGTGGCAGGGTAGAAGACCAACATACTCAACATACAAACTTCAGTTGGACTCCTTTACACTAATAAAGAAAACTCTGAAAAGAAAATCACAAAAAACAGCACCATTTACAATAGCCACCTTTATGAAATACCTGGATATAAATCTAACCAGAGAAAGAAAAGACCTACAAAAAGAAAACTACAAAACACTATAACAAGAAACCAAGAGACCTGCAGAAATTAAGAAACAGACCATGCTCATGGATAGGAAGACTAACATTGTGAAAATGTCAATAATACTGAAAGCAATCTGTAGATATAATGCAATCCCAATCCAGATTGCAACATCATTCTTTAAAAGAAATGGAAAAACTAACCACTAACTTTATATGGAAAGAAAAGAGAATCCATATAAGCAAAGCATTATTTAAAAAGAACAAAGTAAGTGGTGCCTCACTTCCAATTTCAAAATTCACGACACAGTAGTCAAAACACAACCAAAGATACATCTAAGATCAATGGAACACAACTAAGAACCCAGAAATAAACCCGTCCAACAAAGGGCCAAAATGCATTAAACGGGGAAGAGGAAGTCTCTTCAATAAATGGTGCTGGCAAAATTGGAAATCCTTTGCAGAAAAAAGAAGCAAGACCCATATCTCACACCATAGGCAAAAATGAACTCAACATGGATAAAAGACCTAAATATAAAGATAAAGATCATGAATGAAAAAAACAGGGACAAACTTTGGGGCTCTGATATATGGCACTATCAAACATAATTAAAAATACAAAAACTTAAGAAGTTAAGCAAGCATAATTCTGATACTAAAACAAGGCAAAGGCATCACTAAAAAAGAAAATTATAGACCAATATCCCTTATGAATATTGATGCTATAATTCTCAACAAAATCCTAACCAACAGAATCCAACAATGTACCAAAAAAATAATAAATACATCATGAACAAAATAGATGACTGGGACCGCATGAAAATTAGATATTTATGTGCATCAAAGGATTTCACCAAAAGAGTAAAAAGAGAACTCACACAGACTGGGATAAAATGTTCGGCAATAACATAACAAACAGAGGACTATTCTCTAAAATTTATAGACCATTTCAATGACTCAACAAGACAAATAGACAAATAATTCAATTTAAAAATGGGCAGATATGAACACACACTTCACCAAAGAAGACAATCATGTAGCCAACAAACATATGAATGCTCACAATAATCAGTCATAAGAGAGATGCAATTCAAAACAATGAGATATATCTTACTTCAGTTTTAATAGCACAGCTCAAAAACAAAAAGAAAACAACAAATGCTGTCAAGGGCATAGAGATTAGGACACTCCTACATTTTACAGTTGTTATTGTGGTTAAGTGTTGTTGAGTTGGTTCCAACTCATAGTGACCCTGTATAGGGTTTCCAAGGAGTGGCTGGTGAATTTTGAACCATCAACCTTGCAGTTCAAACTACCCTTGTGGTCCAGTGCTTATCCTACAGCACCACTCTGTAAAATGGTGCCACCACTGTGGAAAATGATATGGCACTTTCACAAAAAGCTGGAAACAGAATTATCGGATGATCCAGCAATCCCTTTACTTAGTATATATCCTCAAGAAATAAGAGCCGTGACATGAATAGATATATGCACACCCATGTTCACTGCCATGGTATCGACAAAAGCAAAAAGATGGAGACAGCCTAAATATCCATCAACAGAAGAATGGTTAAACTTTGGTACATACACACAATATGGATGAACCTGGAAGACATGATGCTGAGTGAAATTAGTCAATCACAAAAAGACAAATATTATATGAGACCACAGATATAAAAAGAAAAGGTTCTCCTGATAACATGGCATGCAATATACCACAAGAGCAAGGTTGGCAGAGGAAAGATGAAGGTAGCAGGAGAAAAGGAGGAATGCAAGAGTTAAAGTCAATAGAGATAAATAAATACTGTTAAATGATGGAACATGAAGGACATTGCACTCATTATAATAAGCAAAGTATATAATTTGCTGAATGTAATATTGATAATCTTCCCTGTAGACACTCACTCCATTTACAATAAAAAAATTTTTAAAGTCAAAAAAAGAAAAGACCAAGATAGAAATTAGAAAAAACTCTGAAACTTGCTGTTCAACACAGACAAGCTAAAGCAGCTGGAAGAAACGATGAAGTAAAAGTGAGGAATAGAAAATTCCAAAGTCAAGTATTATAATGAAATGTGGAAATACCTGGAGTTAGAATACCAAAAAGGAAGTACAAGGTTAGCATTTATCAAGCTGAAAGAACTGAAGAAAAAACTTCAAATCCTGGGTTGTAATATTGAAAGATTCTATGGGTAAAAAATCATGCAAAAAGCATCAAAAGTCCACAAAGTCACTGTACCAGAACTTGAACTGAGAAAGATAAAAATGTTTGATACTGCTAACCGTCATACCAAAATCAGGAAAGGACATCACTAAGAAAGAAAATTACAGACCAATATCCCTAATGAACATAATAGACACAAAAATCCTCAACAAAATCCTAGCCAACAGAACCAACAGCACATCAAAAAAAATAATACATCATAACCAAGTCGGATTCATAAAAGGGATGCAAGGATGGTTCAACATAGGAAAAAAAATCAACGTCATCCACCATATAAATAAGAAAAAAGAGAAGAACCACATGATCGTATCGATTGATGCAGAAAAGGCATTCGACAAAATCCAACATCCATTCCTG
>NW_006408833.1:697753-709260 GCF_000296735.1 Chrysochloris asiatica
TAACATGGATGAACCTTAAGGACATTATGTTGAGTGAAATTAGTCAGTCACAAAAGGAAAAATACTGCACAGAACCACTAATATAAAAGACTAGGAAAAAGTACCCATACTAAGCCACTAAAGTGGACTCTTAGGGGGTTGTTAGGATGTAGGGGTAGGGATAGGGGTGGGAGGGGAAGGTGGAGCACAGGGCAGAAAATAGACACAAGATAATTTGGGTATTGGGTAGGGGGGCAATATACAAGAAGGGAGAGGTGAATCGAAGAACAAAGCTGATGGGAGAACAAACAGACAGGTATAAATGTGCTAAATGGGACAGAGGTAAAAAATGATGTAGGCACAGCTTTAGAACAACAGGGCTCTGGAATACAGAGACTGAGACTTGGATGGAATGGGGAAAAGGGGGGAATAATGTTAAGATGCTTGGCTGCCTTTTGAATCATGGTTTTCCTTGCAATACATTATAAAACAGACACTGGAGGGGGAGAGAAAGGAATAACCAGAAATATCAACATGGAAAGCTTGTAAGCCCGTCTTCTGCCTACAACTGATTAGAATACCTAAAATGGGCTACAATGTGTCCAGTGAAGGAGGTTTACTGAGGAGCCTCTGCATTACATGGGAGTATAGGTGGAAGCCTGAACCACATCCAGACCTCAGAGCCGGGAAATTTCTCCACTTCAAAGGACAAGCAGACCAGCAGCAGCTAGAAAACCAGAAGATACCTCTTGAAAGAAGGACCTACAGGAAAAATACAAAACAGTCTGACTGTTACCACAAGAACATACAGGTGGCTTGCCCAAGAAACATCAAGGCAAGTGGTGGGATCATCTCAGTACAAATTCTCTTCCAAGATTAAGTAAGACCCAAGGGAAATATACACTTTGGCTGACAACCATGCACGTCACCCAGAAGGGGAAGTGACCGAAGAACATCAATGAAGGGGCGAGCTAAGCCCTACATCGTTTAGCAAACTACTGTGAACCCGGGTGGAGACCTGGTCGGCCAGTAGCGAGGCAACATCTGGGGACTCATGACACAGCCACAGAGGTCTAGAGTGGACAGTGGGGTGGCCAGCCGATCGATAAAAAGAGGCCGGACAGACTTAAGAACACCTACACTTGCACATGACACCCATTTGACCGGACTTCAATAACTGGATAAACAGAGCTCAACCCGAAGAAGAAAGAAGAGGGGTAGGGGAGAGAAAAAAAAAACCTCATCTGATACAATTCAATAGACAGGACCTATGAATGCAGTAGTTCAAAAAAGGAAACCACTGCTGCAAGAACTATTCCCACCCCCTCCACACAAAGGGTCGACAGGGATGGGCAACTTGGACATTGGCTACCCAAAATGGGAGGAGGGACACAAAGGCAAGAAGTGATTGGCTTACAAGCTTTCAAGAGGGAACCTAGATCCAAAGGGCGTGGAGGAAGGTAGAGTCTCCAGTGAATAGTGTCCAGCCTGTCCAGGAAGGGCTGATGAAACGAAATATAGATGGGTCTCTTGTGATGCAGTGGTGAATAATTGTTATCAGGACTGATTGTGAGGGTTGGAAATGTAAAGATGGACATTTTGTAGGAAAGAGGGGAGTGATTAACTTATCAGTCTAGGAGCAGAGGACCCTGGGACCATTGATGGAGATGAGCGAAGAGCGGAATCCTACCCAGAGAGGCGGTGAGGCCTGAGATGGAGGCAGAGAAGACGATGTCAAGAGATGGTGGGGCTGGGGACTCGGGATCAGGAGATGGAAATGGGCTGAGGACTGTGGTGGGGGTGGGGGTGCAGGCTTACAGGTACACCCCTTGGATGGGCGAGGATGCATGGACGGGATGGTAACTATGCCAATGAAATGATGGATGATGGAATGAATGTAAAGCTGATGTTCTCCCATGTAGACTATCACACAATTCACAATAAAACATTAAAAAAAAAAAAAAAGCAACAATGAAGCTATGAGTCGGAACCGACTCCATGGCACATAACCACCACCATAAAAAAAAAAAAAAGTTTGATACTGCAAAGTGCAAACTGCTACAATTTAGATAACTAGACTTTTGCTTATGAATGCAATGACTCAAAATTCCAACTGGAGTGGAAGGTTTCTTCATATCAAGAAACAAGCTTGTTTCCTCATTATACGGGGTTGATAGGGATCAGAAATTTAGACAGTGGCTATCAAAAATGGGGGGGCTATAAAAGCATGAAGTAGCTGACTGGCTGGCTTACAAGTTTTCATGAGTGTGCTCAGTTTAAGAATGAAGGGGGTAGGGTAGAATCCCCACTAATTTCCCTCTTTTCCAGATGGATCTGGTAAAAGGGGATGAAAGAAGACCATGATAGGATTTCATGACTCAAATTATGTGTAAGTGTTATCGAGATTGTGATTGTCAAAACTATAAATGTAGAAGATGTGTAACTAAAAGGGGGGAACTGTCATTCATTTCAAGAACAGACAATCCCAGGGCCATCAAGAAGGGAAAGCATGAGGGTAGTATGAGATCCCTACCTAAAAAAGTGGTGTTGACATGGAGACAAAGCAGTTGCAGGTTCTAGGCCCATGGACTGAGAAAGGCTGTGTGCCTGCGGACAGGAGTCTGTCTGGCAAAATGCACCCTATGGACATTTAAATGAATATACATTTTTTTGCTTTTTAAGTGTTCATCAAATATTTTGCTTTGTTCATTTGTGAAATATAAGATGTAAATGGGGAATCACAGGGAAGAAACAGTATATCTGTTGGTGCAGTGAGGGGATTATAATCACTGAGATGAAAAAGGTGTATCAATATATTGAATGTAAAACTGATGATCTTGTCTTTAAACCTTCACCCAATTCACAATAAAAAGTACAAAAAAAAAAAGAGTTGGTCAATGTTCAATCATTTCAAGAGGTATCATATGATCAAGAACCGATGGTACTGGAGGAAGAAGTTCAAGCTACACTGAAGGCACTGGCAATATAGGCTTCAGGAATTCATAGAATACAAATTGCCAAAAAAAAAAAACATTTGGAAGACAGCTACCTAACAATCTGATTGGAAGAGATCCGTATTTGTACACATTCCAAAGAAAGGTAATCTAACAAAATGCAGAAACCATCAAAAAATAACAGATGTACACAAAATTTTGCTGAAGATAATTCAAACATGGCTACAGCAGTACAGGAAGTTGCCAGAAAGCCAGATTCAGATGACAAGGAATGAGGAATACCACTCCTGACATCATAAGGATCTTCAGCTGAAAGCAGAGAATTCCACAAACATGTTTACTTGTGCTTTATTGACTATATAAAGGCATTCGACTGTGTGGATCAAATAACAATGCAAAAATTGGGTATTCAAGAACATTTGATTGTGCTCACAGGAACCTGTATAGAGACCAAAAGGCAGTCATTAAACCAGGTAAGGAGATACTGAATGATTTCAAATCAAGAAAGATGTTTGCCAGGATTGTATCCTTTCACCATACTTATTCAATTTGTATGCTGAGCAAATAATCCAACAAACTGGATTATATAAAGAATGTATCATCAGATTTGGAGAGAGTCCATAACAACCTGCCATATACAGATGAAACAACCTTACTTGCTGAAAGTGTGGAGGTCTTGAAATACTTACAGATGAAGATCAAAGACTAAAGCTTTCAGTACAGATTGCACCTCAATGTAAAGAAAATGGGACCAATAACATTGTAAATGGAGAAAAAAATTGAAAATTTCAAAGATTTCATTTTTCTTTGATTCATAATCAATGTGAATGGATGGAAGCAGCAGTCAAGAAATCAGGTGATATATTGCATTAGGCAAATCTGCTGCAAAATACCTCTTTAAAAGTGTTGTATCCCGTGAAGGTATCACATAAGTGGTATTATGTGAGTAAATACACATAAAGAATAGTGCTTGGCATACAGTAAGTGATTGATACATATTAGCTGTCATTATTGTTACTTCTAAGGAGCTCTGGTAGCGTAGTGGTTACGAATCAGGCTGCGAACCACAAGGTCAGTAGTTCGAAACTACCAGCTCTTCCGTGGGAGAAAGATGAGACTTTCTGCTCCCATAAAGATTTACAGCCTTGGAAGCCCTGTACAGGGTCACTATGAGTCGGAACTGACTCCACGGCATATAACCACCACCATCATTGTTACTTCATTCATTGAGAAATTATTTTCTCTAGAGCATTATCACCAATCGTGTAACTCATACACACCTCTGTCTCTACTTTCTTCCGCTCTTCCAGATCTAGCCGGTCCTGGTCAGCTTTCTGGTCTCGATTAAATTTCTCCAGCTCCTGAGCCAGGGTAGCAGCTCTTTTGCTGGCTTCTTCTTTCAACCGATGGTATTTCTTCACCTGTGTTGGGGTCAGGGAAGGAGGATATGGATAACCAAGTCAGTCCATGTAAATCCAGTAATCTATCTCCTCCCTACCACCCTTCTCTGGTTTACCTGGTTCTCCTCCAGGGTCAAGTCTCTGCCCTGACTCTGGCTCTCCTCTTCCATCCGTTCCTCAAACTCCTGTCGGGCTTTTTCTACTGATAACATTTCCTTCTCTAGCTCATCCATGTCACCTTTACGTTTCTTGTAGTGCTTCTGAGCATTCTGCAAGGACTTTTTGGCTGCTTCCAGCTTCTTGATTTTGTGGGAGGTATTTTCCTTGGCTTTGATGTACTGAGGCCGCTTTTGGTTCAGCTCTGAGTCCTTCTCCCTTTTTCCAGAGGAGAAAACCAGTCAGCACTTTAGTAGTAGGGAGGATTCTCAGACATTTTATTCAAATAAAGGGGGCCCGAGCTCCCCAGCCAGTCTCAGGAAATAGCCTAAAAGAGCAAGGGCCTGTTGTCCCACAGATCCTCAGAAAGGGGCAGTCTATGTCCTAGAGACTATAGCTTCAGTCTGACATTCCAGCCATTCCAAAGGTAAAGCAACTATCCCTTCACTTCAGCCCTTGTCAGGATAGACCTCTCATTGTTGTTAGGTGCCATCGAGTCGGTTCCAACTCATTGCGACCTTATGCATAATTGGACGAAACACTCCTGGGTCCTGAACCATCCTGACAATTGTTAAATTTGATCCTATTGTTGCCATTGTCTACATCCATCTTATTGGGGGTCTTCCTCTTTATTGCTAACCCTCTACTTTAACAAGTATGATGCCCTTCTCCAGGGACTGGTCCTTCCTGACAACCTGTCATGTATGAGAGATGTAGTCTCACCTTCCTGGCTTCTAATGAGCATTCTGACTGTGCTGCCTCCAAGACAGATTTGTTTGTTCTGGCAATCCATGGTACTGTCAATATTCTTCAATAACACCATATGTATTGATTCTTCTATGAGTTTCGTACTTGTTGTCCAACTTTCATATGCGTATGTAGTTGCTGTTTAGTGCCATCAAGTCGGTTCTGACCCATAGCAACTCTGTATAGGGTTTCTGAGGAACAGCTGGTGAGCTTGAACCGCCAACCTTGCGGTTCAAACCGATCTTGCAGTCCAGCACATTAACCCACAGTGCCACACTAGGACTCCAAATGCACATGCAACTGAAAATACCATGGCTTGGATCAGGTGATATCTTTGCTCTTTAACTCTTTAAAGGACTTCTGCAACAGAGTTACCTAATACAATATGTCATTTGATTTCTTGTCTGCTGCTTCCTTAAGCACTGACTGTGGATCCAAGTAAAATGAAGTCTCTGACAATTTCTATCTTTTATCATGATGTTATTTATTGGTCCCACTGTGAGGATTTTCATTTTCTTTATATTGAGATGCTACCCATACTTTGCAAGTCCTCTTTGTTCTCAACAAGAAAGACTGTATCATCTGCACATCACTGTTTGTTAATGAGTCTTCGTCCAATCCTGTTGTCACATTCTTCTTCATATGATTCAGCTTCTTGGATTATTTGCAAACACACTGATTAATAAGTACAGTGAAAAAATACAACCCTAACTTACATCTTTCCTGATTTTAAACCATGCAGTATTCCTTTGCTCTGTCTCTTGGTGTATGTACAGGTTCCTCATGAGCACAATTAAGTGTTCCAGAATTCCTATTTTTTCCAACGTTAGCCATAGTTTGTTATGAGCCACATAGCTGAACATCTTTGCATAGTCAATAAAAGCACAAGTAAACCTCTGTCTGGAGTCCTAGTGTGGTGCTTAAGAATAAACACTGGACTACTAACCACAAAATTGACAGTTCAAACTCACCAGCCGCTCCTCAGAAACACTATACAGGGTTACTATGCATCAGAACCAACTTGATGGCACTTAACAAACATCTTTCTAGTATTGTAGGCTTTCAGCCAAGATCCATCTTACATCAGCAATGATATCCCTTATTCCACATCCTCTTCTGAATCTGATATGAATTTCTGACAAATTCCTGTCAATGTACTGCTGCAATCATTTCAAATTATCTTCATAATATTTTATTTGCATGCGATATTAATGGCATAGTTGATTTCTACATTGCCAGGAGAGACACTTCATTAACAACTCCCAATGCCCTGTGTTCACTTAGTTGTCCCTGTCTGATCTAACCTTTTCAAATCACTGTCTTTTAAACTTTTAGCTCAAGTCTTCCTGACTGACCTGAAGGTCTTCCTGGCCACTCCAGTGGCTTGGCCCCCTATCTCTGGCTCTCATTTGGCAACGCCATGAATTCTTTTTCCCTCTTCTGAACATGTACCTTACCCAGAGTTTGAGTACCTAAATAGTCTATTTGAGAAAAATGCAAGCTGAGGTTCTGACCAAAGCAAGTCAAGAGAAAGATAAACTAGTATTGGCACTGGACTCAAGACTCTGGAGCTCTAGGGAACAGCACAGTCTCTTGGTTTCCCCAAAATTGCAGACCCAGGCCTGCCTCTTACTTTATCTCCTTCTCAATCTGTTGCTGCTCCCGCATCATTTTGCCCAGCTCCTTCTTCTTCTCCTTCAGTTCATCCTCTACCTTGTCCATACGTTTCTTGTCCTTCTCAATTTCCTTGTTCTTAGAAGCTAGTTCCTTGTTGAGCTTCTCAATTTCCACCTCATTGTGGTAAAGCTTAAAGAGCTGCAGCTGTACCTGAGCTCGCACCACCTCATCCTTCAGGCGCTGGTAGCGGTCAGCCTGTGCAAACAGGGGTAGGGGTGCATTAGTAAGCCACTGGTCCCATCCTGGTCCATCAGAGCCAAGAAGAAGTCAAGCCACTTACCTCTTCCTTCTCTTGCTTGGCCTCCTTGCGTTCTGCTGCAATGTTTTTCTTGCGATGATAATTAAACTGAGTATCCTCTTCAGCCTTCACCATTTCCTTCTTTCGCTTGTCATACTCCTGGGCCAGCTCTCCAGAGCGACTGATCTCTTCAAATAGAGCTGTCCTCTCTTTAGGGTTCTTCATAGCAATAGACTCCACAGCACCCTAGTAAAAGTCAAAACACTCTCCCCATTTAAGATTGTAGCCAGTCCAGTTCCCCACTATCCACTCTCACTCACTCACTCACTCACTCACTCAGAAAACATTTGCTATCCTCCCAACTGAGTGTCACATTTTACAACAGACATTGAGGATACCCCCCTACTTTTTGAGGAACACAGAAAATGGGACAAATGAAGCTTACAGGTAGAGAGTAAAGATGTCAATGTGGAAAGGCTTCTTAAAGGTGATGTCTAAGTTTGAATTTTGGAAGATGGAGAATTAACCAAGTCAGTAAGAGAGAATAGGTTATTTTATGAAGAAGAAACAGTATGCAAAGGTGTGGAGGTCAAATAATACCATGTGCATTTGAGGAACCATAAATGGTTTAATCAGGCTGAAATACAGGGCTAGAGAAGAATATTGGCAGATGAGGCTAAAAAGGTGGACAAGAACCAAGTAATTGTATTTCCTGAATGATAAGCTTGGGAGTTTGGATTTTGTTCTAAGGCAACTATTCTCAACAGTTCTCTTTAGCATGCACTGTAATCACTTGGAAACCCTGGCAAAACACAAAATGCTGCGTTTCTTTAAAAAATAACTATCTAATTCAATAATACATGATTAGTCATGGTAGCCAACCATGGAAAAGACCAGTTTGCACAAATTCAACAAATGCTAAAAAATTTGGTTATAGTGGTATGGTTCTTTCAAGTTATCACCAAGTTACGAAATTTTTTCGACAAAGAACTCATAATACTAGACTATTATTTACTCATAACAAATTATTTGCTTCAAGTGCTCCCATTCACTGCTTCAAGAGCAAAGCCTGCCGATCTGCTTCAGAAAGATCACAGCCTTGAAAACTCTATGATGTACACTTCTATTCTGCACACACAGAGTCTCCATGAGTTAAATCAGTTCATCTGTGGCTAACAACAGCAGCTTTGGGAACTGTTTTATATTCATGTGAATATATGTCACTGTTTCCAAAAACCCAATTTGTTATTAGAACCTCATTAAAAATGTCAGGAGACTATTATAGATACCAAATACTCTTTATTCAGGACAGTGTAACAAAATATGTGATATGGTTAAAAACTTTTTGATGATATATTTTATTTAGAAAATATAATAAATACCCTGCTGGTATTATCATATGAAAGGAAATAAAGTCATTAGAAAATTGCCTCATAAAAAAAGAAAAAAAAAAAAACTATGCAGTTATGTGAACTCCTGAGCCCATGGGCACTGACCTAGCCCCTGCAGGTTAGGGCTGAGAGAAGGGGCCAGCTGGTCTGAAGTGCAGGGAGGTATGCGTGAACTCCCAAACTTGCAAGTTGGTATCTAGCTTGGATGGGACTGAGCTGGCTGGAACCTGACAAGATGAAGATAAAGATGTTTGATACTGTGAGCAAGTGTAAATTGCTACAATTTGATGAACTGAACTTTTGTGTATGGATGAAGTTGCTCAAAATTCCAACCAAAATGGAAGATTCTTCATATCAAGGAACATGATGCTTGCCTCCTCAGTGTACTGGGTTGACAGGGATGGGCAATTTAGACATTGGCTATCAAAAATTGGGGGGAGGGACACTATAAATGCATAAAGTAGTTGGCTTACAAGCTTTCATGAGTGTGCTTAGTTTCAGAAGGTGGGGGGGGTAAGGTAGAAAGAATCCCCACTGAATTTTTCCAGATGGGTTGGTGAAAGGGAGAGGTGGAGGAGATGCTGATAGGATTTTATGATTCAATTGTGAGTTAATTGCTAGCAGGATTAATTGTGATTGTCAAAACTGAAATTATAGAAGATGTACAATTAAAAAAGGGGAGTAATTCATTTTTCATTTCAGGAACAGATGATCCCAGGGCCATCAAGAAGGAAAAGCATGAGTGAAGCGAGAGATCCCTACCTAGAAAAGTGGCAATAGCAGAAACAAGGCCAGAGGCGGTAACATGGAATGACAGAGCAGCTTCGGGCTCTAGGCCCATGAACTGAGTAAGGCTGTGTGCCTGAAGGCAGGAAGCTGGCTTGAAGAATGTGCCCTTTGGACATTTAAATAATATATATTTTTTGCTTTGTATGTGTGCAAATATTTTTGCCTTGTTCATCTGTGAAATAATAAGATGTAAATGGGGAACCACAGGGAGGAAGTAGGATGACTGTTGCAGGGAGGGGACTGCAATCATTGAGATGAAACAAAGTATATGATTAGCTGAATGTAAAGCTGATGATCCTGTCTCTAAACCTTCACTCAATTCACAATAAAAAGTTTAAAAATAAATAAACGTCCCCACAAAAATACCAAATTTTACAAAAATAAACAAGTAACTTTTTTTAAATTGTGAACTGAGTGATAGTTTACATGAGAGAACACTGGCTTTATACCATCATTTCAATGTAATGATTACAATCTCCTCCGTGCATCATCATTCAACATTATTTACTTCCATTCCCTGTTTTTGTTGGTGGTGGTGTTGTTGTTTGGGGGCAGGGGGGTGTACACAAAAACACTCAGGAATATATAATAACTTAAACAACCAAAAGACACATTCTGCAAGCCTGCTTCCTGGTCGCCAGCACTCAGTCCCTCTCTTTCCATGAGTCTAGCTACTCCCTCTCTATGTCCTCATCTCTACCTCCATCTCTGGTGTCGCTGCTTAACAAGTAACCTTTTAGAGTTGTTGTTTATTAGTGCAGTCAAGTCAGTTCTGACTCATAGCAACCCTATATAGGGTTTCCAAGGAGCAGCTTGAATCACAGGTTGAACCGCCAACCCTGTGATTCAAATAGACCTTTCAGTCCATCGCTTTTCCCCACAGAGCCACATGTAGGAATGGTTTTACTGATTTATGTTTTGCTGTGTATCTTCTCAATAACAACAGAATAATTTTTTTTTAATGCCCACCTGGAAGACGAGGAAGTTACGAGCTTTGATGAGAATGCCCAACTTCTCTAATTCCTCACTGTACTCATGTAGCTGGACCACTTTGTTGTTGATCTTGTACTCAGAAGAACCCCCTGCAAAAGAATACATGAACCTCTCCCATGTAAACTATCACATAATTCACAATAAAACATTTTTTAAAAAACCACAATAAGAAACCATTTCACTTCCATAAGAATGGGAGAAAAAAAAAAAAAAGACTAAATCTTTACGGAAACTGACAGCCACATCTTTCTCCCATGGAGAGGTCTGAACCACTGACCTATTGGTTAGCAATCAAGCACTTTAACCAATGCACAACCAGGCATGGGTCTCACACACACATAAAAAGAATACATGAACCAACTGAGGGTCAGGCTTCCCTCCTACTCCAGCCAACTAGAGTCCAGTCACTTCTCAAGATCCAAGGAGAACCTTTGGGCTAGCCTCACTCACCAACAATGACTCGAGCAAAGGTGCGGTCCTCAGCACCTTCCTCAGAGTAGACCATGCTGACAAAAGCCCGGTTAGCAGCTGGCTTGCCTACAGGAGCTCCATGGATCAGGTCCCGCAGAGTTTTTACCCGCAGGTTGCTTGTCTTCTCACCTAGCACAAAGCTGATGGCATCCATGAGATTTGATTTACCTAAGGGAGGAGGGGACAAAGCACAGAAGGGTAAGTCAACAAGAAAGGAAGGTGAGAGGAGCAGCAACTCAAAAGAAGGAACAAATCCTTACAGCAAGAAACATTCCCACCCCCTCCACACACAGAGTAGATGGATGGGCAGCTTGGACATTGGATACTCAAATGGGGAGGGGGGCACTACAAAGGCAAGAAGTGACTGGCTTACAAGCTTTCAAGAGGGAACCTAGTGCTAGGGGACATGAAGGAAGGCAGAATCTCCAGTGGGTACTATTCAATCTGTCTGGGCGGAGCTGATGAAAGGAAATACAGATGGTTAACTCGTGATACTGTAGTGAATAATGCTTATCAGGGCAGATTATGAGGGTTGGAAATGCAAAGGTAGACATTTTATAACAAGGAAGGGAGTGATTAATTCTCCAGTCTAGGAGCGGAGGTCTCTGGGACCATCAACAGAGAAGAGCCGAGAGCGGGACCCTACCCAGAGAAACAGAAATGCCTGAGATAGATGATGTGGAGTGATGAAGCGGCTGGGGACTTCGGATCC
>NW_006408833.1:709360-733216 GCF_000296735.1 Chrysochloris asiatica
GGAGTGTAGGGGGCGGGTTTCTAGGATATACCCTTTGGTTGGTTGATGATGCATGGAGGGGGGATTGGAACCATGGCAATGAAATGATATACGATGGAATGAATGTAAAACTAAAGTTCTCTCATGTAAAATATCATATAATTCACAATAAAACATTAAAAAAAAAAAAGGGAAGGTGAGAAAAGAAGACAATGATAGGAAAAGGAATGTTTCCTAATCACTCAGTGCTCAGACTAATGGGAATGAGAATATTCCTCTTCCACCATAAAGACTGGGCCCAGCCAAGGCCTTGGGTCAAAGACTTAGAAAAATAGTCTTCTTGGTGGGTAGGAGGAGGAAAGGATTCAATGCTTAGGGGACACTGAGAAATTTGGGAACAGAGAGTAGTAATAGTTGAACATGATGATCACAATTACTGTTCAACAAACACAAAAACCAACACAGTTCCTTTGCGGCTGTTATTTAGAGCAGCCAGAAACTATAAACCTGTCTAAGATAACAGTATATTCACAAGATGGACTGTTATATAATGACACAGGGAAACGCCTACAACAGGCGAAACACACAAGATAAAAAATTCAATATACTGTTTGACCTCAAATATGTTGTTTAAAAGGCAGATTACTATTGTGATGCAATGTGATGTACACAGTTACTAAATTACTAAGAATGCTTAATCTCACTCTAAGCACTGGACTGCAAACTGCAAGGTCAGCGGCTTAAATCCTAGAAACTGTAAACAGAGTTGCTATGAGTCAGAATCGACTTGACAGCACTTTGTGGAGCTGTGGGTTAATGCACTGAACTGCAAGGTTGGTTTGAACCATAAGGTCAACGGTTCAAGCACACCAGCCGCTCCTCAGAAATCCTATACAAGGTCGCTGAGTCAGAAGCAACTCAACAGCACTTAACAACAACAATAAAAAAAACTTCAGACTTCCCTTTCAGTTTACAGAAAGTACAGCAGATATAACACCATGAGGAAGCATTCAAACACACACAGAAACTGGATGTGTGAACAGTTAGTTCTCTGTTCACTGTTTGCGCAGCATAGCTCAGGGGTGGGTTTATGCACCTTGGTGTAACAGAGGCTGTCTCAGGAGAGGTTGTCACTGGTCGCTAGGTAGGTGAGGGCAGGGACTGGCCACACTCCCAACTACCAGGAGGGCACAAGAACAAGGGAGAATTGTTGACAACCTCTAGCTATATCTTTAACCTTCAAGTCATTTGCAAAAGGTCAAGATGACCGCCACAACATGTCAAAGCCATCCCAAAGTCAGTCTGTTTTTCTTCTTTCTCACTGCTCCTGCTCAACCCAACTCTCTGCCCTATCCTATGATGCTCAAATCAAGGTTCTAGGATCACTATCTCCATGTGTTTCACTAGGTCTCCATTTCTTTGTTGCAGAGGGTCGGCTCTGCCATCTTCATCTTGCCTAGACCACAAGTCACTGCTTCTTACTGTGTACATCCTTTGGGATTTTAGATACTATATACCACATGCACAAATTAGCTATATAAATAAATTAGATTTTCTAAAACATTAAAACTGGTTATCAGTTCAAACTCATCCAGTAGTGCTGTGGAAGAAAGGCAATTTGTTTCTATACAGATTGTTGCTATTGGGAGCCGTGGAGTTGATTCTACCTCACAGTGACCCCATATTATAGAGTAGAACTACTCCACAGGGTTTTCCTGGCCAACTCAATGGCAACAGGTTTGGGTAGTTTGCTTTTTATCTTTTCAGTACTGTAGTTTCTACTTTCTTTTTATAATAATAATTTTTAAATCCACATTTTAAAAAAAAGTGTTAGAATTTGACAAAGGAACAAAGTGCAAATTGCTACAATTGGATGAATTTGACCTTATTTATGGATGTAGAAGCTCAATATACCAACCTAGAGGGAAGAAGTCTTCACATCAAGGATCAAGCCTATCCCTTCGGTATACATAGTTGATGGTGGTGGTGGTAGTGGTTATGTGTCGTGTAGTCAGTTTTGACTCACAGCAACTCTGTACAGGGTTTCCAAGGCTATAAATCTTTACAGGAGCCGAAAGCCTCATCTTTCTCCCACAGAACATCTGGTAGTTTCGAACTGCTGACTTTGTGGTTCACAGCCTGATTCGTAACCACTACGCTACCAGAGCTCCTTTACACATAGTTGATAGGGACAGGCAATTTGGACATTGGCTACCTAATGGCTATAAAGGCACGAAGTGGATGGCTTATAAGTTTTCAAGAGGAATTTAGTTTCAGAGGGTGTGGGGGAAAGTAGAATCCTTGCTGAGTAGTTTTCATCTTGTCTAGATGGGTCTGGTGAAAGGAGATGGGGATAAGATTCTTGCGTTTCAGTAGTAATTGTTATCATGACTAATTGAGATTGTCCCAATTGTAAAGGTAGAAGTTTTGCAACATAAAGGGGGTAGTAGTAAATCTTACATTCCAGGAACATAGGACCCTAGGACCATCAAGGGAGAAGAGCATGAGCGGAATGTGGAATCCTAACCAGAGAAGCAGCGACACCAGAGATGGTAACAGGGAGAGATGGAGCCACTGAGGACTCTAGACTCATAGAAAGAGAAAGGCTGTGTGCCAGTGGCCAGGAGGCAGGTTTGCAGAATGTGCCCTTTAGTTGTTTAATGATTATATATTCCTGAGTGTTTTTGTGTACATCCCCCCTCCCCCAAAAAACCCAGAGGGAACAGAAGCAAATACTGTTGAATGATGATGCACAGAGGAGATTGTAATCATTGCAATGAAATGATGAAGTGTAAAACTGATGTTCTCCCATGTAAATGATCACTCAATTCCCAATAAAAGCTTTAAAAAAAAGCGTGTTGGAGGGGGCAGTTTAATCACTATAAACTCTACCTCAAACATATTACATGATTCGAACTGAGGGCCTGATTTCCAATGCCTTTATAACCAAACCCAATCCACGTTGAGTCAATTCCAACTCAAAGTAACCCTATAGGACAGAGTAGAACTGTCCCAGTGTTTCCAAAGATGTAAATCTTTTTGGAAGCAGAGTATCTCATCAATCTTCCATGGAGCAGCTGGTGGGTTTGAACAATCTACATTTTAGTTAGCAGTGCAGCACTTAACCCTTATACTACTAGGGCCCTTAACACCTTTATGGTGGTGGTGGCGGTGGTGTGCCATGGAGTCCGTTCCGACTCATAGCACCCTGTATAGGGTTTCCAAGGCTGTAAATCTTTACGGGAACACAAATCCTCATCTTTCTCCAGTGGAACAGCTGGTAGTTTTGAACTGCTGACCTTGAGATTAGCAACCCACCTCGTAACCACTATGCTACCAGAGCTCCTTAACACCTTTATACTGAGCCATAAAAATGGCATCCTTGGAAGCAATACAGTTAAGAGCTTGAGCTCCCAAAAGACTTGAAAGCAGGGATTTAAATAGAGACTTGTTCACTGTAACACTATTTACAATACCCAAAATGTAGAAACAAACTAAATGCCCATCAACAGATGAATAGATAAACAAAATATGGCACATATATAAAATGGAATACTACTTAGTCAACTGTTGTTGCTGTTGTTAAGTACCGGGAAGTTGATTCTGATTCATAGCAAACCTGTATAGAGTTTCCAGGGATGTAAATCTTTACCGGAGCAAAAATCCTCATCTTTCTCCAACGGAGCAGATGGTGGGCTCAAGACCCTGATTTTGTGATTCACAGTCCAGTCCTTATCCTATAGAGCCACCTCACTCCCTACTTAGTCAACAGAAGAAATGAAGTGTTGATACATGCTACAGGAGAGAGCCTGAAGATATTATGCTGAGCAAAAAAGCCAATCACAAAAGAACACATATCATACAATCTCACTTGTACAAAAAGATGAGAAAAGGCACAGAGATCAAAATTTATTAGTAATTACGAAAGGCAAGAGAGAATAAGAAAGGGGGGAATTAAAGATGAGGGAAGAAATCACATTAAGGGTAAGGTTGCAGAGCAGATTACCATAATTGCTGTCAATATGTTGTACGCTTGTAAGTAAAACGTTGAAATGGAGAAATTGTATAATAAAGATATTTACGATGATGACAACAAAAAAAAAGTAGTTGCTGAAGTTGCTTATGGAATTTGGTTCCTTGGTTTGTAAGTTCAGGGTCATGGTTCATGGTTCATGACCTAGACTTTGTTCCATAGTGCCAAAGGTCTTAAAAGCTTGCAAGTGGTCATCCAAGGCACAACAGTAGTCTCTATTCACTTGGAGCAATACAGGAAAGAGGAAAATCAGGAACAGAATACTGATCAAAAGGAAAACATAACTTCAAATTCTCATATAGCATTCATATGGGATCAAAATGACAACAGTAACTCAAAAGATTAGACAGGAACCTTAGGGGGCAATGAATGTATGTTAACAGAGGAGGAACAACTCAAAAGAGGAGGGTGAAAATGGTTGCGGAACTCAAAAGAATATAAAAAATGTCACTGAACCGTACATGCTGAAACTGATGAATTGGTGCACATTTTGCTATTATATTCCCAACCACAAATTAATTTTTAAAAAATTACTTGTGCTTTCTCACTCCTAGGTACATACCCTAGATATCTAATAAGAGAGACCTAAACAGACTTATGTTTTTGCAGCACTGATCAGAACAGCAAAAAATGGATGTAACCTAAGTGCCCATCAATGGATGACTGAATAAATAAAATGTGGTACATACATATAATGGAATACTATGCAGACATAAAGAAAGAATAATGATGAGTTCTTAAAACATACTATAATATGGATGAATCTGGAGGACATTATGCTGAGTGAAATAAGTCAGCCACAAAAGGATAGATATTGTATGATCTCACTTTTATATAAAGTCAAGAATAGAAATACATAAAGAAACTAATGTTCATAGGCAATTATCAGGGGTAGGTAGAGAAGGGAGGGGAATCACTTTCTAGATAGAAACTTTTCTTTTTGGTGCAGGGTTAGCCATGTGAATGAATTCTGAGACTAGACGATGCCTGGCTACCACTAGCAACTAACTGATCTTAAAGGAATTAATCACTTAAGAAGATCCAAGATACAGTAGGAGAAAAATGTGGAACAAAATTCAAAATCATAATAAAAGACTAGACTTACTGGTTGGATAAAGACTGGTGAAATCCATGAGACTATGGCCCTTATAAGGAGCTCTGGTAGCGTAGTGGTTACAAATTGGGCTGCTAATCTCTTGGTCAGCAGTTTGAAACTACCAGCTGTTCTGTGGGAAAAAGATGAGGCTTTCTGCTCCCGAAAAGATTTACAGCCTCGGAAACCATGTATTGGGCAGCTATGAGTCGGAACCGACTCCACAGCACATAACCACCATCATCATGGCCCTTACCCACCCTTCAGGTCTAAAACTGAGCTCACTCCTCTGGCTCAATTTTTAACCAAACAATTGTCAAGTGCCGCCAAGTCGGTTTAGACTCATAGTGACCCTGTAAGGAGCTTCCAAGGAGAGAATGGTGAGTTAGAACTGCTGACCTTGAGGTTCAAACCGACCTTGAAATCTAGTGCTTATCCCACACCAGAAGTCCAAAAAATAGACATGTCTATAAGGGAAACAACACAGTAGTGAGAACCACCTTCCTTAGAATAACCAACCATTTGCAATCAAAAGGGCAGCATTATTCTAAGGATAAAGTTCACAAGGGTTAAAAAGGAGGAAGAATGGAAACACAACATAGTGGAGACTGCAATCAATGACATAAAACAAAATGTATATGAATTGCTGAATAAAAAAGAAGGAGGCTTTGGTAAATGTTGTAACATAAACAAGGGGATTAAAAAAATTCATGGGAAAATTCCATTACTGTGTAATTCCATTTTCCATGAATTTCTGGAAGCCCCCTCATATGATTTTGCAACCAAAAAAATATGTACACACACACACATATATATCTACATACATACATACATATACATAGCACCACACACACATATATCTACGTGTGTGTGTGGTGCTATGTATATGTATATATGTATGTATGTATATGGGTAAGTATTAGGTATGAGGCCACAGGATAAGCACTCAACCTCACGATTGCCTTGAACCATAAGGTCAGCGGTTCAAACTCACCAATTGCTCCTCAGAAACCCTATGTAGGGTCACTAATGAGTCAGAACCGACTTCACAGCACTTAACAACACAACAAGGAGCCCTGGTGGTGCTGTAGGGCAGGTGTTAGGCTGTTAACCACCAGGCTGATCAGCGATTGAAACCTACCAGATGCTCCACATGAGAAACATGAGACTGACTGCTCCTGTAAAGATTTATAGCCTCAGAAACCCCATATAGGGATGCTACGAGTCCGACCCAACGCTGTATCAGTGGGTTTGTTTTTTGGATAAGCTGTTGTTGTTGTTAAGTGTTGTCAAGTTCGTTACTGTATAGGGTTTTTGAGGAGCAGCTGGTGAGTTTGAACCACCAACCTTGCAATTCAAACCGACTTTGAGGTCGAGTGCACAATCACCATGTAAATGAGGGTTAAGTCAAAAGTATTGCTACAAAATCATAGAAACTTTTATTTAAAAAAAAAAAAGATATTGTTTCTCAATATATCCTCCTTTTAGCTCTATACAATTCTGAAGATGGTAACTCCACCTTTCTAATCCTTCCCACAAAAATTCTAAGCTCTTTGATTTACACAATGTGTTTTCTTTTAAATATGCACTGAGTCTGGGGAACAAAAAGAAGTCTAAAGGGAAAATATCAGGGTAGTATGATGGAGGGTCTAAGTTTTCACAACAAAATTCTTATTGGATTGCCCTTGCTACTTTGGAGAATTAGAGTGGATTGTCATGTTGGGAAAAAATTCCTCATAGCATTTTCTGGTCTTTTTCTCATCAATGTAGTTAGTATTCATTTCCTTAAAACTTATTCCTAAGAAACCCCTTTGAATTCCTAAAAACAGTCACCTTAATCTTCTTTCATCTGACCTCTCTCTACCTTGAATTCAACTAGCCCAGTACATGGTCTCAGAAGTCAGTTTTAATTGGACTTTTTTTTTTTTTTTTAACTGAAGGCACCTTAATACACCTCAGTGTATTACTGAGACAACTAGTCTGCAACCATCCCCTAATCATAGAGATATATTTAACCACATTGTGTTTGAAATGTTGTTGTTAAATGCCGTCCAGTCAGTTCGGAACCATAGTGACCTTGTACCGGAGCAGCTAGTGAGCTTGAACCGCCAACCCTGTGGTTCAAACAGACTTTGCAGTCCAACGCATTAATCCACAGCGTAACACCAGGATGAATGGGAGTCCTAGTAGCCACATTTTTGACTAACTATGGCATACGTGTGCACAAATAGGAATAGGTGCATGCACAGATTATGCATATGTATAAACATCTATGTGCATGCATGCATGTATATATATATTCATATATATATATGTAGTAAAGCACACAGGGACCACAGTTACAGGTACTTCTTGGACATAACCAAACACCTCATGGGATTGGTTTGCTGAGGACCATAGTATGGTAGGACAATTCAGTTAATTGGCATAATAAAATTCATAAAGTTTATGTTTTACAACCTGGTTTGGTGAGTAGTGTCTGGGGTCTTAAAAGCTTGCAAGTGATCATTTAAACAAGCTACCCTGAGACCAGAACCAGATGGTATCAAGCTACCACTACCAACCATTCTGATCAAGGACACAACAGATGGATCCTAATAGAAAGGGAAGAAAATGTAGAATAGAATTCACATTCTAAGAGTCCAGACTTACTGAAACAGTTTACCCAACAGAACCCTCGTTTTAAAGAATAATCACCCTGAGATACCCTTTAAACTTCAAATCAAAAGACCTTTCAGCTAAACAGGTTGGTTCAAAAAATATAAAATATCAACCATGGGTACTGCACTCCTTTAAAAAATTATCTATATGAGACTAAAGGGTCAACATTTACACCAAAGCAGAGATAAGAAGGTAAGGGGGCAGAGAAGTAAATTTCTAAAAATAGAACAACCAGAATAGAAATGACACAGTGAAAAATATAACCAATGTCACTAAATAACTTATGTTGTTGTTAAGTACAGTTGAATTGGTTCTGACTCACAGAGAACCTAATTTGCTATGCAAAATTTGATCAAAAACACATTCAAAAAAAAGAAAAAAGAGCTTAGGCTCAAATCCAACAGAACAGGTTCTAATCTTAACTATGCGACCCTGGGCAAATTGCATCTGAGAAATATGAAAAATCATGACTCATAGGTAAAACATCTAAATCACAGCTTGCCAACATAGCTCTGTTAGAATGCCAGGAGCATAGGCTATTACAACCACAAACAAGTTGCTATCCCCTTTGTACTTCAGTCTCTTCTATAAAATCAGGACAATGGTATCTCACTGAGAGAATTTAAATATAAAAAAATATCAATTCCCTTTTCTTAAGGGAGACCCTGCTCACTCCTACCCACAGGACATTAAAATTTTATAATGAAGAAAATATATTGAGTTCATAAAAAAATTGCAACAAATGACACCAATCCAGTTGGATCTATTTCAAAACAAGAAATATACCAAACTCAAATACTGCAAAAAATGAAAGGGAAGAATTCCTTTGCACCTAAAGATTTTATGTTTCAGACCTGAAGACCTGAAGCAACATTCATGATTCCCAGAAGAGCCAAAGCTTTCTTGACACTTACTCAACATCTGATCTCCTTAAAAAAATGTTTACAAGACTCAAGAGACAAAAAAAGAAATTTTGGCACAAAAAATGTAAAAGTCACCTTACTGAGACAGTACTGCAAGAATCAATTACAGCACAGTATCCTTTGGGTTCTCTACCGTTTAAAATAAAGAACTGTCTTAACTAAAAATGAAACTACTAAAAATTCAAATGGCCTCCCAATAAAAGATGTCCCATCACTTGAGATAAATGAAGGTCAACTGTCTCAGCCACAATAAGATGTGCCATATTTCTTTAGTCAGAAAATGAAAAATTAACTTCATGCTCTCTCATGTGAGACAAGAAACTTGAAATGGGTAATGTTAAATGGATAATGAAACAGATAATTCCAGATAATGTTAAAGATCTTATTTGCACAAGAATTGATCAAAAAAGACTCCTTATAAAGTAAAGGTTCAAACAGTTGAAAGGACTTGGTGGATGATAGTGAACATAAACAAGGCGAAAATCTTGTACAAATCTAGATGGATTGGGGGATACGATTTATTTTCAGATAGATGATATAAACCAAAAATTCAACAATCTGAGCAAACTTGCAGAATCTGGGTGACAACAAAATAATAACACAAAAAAAAAGTTATTCGGAAATAAGTTATGTCAAGTATAGCAGGTAAACTAAAACAGGGTGATCAATGGTGGAAGGATTGCAGCTAGAAATCACCTGGCTACCATTAAAATGACAATGATAGAATTAAGCAGGAAAAACAAACTAAGGCACTAGTGTCTGTAACACCAAAGGAATTTGATATATTTGATGCTGGATTTTTCAGAATTGAAAATTCAGTTATATCATTCTCAGGACTTTCTATCTCTTCTAAGTGTAGTTCTCAAAGACTTACAACACCTAAATCTGTCAGCAAATCTGTGTCTCAGAGCAGGACTGAGATGAACCTTTTAAACAAACTACGGCACTCTGATCCTCAGAGTACCAAAAGTGAACACACTGCTGACAACACTTAGCTTTCAAATATTCCTAACAGAAACAGCATGGTAGAAGACGCCCATTGTCCTGGATTACAGAATTTAAATGAAGTAAACCATGATGCAAAGAAGAAAACAACCCACTGAGATGGAGTGTTTACCCAGTGAAAGAATGAATTTGCCTCTAATCACTGGTGAAGCGGCAGATATGTCACCAAGTCGGTTCCGAATCATAGCAATCCTGTATAGGGTTTCCGAGGCTATAAATCTTGATGGGAGCAGAAAACTTTATATTTCTCCCATGGAGTGACTGGTAGATTTAAACTGCTGACCTTTTGGTTAGCATCCCAGCTCGTAATCCACTATGCTACCAGGACTCCTTTGGCAGATATTATCAATACTTTTTTTTAAATGGAAGAAATGCCAGATGTTGGGAAAGAATGGAACTGAATTCTTCCATTAAAGCACAAGATGTTTTGATGAGTAGCCCTGAAAAACATTACCATCACAAAATAATATCTCACAGGAAGGAGAAAAGAAAATTTCTTAATGTCAATCGGTATTATATGACAATAAGTCTCACTAATGAATGTCATCTTGATTCACTAGGCTTGAATGGCAGCAATCCATTTATTCACATGGAGAGGAGACATCAAGAACATGCCCAATACATTTCCATTGGAGGAAACCTGATTGATTATCTTTTCACCTCTAAGGCCTTTCAATGGAAAACTATCAGAAGTTTGAATTTAAAAGTAAATCCAAAATTGTTTCTTCATATTATCGATGGCTGTGCTACAGACTTAGAAAATTTGAATATGGATCAGTGTTCACTTCTATTAAACACATTTATATACTGTCATGTAATATTTTAACATTCTTTAATGTTCACCAAAATGTGTTAGATACTGTTTCTCAAGGAAGTTGGGCTATTTTGTACTTTACTAACCATGCAGAGGAGTTCTGGTGTGGCACTGTGGGCTAATGCATCAGACTGAAAAGTCATTTGAACTGCAAGGTTGGTGGTTCAAGCTCACCAGCTGCTCCTTGGAAACCCTATGGGTCAGAATCGACTCGACGCACCTAACAACAACAACTATGCAATATATATATATAAGCTTAAAGCTAAATGTACTTACTTATAACTAATGAAGGATCCTTCAGTTTAATCAAAATGTAAAATTAAACTGATAAAATTGTGAATCTTTTTGTATTTCATTCTTAGTTTAAACTCAAATCTGTATGGTGAACAGCTTTACACATTGCATTTTCAAGTGGATACTAAATTTCTTTGGTTGAGCTTTCTATACTCTGAAGTCAGTTTGAATGCTACGGTTTCAAATAATTAAAGTACTAGTTGCTAAGTGCCATGGAGTCAATTCAGATTCATAGAACCCTGTATAGGGTTTCCTAGAAGTGGCCATTAAATTTACAAAAGCCATTGCTGTCGAGTAGACTGATTCATAGCGACCCTTTAAAGTACAACTGCCCCCCTAGGCTTTCCAAGTATTTACCAATGCAGACTGCTGCATTTTTCTCTTGTGGAGCAACTGGTAGATTTGGACCACAGACCTTTTGGTTCCCAGCCAACCAAGTATTTTAACCAATGTGCCACCAGGTCTCTTTTTAAATGTAAAAGATTCCAGTAAGTAGGTGCTCAACACAAGTGCTGTGGGTTAATGTGCTGGACTACAAAGTCTATTTGAACCACAAGATTAGTGGTTCAAGCTCACTAGTCGCTCCTCAGAAACCCTATCCAGGGTCGCTATGGGTCGGAACCGAATCAACAGCACTTAACAACAACAACATGGTGTTCAGTAGGTTGCAGTACTATCCTAACACAAGTCTGGACTCTTAAATCTTACCTCCCTCATCACAGCAAACTAAGAGTCACCTTTTAGGTACCAATTTTCAACCTTCAGGCTTCACTATTTATTGCCTTCCCAAGATGATTAAGAACATCTCACAACCAAAGAACTCTCTACTCACAATCATTCAGTACTGTAAACATTTTCATAACATGTACTATGAGATGGGCACTAGGTTTACAAAGATAACTATGATAAAACAATTCACGAAATGTCTTCTTTGGCACACATGATGAAGATACAAAACATACACAGTGAACATAAGACCAAAGAAAATAAATGTTCACCAAGTGTCTACTATGTGCCAGTGGAAGAGCAATTCACTGACAGAGGAACTAAGGAATGCCTTGTGGAGATGTGGCTTGAAGAATACATACAGAATCTACCAGCACAGAGAGAAATATAAATAGGGGTGACGCACTAAAACCCTAAGAAACTGGGGTGAAACCCAAAGCATTAGCCCTGTAAGTAGCCCCCAGGGAATAATGTCTGAAGACATTTTCAGTTGACACATTTGGAGAGCTGGGATGCTATCATCTAGTAGAGTAGAAGTGAGGGATGCTGCTAAAAATCCTTCTGTGTATAAAAACTACTCCAGCAAGGGCAGCCTCTCAAGTTAGGAAATGATTGCACACCAATTATCTTTGGGGTGAAGGAACACAGAATCCCAAATGGACCACTTTAGGGGGTACTCATTGTGGGAGGAACTCATGGTGTTATTTCCTTCATAGCACCTATCACAACCTAAAATCATCTTCTTTCCTCCTCCTTTACCTCCGGAATATAAATTCCCCAAAAGCACAGACTAGGCTTATTCTAGTCTCTGCCTTTTTCACAGCATCCTGAACAGCTCCTGACAAACAGTAAGCATTCAATGAAATGCTGGTGAGCGAGTTCTGGCTTTTGACGGTGTCAGTGCTTGGAAAAGGGAGAGTTCACACTTTTAAGGTGTGTGGAGGGGAGGGTACCCAAACTCTCCCAAGAATCCTGGAGACTCCAAAGCTGAGAGATTTAAAAGGGCCATCTCGGGAGAAGAGTAAAAAGGGGGAAATTGGGGCGTACCAATTCGAGATCGGCGGGGGCGCTGAGCTGATGCATAAGTGTACCATTTGGGACCGGAGACCACGGGAGGGGATATCAGCCTCCTACGAATTCCAGAAAGGCCAAGGAAAGTGAGGTAAATTGGACTATGCGGTCCGGCTGGAAATGCAATTGTTGTTGTTGTTAAGTGCCGTTGAGTCGGTTCCGACCCATAGCGACCCTGTACAGGGTTTCCAAGGGTGTAAATCCTTATAGGCAGCCTAATAAGGACTAGCCATTTTTGGCGGGAGGGGGTGGTAGGCGGAGCAACGTACAGTTCCGCCCGAACCACTAGAGCCAGAGATGGGGTCGCACAAAGTACATACACCTGGGGAGGAGGTTCGACGATAAGCACTCGAATAAGGAGAGCAGGTTTATACAGAATCCCTTCAGACGGGGGCAAAGAACACATTAGGGTTCTCGACCTTTCAAGTGACATGAGCAGGGTTGTACTATCCTGTCTTTGGATAAGGGGTCCTGGCCGGGACACGCGTAGGGCCGCAGCCAGGTTAATCTCACCAGAGCCATTAGGTCCAATGATTGCCGTAAACCTCTGAAATGGTCCAATGATCTGTCGGCCCTTGTACGACTTAAAGTTCTCGATCTCAATCAATTTCAGGAAACCCATGACGGTGGCAGCGACGCCGGCAGTGCTACCAGAAGCCGCGCCGAATGCCCAGGAACTGGGACCCGCGCGGGAAACACCGCGGAGCAAGCCGAGCGGATGGCAAATCTCGCGAGAACTAGTTCAGGCCAACGGATTTTCCGGCTTCCGTAGAGAGTGGGAACAAAGGGCGGGGTCTTCATCTGGCGTGGACGTTTTGTTGATCCGTTGCCAGGGTTTTTGACAGACGTTTGGGCCCGCCCCTTTTGGTTGCCCTGGCAATACAAACTTTGGCAGTAGCCCAGAAGACTCTGCAGCGTTTGGGATACTGGAGGCCTTCTGGTAGAACTAACCCCCACGCTTTCCTAAAAGTCAGAAGTAACAGCAGTTAGGTCCCGTAGGGCAAAAGAAAATAGGTGCTCAATTCTAACTTTAGCCTGACCAGCTGGGAAGCTCGAACAAGAGATAGAGAATTGGAAGGACACTAGGAGGCTGAGGAGAAGCAGGCTAGAGGTTTCCTTGTTAAGTGAGCCAGGGTGGGATGGGGTTGGAAGAAGGATGAAGTGTGAAGGGGGGTAAAACATTAATAGAACTGGGGGAACTTCGAGCGACAGGGGTATGAGCTGGGGAGTGGTATGGGATGAGGAAGGCTATATATAGCCTGATTTGTTGTTGTTATGTGCTGTGGAGTCGATTCCGACTCATAGCGACCTTGTACAGGGTTTCCTTATAGCCTGATAGACTGGCCCTATCCCCTGTGTCCTTCTTGTCTTTCAAGCAGAGTCCAGTCGACCACCATAGCCCAAGAACAGCCTTGGACCTAAGCTACATGTTGGCTATTTGATGACAGACCCAATCTGGGAACTTCAAAACTCAGACTACTTGATGAGAAAGGTATTTTGTGTATCTGTCTGTCCTCCACCTTTTTTTATTCCTTTTCCCTATCCCCCACCATCTCCTTATGTCTGCTTATAACTACAGCCATGGCCTTGGTAGTCCAAGAAGTTTAAAATGTCTATTGAAAATTCACCTTTCAGTAACCTTAACTTCCCAGTCCCAGAGCTTTTCCCTTCTGTGGAACCCTAGGTAACACTGAGCTCAGAGCTATAGCCTGACTGGGAGAGGCCCTAGCCTCAATTTGCTACTTCCTATCCAACAACATCAGTCATAAAAGATGTTAATATGAATATGTCATCCCCTCACTTAAAGTCCTTCAATAGCTCCTCTCAGGGCAAATCCTAGACTCCTTAGCCTCGTATTCAAGAACCTTCTTGGTCTCCCCTTTGTCTGGAATCAAAGATAATTATAACTTTTGAGCCGGACTTTGAAAGATGACTGAAGGTTTATCAGGTAAACAAAGAGAGGTAAGGTGGGGAGAACAACATTCCAGACACATGGAATTGGTTGTTGGTTGCTAAGTGCCGCCAAGTCGAGTCGGTTCCAACTCATAGCAACCTTGTATAGGGTTTTCGAGGAGCAGCTGGTGGATTTGAACTACCGACCTTGCAATTCAAACTGACCTTGCGATCTTAGTGCATTATACTGCAACAAGACACCAGGACACATGGAATAGTGTGTGCAAAAACTTATATATGGAGGATCATAAAGTAATGATTATGTGCCTGGCACTAGTATTTTAGATTTTCTTGTATCCTTCAGGATAGCCTTGTCTGTCGCCATCAAGTATGACTTCTAGGAGAAACCCTAGAATTTATGAATGGCTAGACAAGTCAAAACTACTTATTGATTGTGGTGGCAGATAGAGCATGTAGGCTGGGATTGGTGCCATTCTCAGACTTAGACATGGAAAGAGTTTAGTTACTATCATAGCCATTCCTGTGATTATTTCTTTAAAACAATATAGCTGAAGGATGGGAAGAGTTCTAAACAGTTAAGACAAGTTCAAGAAAGTAAGAAAGCTTGGTTGAAGGGTTTTAATAGAAAAATCATAAATGAAGTTCAAATTGGAGGATCCGGCTGAAGGATCATTTTATGACCAAAGTACAGAAATCTCAATTTACAGAGAACTACAAGTCCATCTTTGAAAGATGAGATGGAGCTTGGAGGGTGGAAATTAAATTGGATTCCTATCTCATATGATATATGAAATACAATTCCAAATGAACTAAAAACTTAAATGAGAATGGAAGAACTTTAAAAATTATAGAAGAAAGATAAGTGCATGAATCGTAAAGGTATGTTTTTGTTAAAGTGCCATTGTTAAGTGCCACCGAGTCAGTTCCAACTCATAGCGACTCTGTATATGGTTTCCAAGGAGCAGATGGTGGGGTTGAACTGCTGACCTTATGGTTTGCAGTCCAGTGCTGATCCTACAGCACCACACCAGGGTATAACTTGGTTAAATAAAGAAATTATAGAAGAAAATAGGATAATATCTTTAAGACCTCAGGGAAAGGGCAGATTTTTCAAATAATAAAAACTACTAAGTCCAGGAACAAAGGATCCTAGGACTATCAGGGAGAAGACTGTCGAAACCTATCCAGAGAAGCAGCAACACCAGAGATGGAGGCAGAAATGATGACATGGAGAGAGAGCAGCTGAGGACTCTAGACTCATGGAAAGAGAAAGGCTGTATGCTGGTGGCCAAGAGGCAAGCTTGCAGAATGTGCCCTTTGATTGTTTAAATGATTATATATTCCTGTGTTTTGGTGTACAACACCCCACCACCAAAAAAAAACAGAGGGAATAGAAGCAAATACTGTTGAATGATGATGCACGGAGGGTATTGTAATCATTGCAATGAAACAATGAGTGTAAAACCGATGTTCTCCCATGTAAACCATCACTTAATTCACAATAAAAACTTAAAAACAAATACTACTAAGATATGTTGTTAAGTGCCATAGAGTCAGTTCCTACTCATAGCGACCCTGTATAAGGTTTTCCAAGGAGCACCTAGTGGTTTGAACTGCCCACCTTGTTGTTCACAGTCCAGTGTTGATCCTACAGCACCACACCAGGAGACCTAGTAGCAAAGGTTGGCAGTTAAAACCCACTAGCTGCTCTGCATGAGAAAAGATATGGCAATCTGCTCTTGTAAGGACTGTTGTTGTTGTTAAGTGCCAGTCGATTCCTCAGTGGATTCCGACTCATAGCAACCCTGTATGGGGTCTCCAAGGAGCAGCTAGTGAGCTTGAACTGCCGACCTTGCAGTTCAAATGACTTTGCAGTCTGGAGCATTAGCCCCCTACTCTGTCATATAAGGAGCTCTGGTAGCACAGTGGTTATGAATCGGGCTGCAAACCTCAAGGTGACCAGTTTGAAACTACCAGCTGTTTTGCGGGAGAAAGATGAGGCTTTCTGCTCCCATAAAGATTTATAGCCTCGGAAATCCTGTACAGGGTCACTATGAGTCGGATCCGACTCCACAGACACATAACAACAACAATGACTCTGTCATATAAGGGTTGCTGTTAGAATCAACAGCATACAACAAGTAATGTGAAAGGGAAAGATTAGTAATTTGATTATATTCAAGTTCATCAAAATACACCATATTGTTCTTAAGTGCCACTAAGTCAGTTCTGAGTTATAATGACCCTAGGCACAATAAAACTTACAATTGTTATGTTTGAGCACAATGTTGCTGACACTTTGTCTCATTGAGGGTCTTCCTCATTTTGTTTGACTCTCCACTTTAAAAAGCATGATGTCCTTCTCCAGGGACTGGACCTTTCTGACAATGTATACAAAGTACATTTCATGAAGTCTCACCATCTTTGTACTTCTACCAAGATAGATTTGTTTATTCTTCTGGAAGTTCATGGTACTTTCAATATTCTTTACCAATACCATAATTCACATGCATAGATTCTTTCACCATCTTCCTTATTCATTGTCAAACTTTCACATGCATATGAGGCAACTGAAAATAGCATAACTTGGGTAAGGCACACCTTATTCTTCAAACTGACATCTTTGATCTTTAACATTTTAAAGAGCTCTGTTACAACAGATTTGCCTATACTGAATTTGATTTCTTGAATGCCAGCTTCCACGAGCATTAATTAAGGAGCCAAGGAAAATGAAATCTTACACAACTTCAGTCTTTTCTCCATTTATCATGTTGTCTATTGGTCCAGTTGTGAGGATTTTTGTTTTTACCTTGAGGTGCAATCCATACTGAAGGCTGTAGTCTTTGATCTTTACCAGCAAGTACTTTATGTCCTCTTCACTTTGAGCAAGCAAGGTTGTATCATCTGCATATTGCAGATTATCAATGAGTCTTCCTCCAGTCCTGATTCCACGTTCTTCTCCATGCTAGCATCTCAGATTATTTGCTCGGCATACAGATTGAATAAGTAAGGTGAATGAATACAGCCCTGGTGCACAACTTTCCTGATTTTAAACCATCCAATATCCCCTTGTTCTGTTCTAAGGGCTGTCTCTTGATCTATGTACAGGTTCCTCATGAGCACAATTAAGTGTTTGGGAATACCCATTCTTTGCAATGTTATCCATAATTTGTTATGATCCACGTAGTGGAATGTCTTTGCATAGTCAATAAAGCACAAGTAATTATCTTCAGAAAAATTTTACTTACAACGTAATATTAAAATTCTTCAATAATTTCCACATTCTGTTGGGTCACCTTTCTTTGGAATGGCCACAAATACGAATCTCTTTCAATCATTTGATCAGGTAGTTATCCTCCAAATATCTTGGTATTGACCAGGGCCTCTAGTGCTGCATCAGTTTGTTGAAACTGACTTGATGGCACTTAACAACAACAATATCTATAAGGGAGCTTCACAAAATTCATGGAAAAATTAAATTTAAAGATAATGAAGAGGTTCTGGGACAAGATGGTAGAGTAGACAGATACACTGAGCAGACCCTCTACAACAAGGACACGGGAAACCAAATGAAACATATATGGATGGTGATTCTGGAACCTTGAGTTTCAGAGGAAAGAATAGAGAAATGTATTGAATGCAGACTGGGAAAAGAAGCTGAACAGGAGCAGTGAGAGAAGAGACAGACAGATGGGCTAGGTTGGCATTGTTTGGCGCAGCCATCTTGAGGTTTTGCAGGCAGTTGTCGATCAGCATAACACCCTGGCAGCCTCTGCTCTATCTGGAGTTGGGTGCCAGGCATACCAACCCCATGTCTTAGAGGTTCATGAATTTTGCCTCATTAAATATTCTGTTTGGGAGAAATAACAATTACATCCATATGGCCCAGCCACATCCATGCCTCTTACAGCTCCACCTACTGGGCAAGCACTATTCCTGGACCACCTGATCAATGATCATTAGCATCATTTCTATCACTAAGGTCATATTTTCCACCTACTCATCCTTCCTCTCTGTTTCCAACCTCTGCATTCCAAGCATTACTAATTATCAATGCATCTTGATTTTTGTTTAATTATTCAGACTGTTGAACTTGGTAGAATTTTTCAGTTTCATCATCACTGGTTTTAGCAGTTTGTATATAAATTTGAATAGTGATATTAACTGGTATTACTTGTAGGTATATGGATATTAAATTCCTGTCACAGTATATTTGTACTTCAAGATAGATTTTGAAATTTTTTTTTTTTTTTTTTTGGACGATAAATGTGACACCATTTCTCATCAGTTTGTCATTCATGGCATAGTAAACCATATGATTGTCTGATTCAAAATGGCCAACAGCAACTCATTTCACTTCACTAATGCCTAGGATATCTACCTTTATATGTTCCATTTCAATTTTGACAGTTTTCAATTTTCCTAGATTCATATTTTGGACATTCCATGTTCCTTGTATTCATGAATGTTTGCAGCTGTTCTCATTTTAAGTTTTGCCACATCAGCAAATTAAAGTCCCCAAAGCTTACCTAAGCTCCATCCATGTAATTAGGCCAACTCTACTTTAAGGAAACAGCTCTTCCCCAGTTGTATTCTGACTTCCAACCTAAGGGTACATTTATCTGTAACTGTACCATTACTATTCATAGATTTTCAGTGGCTAACTATTCAGAAGTCTGTCTTACTCTAAAAGTTCTGCTGAAACATGTCCACCATAGGTATCCCTGCTGGTATTTAAAATACCAATGGCATAGCTTCCAGCAACATGCAAGTCACCAGAGTATGACAAAACTGACAGATGAGTGGTAGAACTTACATAGGCGTTTTATATGCTTTCTGGTCTATATCAAATATTTCAGTTAAAAAATGGTTACAAATATAAATAGGAACTAGCCATAGAAGTTGAGGAATAGCGTTGAAAACAAAGGACCACCACCTACAAAGGTCTTAAGGTTGGATGAGTTGTTATGTTTGAGGAGTACAGTGTTCTGGGAGCACTGTAAGCAAGGAAGACAGTGGTATGAGTTGAACTGGAGAGCTGCCCATGGTAAAGAGCTTGGATCAGATTCTAAGTGCAGTGGGAAGCCATTGGAGGATTTTAAGCAGATGAGAGACATGATCAAATCTGAAAAAGTTTTTCATGGCATTAACTCACCCATATGCCAGAAGTAGGACTTCCCAAAATGAGGACACAGGCAAATGTAAGCTTACAGGCCTTCGTTTGATAAGTGATAAAAATAAAAGGAAATTATTTCAGAAAAGAAAATTTATTCTTGTTTCGATGTAATTAGTGTGCTACAGGAGACAACAGAGAAAGCTGGAACATCAATGTGGAGACAGTAACATTTATCCATGTAAGCAAGGATAGTGGCTTATAACAGAGTGGAAACCACCACAAACAAATTGGGAATATATTTTGAAAGAAGTGAGGGAGAGTGTTAAAGAATGTTTCATGATTTTTTGACTGAAGCATCTTAAATGGTGGTGCCATTTATTAGTAGAGCATAATGAGAAAGGGAGAAGTGTTACAAATGAGTTTGAAATGAAAAGGTGAACAGAGATCAGATCATGAAGAACCTTGTAAGTCTGGCAAGGAGTTTGGACCTTATCTTATAGGTAGTGGGGAAAAACAAAAACAAAAGACTTTTGGGCAAGATGGCAAACTAGGCAGACACGCTGTACAGACCCTCTACAACAAAGCTGCAAGAGATCAAATGAAACAGACAGAGGACAATCCTGGAACCCTGAACTTCAGAGGAAAAGTTAGAGAAGTGGATTGAATACCTACTGGGAGGAGAAGCTGAGCAGGATTGGTGAAAGAAGGAGACTGGTGAACAGACTGCCGGCCAAACGGAGCATGGCCATCTAGAACTTCTGCAAGAAACTGTGGAGAGACAGATGGTGTCATGACAATGCAGATTCACATGGGTACAGAAAAGGTAGAATTTATTCTTGCTCCTTCTGCTACCTTGGTTAACAGAAGTGAGGCCAGCCCCCACCTTCATCTATCTCCAGCATAGACCCTGTTCTCCGGGAGTTCAGAACCACGTGGTTTCAGCCAGTGTGCAGCGGGTACCCAGTGTGCTGCCTTGGCACCTGGATTCAGGCAGTCTCTGTTCCAGATCTACAGAACCCACAGAGCCTCAAGACCAGAATTAGGTTAGCAGGAACCTTCATAACCCACCCTGTCCCCATCTGCCCTCTGCTTCTGACAGACATTGAAACTAGCAACATGAAGGGCCTCCATGAACTAATGGATTCAGTGCCCTGAACATAGACAAAACTCAGGCCTGTAGGAACGCCATCGAAGGCTGGCACATCCCTCCTCCAACTACCTCCTCAGTACCTTTGCTAACAGGAGTCCCCTAGAGCTTTCTTCTCTTTGAGACCAACAACTGCACCTGGTTTTTTGTTAATTTTTCTTTACATTTTTTTCATTGTTTTTGTTTATTTATTCTTTCATCGCCTTCTTTCTCTCCTGTGATTTTTGTAATTTCTATCTCTATTTTTATTTTTTCTTCTTTCCTTCTGTTTCTCATTTAAAACCTCATCTCTTCTTTTTCCTCTTGATTGTTCTTTACTAATCTCTAGTCTCTTTCTCTTTTCATCTTCCCTGTTTTTCTGTGTTTTTCCCCTCTGCTTTTTATTTTCTCTTTTATTTTTCTCTTGTATAGCCTTATCTTCCTGTCCTTTTCTCTTTTTGGTTATTATATTCTTTTTTTCTTATTGTGGCCTGTTTTTGTTTCTATCTTCTCCTTAATATATTCTATGTTCACTGTTTGCTTGTTTGTTTATTCTGTTTTGTTTACCTGTGTGTCTTCTCCTGTTACCCCACCCACACTGGAAGACAGCAACCATACCCATACCACTCAGCCACAACTATACCCTCTGCAGTTCCACCCACTGGACAAGAATATACCAGCTTCTATACAACCTTATAAGGAGCTCTGGTAGCTTAGTGGTTATAAATGGGCTGTTAATCTCAAGGTCAGCAGTTCAAAACTACCAGCAGTTCCACAGGAGACAGATGAGGCTTTCTGCTCCCGTAAAGATTTGCAGCCTCGGAAACCCTATGCAGGGTCGTTATGAGTCGGAACCGACTCCACAGCACATAACCACCACCACCATGCCACCTGATTAGGAGCTCTGGTAGTATAGCGGTTATGAGTCAGGCTGCTAATCTCACAATTAGCAGTTTTACACTGCCAGCAGTCCCGTGGGAGAAAGATGAGACTTTCTGCTCCCATAAAGATTTACAGTCTCAGAAACCCTATACAGGGTCACTAGGAGTTAAAACCGACTCCACAGCACATAACCACCATCACCATATTACCTGATCAACAATAGACATCAGGACACCAGCCAAACCCACCCTAAACTGAGTTGCACAAACAGTGAATGGAAAATGGTGCATACGTTTCCATTCTTTAATCGCACCCACTGGGAGACAGTTGTTGAGAGCCTAAGAACACACCAACATAAAATCATCAATTAAATACAAATACAATGACACCACAATGTCTCTGAGACAACAGAAGATTTTAGCTCACACGAAGAAATGAGAGAGTGGCTCAAACAAATGGCCAAGATGCAGAGTCAGAAAACGTTTCTGAGGAAGAAAATGAAATGGAATTACCTGAGAAAGAATTCAAAAGAATGATATTAGGTATCCTCAATGGATTGACAGAAAGATCTAGGAAAATATAGAGAACACAGAAAAAAAACTTTAGAAGAATTTAGGAAAACACTACAAGAACAAACAGACAACCCTATACAGAGAAGCAGCAACACCAGAGAAGGAGGCAGAGATGATGACATGGAAAGACAGAGAAAGAGTACGTGCTGAAGGCCAGGAGGCAGGCCTGCAAAATGTGGCCCTTGGGTTGTTTAAATGATTATCTATATTCCTGAGTGTTTTTGTGTATATCAAAACAAAAAACAGAGGGAATAGAAGATAACTGTTGAATGTGATACATAGAGGGATTATAATCATTACAATGAAACAAAATATGATAGGATGAGTACAAAACTGATGTTCTCCCATGTAAACTATCACTCAATACACAATAAAAGCTAAAAAAAAACAAAAAACAAAACAGACAACATAAATGCAGATTTAAAAATATAACAGAAACTTTAAATAGAAATCCAGGAAATTAATACTAAAATTTCAGAAATGGACAATACATTGAAAGAGCAAAAGAATAGATTTGAATCAATGAAGGAACAAACGAGTGACCTTGAAGGCAGATCTTTGAATACTAGTAAGCTAAAAGAACAATCTGAAAAAAGTGTGAAAAAATCAGAAGAAAGCGTGACTTATGTGGGAGACCAAGAAGAGAAATAACAGGTGATAGGAATTCCAGAATAATATTATCAGAACAGACACAAAAAAAAAAAAAAAAAAAAAACATAGAAAAAATAGGCTTACAGTAGCTGAAAGTAAACTTATCTAACATCATGAGAGATGAGAAGTTGAATGAACCACAGACAGGCTAGATCCCAAAAGAAAATCACCAAGACATGTAATCAAACTTTCCAAAACCAAAGACAAGGAAAAATTTCTGAGAGTGGCCCAGGAAAAATGAAAAGTTACCTACAAAAGAGAACCTATAAGACTAAACTCTGATTTCTCAGCAAAAACCATGAAAGCAAGAAGGCAATGGGATGAAATATATAAAATCTGGAAAGAAAATAATTGCCAACCAAGAATCATATACCCAGCAAAGCAGTCCCTGAGATATGACAGCAAAATTAGGACATTTTCAGATAAACAGAAATTAAAGAAATTGGATTAACAAGACCAACTTTACAAAAAGAAAATACTAAAGGTTGTTTTTTCAACTGAGAACCAAAAACAGCAGATGAAAACCTAAGGTTAACATATATGACAATACCACCCAGAACTCAATCCAGATTTGTTTTTGATGTTAAGTGCTGTCAAGTGGGTTCCAACTCACAGCAACAATGTATAGGGTTTCTGAGATGCAGCTGGTGGGTTTGAACTGTCAACTTTGCAGTTAGTCCATTACTTATCCAACAGTGCCATACCAGGACTAATCCAAATATAGATAGAAGTGTCCAAAGTAAAACAAATCTACAAAACTGAAAATAGGGAACCAGAGATATCAATTTATAATGAAGCAATTACAAAGCAGCAAGGAGAATAGTGTAGATACAGAACTTCCAAATGGCTAGGAAGTCAAGTAGATTCTAGATAAAACTGACATGAGGAATCTACCTGGACCAAGAAACAGTTGTTCAAACAGAACATGGGAACACTGAATGTTTTAAAATTAAGAAAGGTGTGCAACAAGGTTGTATTCTTTCACCATACTTATTC
>NW_006408833.1:733916-757510 GCF_000296735.1 Chrysochloris asiatica
CAGAGAAAAAGAGGAAGACCCCCAGCGAGATGGATTGGCCAGGTGGCAGCATCAATGGACTCAAGTGTGGCAACAGTAGTGAGGTTGGCCCAGGATTGGACATTGTTTCGTTCTGCTGTGCATAAGGTCACTATGAGTCGGTGCCGACTTGATGGCACCTAACAACAACAACAACCAAATTAATGGCAATCAAATACAAGCAGGAGTGGCAATTTTAATCTCTGATAAAATAGACTTTAAGGCAAAACCAGCATATGAGATGAAGAAGGATATTATATCATGATTAAGGAGTCAATTGAACAAAAGGATATGACAGTAATAAATACATATCCCCCCAATGAAAGAGTCTCAAAATTGTTGTTTTGTGCCATAGAGGCATTACTGACTCATAGTGAACCTATGCACAACAGAATAAAACATTGCCCAGTCCTGCACCAGCCTCACAGTCATTGCTTCACTTGAATCAACCATCTCCTAGGGGGTCTTCCTCTTTTTATCCCACCCTCCACTTTACCAAACATGATATCCTTTTCCAGGGACTGGTGCCTCCTGATAATATGTCAGAAATATGAGAGATGAATTCTGGCCATCCTGGCTGACAAGGATCAATCAACACAGATTGGTTTATTCTTTTGGCAGTCCATGGTTCTTTTAATATTCTCCTCCAACACCATAACTCAAATGCATCAATTCTTCTACGGTCTACTTTATTCAATGTCCAACGTTCACATGCATATGAGGTTACTGAAAATACCATGACATAACATAAAGTTCAGGTGCACTTTAGTCCTCAAACTAACATCTTTGCTCTTGAACACTTGTACAGTGGATTTGCCTCATGCAAATCAAGAAACCATCCTTTGATTTCTTGGTTGCTGCTTCTATGAGTGTTGATGGTTGTTGTTGTTGTTGTCAAGTGCCATCGAGTCGATTCCGACCCATAGCGACCCTGTATAGGGTTTCCAAGGAACCACCAACCTTGCAATTCAAACGGCTTTGCAGTCTGGCGCATTAACCCACAGCGCCACACCAGGAGTCCATGAGTGTTGATGGTAGATCTGAACAAAATGAAGTCTTTGACAACTTCAATCTTTTCTCCATTTTTATGGATGTTGTTTATTGGTCCAGTGGTAAGGATTTTTGTTTTTTTTACATTGAGCTGCAACCCATCCCAAACACTGTGGTCTTAGATCTTCATCAGTATTTTAAGTCCTCTTCACTTTCAGCCAGCAAGATTACATTGTGTATCACAGGTTGTTAATGAGTCTTCCTCCAATCCTGATGCCACGTTCTTCTTTATATAATCCAGCTTCTCGATTACGTACTCAGCATACAGATTGAATTAATATGGCAAAAAGAGCACAACTCTGGTACACACCTTTCCTAATTTTAAGCCATTTAGTGTTCCCTTGTTCTATTTGAACTACTGCTTCTTGGTCTGTGTACAGGTTCCTCAAGCACAATTAAGTGTTCCCAATACTCATTCTCCACAATGTTGTCCATAGCTTGTCATGATCCACACGATCAAAAGTCTTTGTGTAGTCAATAAAGCACAGGTAAACATCTTTCTGGTATTCTCTGCTTTCAGCCAAGATCCATCTGACGTCAGCAATGAGATCCCTCATTCTATGTCCTTGCCTAAATCTGGCTTGAACCTCTGGCAATTGCCATTTTTGTATTATCTTTAGCAAAATTTAACTTGCATGCGATATTAATGATATTGTCCAATGATTTCCACATTCTGTTGGGTCACCTCTCTTTGGAATGGGCACAAGTATGGATCACTTCCAGTCAGTTGGCCAGGTAGTTGTCTTCCAAATTTCTTGGCATAGATGAGTTGAGTGCCTCCAGTGCTTCATCACTTTGTTGAAAGATTTCAATTCCGAGAGCCTTATTCTTTACCAGTGCCTTCAGATGCACCTTGGACCCCTTCCTTCACTATCATTGGCTCTTGATCATATGCTATTTCTTGAAATGGTTGAACTCAGACCATTCCTTTCTGGTACAGTAACTCTGTATATTTCTTATATCTTCTTTTGATGCTTTTCTACATCATTAAATATTTTTCCCATAGAATCCTTCAATATTTCAAGTTGAGGCTTGAATTTTTTCTTCAGTTTCTTCAGCTTGAGGAATGCTGAGTGTGGTCTTCCCTTTTGGTTTTCTAAATCCAGGTCTTTGCACATTTAATAATGATATTTGACTTTATCTTCTTGAACTGCCTTTTGAAATTTTCAATTAAGCTCTTTTACCTCCTCATTTCTTCTATTTGCTTTAGCATTCTCTATGCTGATGAGCAAGTTTCAGAGTCTCTTCTGACATCCATTTTGGTCTTTTCCTTCTTTCTTATCTTCTTAATTACCTTTTGCTTTCTTCCTGTATGATGTTTGTTTAGTTTTTCCCCTGTATGGTGTTCTTGATGTCATCCCACAACTCTTCTGGTCTGTGGTCTTTAGTGTCTAATACATCAAATCTACTCTTCAGATGACCTCTAAATTCAGGTGGGATATTAACCATTGAGAAATACAAATAAAAACAACAATGAGATATCATCTTACTCCTTAATAGCAAAGCTCCAAAAAACAGAAAACAAATGTTTGCAAAGGTGTGGAGAGACTGGGAGTCCTACACTGCTGGTATAAAATGGTACAACCACTGTGAAAAACAGTATGGCATATTCTCAAAAATTTCGAAATAGAAATACTGTTCGACCCAGCAGTCCCTCTAGGTGGTATGTTGTTACGTGCCATCAAGTTGGTTCCGACTCACAGCAACCCTGTATAGGGTTTCCAAGGAGCAGCTGGTGCATTTGAACTGTCGACCTTGTGGTTCACAGTCCAGCATTGATCCTACAGCACTACACCAGAAGTCCATTTGATATACATTTCCTCAATAAATAAGAGCTGTGGCATGTCTAGTTAAATGCACATCCATGTTCATTGCAGCATTATTCACAATAGACAGCCTAAATGCCCATCAACATAAGAATGTTAAACAAACTTTGGTACATACACACAATGGAATATTACACAACACTGAAGAATAGTGAAGATTCTGCAAAACACCTCACATGGATGAACCTTGAGGACATTATAAGCTGAGTGAAATTTGTCAATCACAAAAGGATAAATATTACATGAGACCTGTGTAAAAAGTTAAGAAAATATTTTCTTGCTAAATCAAACATTCTATAATGGTTACAAGATAGGTGGGGGGTTGAGGGGAAGGAAAAAAACTTAAGTGAGTAGAAATACTGTTAACTGATGTTACATGGAGTAGATTGCAATCATTGTAAAGACACAGTATATACTTTGTTGAATGTAGGACTGGGACTGATATGTTCTGATATATTCACTCAATTCACAATAAGGCCTTTTTAAAAAATTTTGTTTTTAAAGCTACTTTTAAAAGATTTTAAGCTGAGAGGAGTGTCATGTTCAGGTCTGCTTTCAAAAAGATCACTGTGGTAGCCAGTACAGAGAAAGAATTAGCAAGTGTAACACTGGAGCAAGGGACACCAATGAAGCTCCAGGGATGTTGTATGGTACCAGATTGTGAGGCCTAAACTAGGGAGGTGACAGCAGAGATGGAAGACACAGAAAATGCAATGTATTTAGAACCATAGTAATAAATGCCTGGTGGGATATTGTGGGAAGAAAAGAGGGAGACATAGTCAAGGATGATGGTCAGCACTGATTAGCCATTCTGCTTCACCCTTGCTCCAGGATGTATAAGGTAGATCTTTCATCAGACCCCAAGGAGTTGGAAGCCATTGAGGCTAGAAAAAATCAAGAAGAGGAACGAAAGAATCGATTCTTCAATGTGCGGAACCGAGTCATAGGGGTGAGTAGGCATTGGGGCCTTTCTCAGTCCCATGGGCCTAGAGACTATTGTTGTTGTTGTTAAGTGCCATGGAGTCAGTTCTGACTCATAGAAACCCTGTATAAGGTTTCCGAGGAGCAGCTGGTGAGCTTGAACCACTGATCTTGTGGTTCAAACTTTGCGGTCCAGCGCATTAACCCTCAGTGATACAGTGTCTATTATAGCACTTCCCCTAATTTGAGTAAGTCTTAAAGCTGGAAAGGAAGAAGAATAGAAGGCACCCATCCTACAGGCCTGGAAAGGGGTTATAGAGGATGCAGGGAAGAGGCTGAGAGAAGAGGAACCACTTCTTAGGTCACTTCTAGTCCATGTATGTAGCCTGGTTCTAGAAATAAAGGCAATATGGAGCCAAAAGAGATCTAAAGTAATACTTGGTATTATATATGCCAAAACTACCTGTGAGTTGTGATGTGGCACTGTAAGATAAGCCTGGACTGCTAGCCACAAGGTCGACAGTTCAAACCCACTAGCCGCTCCTCGGAAACCCCACACAGAATCGCTGAGTCAGAACCAACTCAGTGACACACAACAGCAGCAGCAGCATATGTGCCTAGGATAAGCACTGGACTGTTAACTGCAAGGTCAGTGGTTCAGACCCACCAGCTGCTCCTCAGAATTCCTATACAGGGTCACTATGAGTCAGAACCGACTCAACAGCACTTAACAACAAACTACCTCTAGAGGGCTAAACAGGTGTACCTTGTTTTGCTGTTCTTCACTATATTGCACTTCGCAGATACTACATGTTTTACAAATTGAAGGCTTGTGGCAACCCTGCATTGAGCACAGTGTTGCCACAAACCTTCAGTTCAGTTAGCAGTTCAGTGCTTATCCTACAGTGTCACACCAGAACTCCCTAGGCATATATAATACCAAGTATTTCTTCAGATTTCTTTTGGCTCCATGTTGACTGTTTTTTCAGAACCAGGCCACATGGTCCAAAAATGACCTAAGAATAGTTAGTTGTCACCAGCTCCTCCTCTCAGTTTCTTTCCCTGCATGTGCTCACTTCATGTCTCTGTGTCACAGTTCTCACAGTATTTCAAATTGTTTCATGTTTATTACATACTTAATAGACTATGTTGTTGTTTTGTTATGTGCCATGGAGTCGGTTCCGACTTATAGTTCAGGGTTTCCGAGGCTGTAAATCTTTACAGGAGCAGAAAGCCTCATCTTTCTCCCTGGTAGTTTCGAACTGCTGACCATGAGATTAGCAGCCCGCTTTGTAACCACTATGCTACCAGAGTTCAATAAGTTTTATGTGTATTAGGAAACCCCCAAAAATTTGTGTCTCATTTTATGATATTCACTTTTTGGGGTTGGTCTGGAACCGAACCCATATCTCCAAGGTATGCCTGTATAAGAAACTGGTAACCTGAATGAGGGGCAGAGATGGGAGGGAAATTTACTCTTCACTAAACTGCTTTCCCATTTTTACTATTTTGGAACATTCTAAGTGAATTATAATCAAAATCAAGAAAGAATTGATAGTTTAAGGGGAGAAAAAAGATTGTTAAATAGGTAAATAGAGGGGGACGCAAGATGGTATTCTGGAAGACACCAAACCTGTATTCAAGGGCCTGTCCAATCTGTTTACTAGATGTCTGTCTTCTCTCAGTTCCAGGGTCCTTTTCTATAAAATGAGGCTAAAAAAAAGGAAGTTTTGAGGTAATGATTAACATATGGTGGCAACTCTGAAACCCAGAGCATGACACAAGCTTAGGGATGAGTGGTTTGTTGAGATCTACCTAGCAAATATTTCCTCACAGCCTGCTCCGTACCAACCATTGTATTAGGTAGTGTAATAAGGCCCAGTCTGCCTTTTAGAAGGACTCACAGCCTAGTGAAGGCAATAATTTAGACAGACTTCAATATAATGCGTACAGTGGGTACTATAATCTGTGGGAGTAGTACGAGTCAGAGGAGTAAGGAAGGTGAAACCTGAGCTGATCTTAAAGATGGATATGAGTTCTAGTAAAGAAATGAGGCAAGAGTTCCAAGTGGAGAGCAGCTTATTAAAGGCCTATAGGTTTGAACATCTCAAGATGTGCAGATCTCCCAAGGCTAGTGTTATAGTGGATGGGACAAAGGAAGAGGGTACAAAAAGATGAGGCAGAGAAGGCGTGACATAGGCTAGGTAACTGGGGGAATTAAACAGCCATACAGAGGCATTGGAACTTTATCCAGTATGTACTTGGAATCTATTTTGGAATAGGTAAATTATAAGCAGTTTGTGTTAGTGAATCCAAGGCCTCCTGATGGGTCCCTGACCTAATGTTCATTTCATTGGAACCAGGTGGATGTTGAAGCACTAAATAGCCAGGTTGCAGAGCAAAAGCTTCGAGAGGCAACAGAGCGGAACAGGGATGCCGTTTATGGTAAAAGCCTCAAGGTCAGGGGGTGGGAAAGTAAAGACCTGAGTGGGCTGAAGTAGGGCAGCTCTGGCTCTGAGTGAGACCTGAGGGCCAGGGGTGGTAGGTAAATCATATGGGCCTTGGGAGCTAAGGCCATACTGGATGGCCTCTGTCCCTCCCATGGAGCCTTATACATGTCCAATCACCTACAGGGACCAACCAGGCGCAGTATGATCTAGTAGTTCAAATGCTAGAGAAGGAAGAGGCAGAAAGGACACGTCGGTTGGCCAAAAAAATGCAGGAGTTTCGGGAGCAGAAGCAGCAGCTCAAGAAAAGACATGAATTTGGCCTCTGGGATCCAAACGGACTTCAGGAGTTTTCAGCCCAACCTGGTAACACTGACCCCCACTGTGGCCCAGCCAGCCTCCAGTACTTCTCTGGGGAAGATCAAGACAGGACTACATTCTTGAGAATGCAGCAGGACCAGTACAGGTACAACCTGGAGAGGCAGCTGCAGGAGCAACAACAAGCCAGACTTGACGAGCAGTATTCAGGTAAGCAGCCAGGCCCTATAGCCTCAGAAACCTGGGGCTTAGTGGGAAGTTCTCCAGATCTAAGTGCAATATCCAAGAGACTACGACTGTGTAGGGAGGTCCAACTCAACCCACGGGGCTGATGTTGCAAGATTAGATTAGGCAGTCCAACCTCCTTGACTTGTCTCACAGTATAATTATTGTTCCCTAGTAAGTCATTCCAAAATAGATTCCAAGTACATACTGGATTAAGGAGCTCTGGTAGCGTAGTGGTTACGAATTGGGCTGCGAACCTTAAGGTCAGTGGTTCAAAACTACCAGCCGCTCCGCGGGAGAAAGATGAGGCTTCTACTCCTGTAAAGATTTACACCCTCAGAAACCCTGTACAAGGTTGCTATGGGTCAGAACTGACTCGACGGCACTTAACAACAACAAGTAAGTCATTGGAGGCAGTACAGTGGACAGACCTAATGACTCTGCCACAATATTATTTTCTTCTCTGTATTTCGGTTTCCTTTATCTTTAAAATACAGATAATAGCATATAGAGTTCTTATAATAATGAAATGATATACTGATGTAAAGTATAAGCTCAATAATTAGTAGCTACTGCGTGGCACTATAGGGCAAGTACTGGACTAATCACAAGGTCAGCAGTTCAAACCCACCAGCCTCTCCTCAGAAACCCTATACAGGGTCTTCACTATGAGAGGAACTGACTCGATGGCACTTAACATTATTACATTATCAGTGGCCACATCTTTCTCTTCCATTAGAGTGGTGGTGGTGGTGATTATGGCCGTGGAGTTGGTTCCAATTTAGCAACCCTGCACAGGGTTTCCGAGGCTGTAAGCCTTTACGGGAGCAGAAAGCCTCATCTTTCTCCTGCGGAACAGCTGGTTAGTTTCGAACTGTTGACCTTGCGGTTCGCAGCCCGATTCGTAACCACTACGCTACCAGGGCTCCTTTACCTTGTCTTTATTCACACACAATGCTCACCTTTCAATTTCTATTGTACCCACTCATTACATTTGTAACTAGTTGTGAAGGTATTTCCTTAAATGTCTATCTTCTCCCCCAAATGTTAGCTCACTGATGAACCATAGCTGTCATTTCCAACTCTATGCCCCAATACAATGCCTGCTGCTGTACCAGAAGCTCAATAAATCATTGTTGAATTAACAGTTGAACAAAATAAAACAGACAGGGGCCCCTGCCTTCCAGGAGCCCATAAAGTAATGTATTCCTGAAAATCAGTTTCCATTAAGACAGAGGTGGGGAACGTCTGGTCCGCTGGCTGTATAAGGCCCGTGCAATCATTTGGTCTGGCACCACAGTTCCAGCCATCACATTGTTGTTGTTGTTGTTGTTAAGTGCCGTCGAGTCGATTCCGACCCATAGCGACCCTGTACAGGGTTTCCGAGGGTGTAAATCTTTACGGGAGTAGAAAGCCTCATCTTTCTCCCGCGGAGCAGCTGGTAGTTTCGAACCACTGACCTTAAGGTTCGCAGCCCGATTCGTAACCACTACGCTACCAGAGCTCCTTCATATTAGGAGTGAGTTAATTAAATGTTTGACCAAATATAGCAGGCTAATTTTTAAGTTGGTAATTTTATATGGCCTGCAAATGTTATGAAATTTGGTAGAAAAAAAAGGTTCCCCAACCCTATATGGGAGTCCTGATGTGGCACTGTGGGTTAATGCGCTGGACTGCAAAAAAAAAAAAAAAAAACCAAGGTCAGTGGTCTGAGCTCACCAGTCACTTCTAGGAAACCCTATACAGGGTTGATATGGGTCAGAACCTATTTGACGGTACTTAACAACACCCCTGCATTTAAGAGGTAAAGATATGTACACAAGTAAACAAGTAATTCATCAACAAATATTTGTGCTTTAATTCGGTGTTAAACATTGTTACAGGTATTATGATATTATATCTAGGACATGTTAAGTGCCGTTGAGTCGATTCCAACCCATAGCGACCCTGTATAGGGTTTCCAAGGGGCAGCTGTTGAGCTTGAACCACCGACCTTGCAGTTCAAATGACTTTGCAGTCTGATGCATTAGCCCACAGCGCCATACATATAGGACATGTAGGAGACCTCAAAATGGATGGTCAGTTCTTATAAGGAGAGGGAGGCAGAGTGGCACAGGCCAATTGTTAGAAACTAATTCTGGAAAGTTGTGTAAAATTTTGCTGGGGTAGGAGTGAAAAAACAGAAAAAGGCCATTCTAAGCAGAAGCAGCACACCAGGGCTGTAAATAGTTTGTGTATGAGGGATGTACAACAGTTGAGTGCAGAATGTCAGAGGAAGAAGACATAGGCAAGAACCTTCTTCACCAAACTAAGTAATTTTCACTTTATCATGTAGGCACTTAAAGGTTTTAAGTAGGGTAGTGACAAGCAATACTAAGCTACCGACTTTGTGCTGGCACAGTAGACAAAACAGAAAAATTCTGGCTCTCATGGAATTCACATTCTAATGGGGGTAGACAGACAATAAGCAAGAGAAAATAATGAAATATGTAATACATAAAGTGAAGCTAACTGCTAGGGAGAAAAACAAAGCATTTTTGAAGGGGGGTGCACAGTTGCAATTTGGCATAAAGAAAGTCACTGCGGTAAACATTTTGCATACAGATCTGAAGATGAGGAAGTGAACTGGGGACAGAACTGTCCAAAGGAAATAGTGTAAAGGCCATGAGGCAGGAGAGTGTGCCTGAAATGTTTGAGAAATAGCAGCAGCAGGGCCAGAGAAGCTGAATCAGAGAGTAATAAGGGGAAAAGTGGTAGGAAGTGATAGGGGACAGATCACAATCTTATAGACATGGTGGAGGATTTCAGTTTTTACTAAGGGAAGTAGGAATCACAGGAAGGTTTTGAGCATTGAAGTCACATGATTTATGTTTTAGCAGATAATTCAACCAATGTTGAGGTTGGATTACAGGTAGGGAGGCCAGATAGATTATTGCAGCCAAGAGGAGGTAGTTGGCAGACAGGCATGTAGCTATATGACCCTGAAATTTAGTCTGGGTTGGAGGGAGAGATCTGTGAGTATGGACAGGTAAATGAAAAAAAAAAAAAAAAAAGCTGAGCCTGGAGAAAGAGCGAGCCTATGGTGCACTCTGTGAGGACTAGGCTCAGGACTTTCTCATTAACCATTATACCCTCAGTCATTTAGACAGTACCTGGTACATTGTAGATGCTCAGTATCTTAAATAAACATAGAGGAAGAGACACCCATAATAAAGACTGGGAAGGGATCAGGCAAATAGAAGAGATGCATAAAATGATGATGATAGCTAACCTTTACTGAATACTTACTGTATACTAGAAATTGTGCTAAGCACTTCACCTTGTATTATTTATGCCTCAAAACAACTCTTGTGAGGCAAGTACTAATATCTTAATTTTCAGATGAGGAAACTGAAGAACAGAGATGTTAAAATAATTTTCCCAAATTCATATAGCTAGTGAGTAAACTCAGGCAGGGTCATCCCAGAACCTACGTTCTCAACCACTCTTCCTTTTCTCGGTCAAGAGAAAATGGAGACTCAGAAACCTAGAGAAGAGTTTCAAAGAGGGAGTGGTCAAAAATGTCAAATATCTTGGAGAATTCCAAATAGGTACAGAAAACTATCTATTGGATTTGGAAATGAGGAGTTTGGTGATTTTTGTCAGAACAGTTTCAATGACACTATGGGGGCTAGCTGCCACTTGGCAGCAGGCAGATGTATGAGATGGCAGAGTAATGTATCAGGGACACCAGGTTGAGGGAGAGTGCTGAGTGTAATGTAAGGGCAATGAAGTGAGAAGTGCTTCCTGGTTATGTAACCTTGGGCAATTTTACTTAACCTCTCATTTTTTTCATCTTGAAATGCAGCTGATCCTTTCCCCTCTGGGTTTCTGTGAAAATTAAAAATGAAACAACATACCCCTGTCTTTTCTTCCTCTCTTACCCTTCAATCTCTGATGTTAGCATCCCTATACATCTTAAAAGCCAAGTCTTCAGCCTGTGCTTTTCACCCCATTCTTCCCTGCCTTCCCTTAAGCTGTGCTTCCTCAGATATCCCTTCTGTTTTCAACATTTTCCTTTGTACTGACCCTTTTGTGCAGGTTGTAAATATGCTTTCATCTAACCCACCTTAAAAAAAAAAAAAAAAAAAAAGCTGCTGAATCCTAATTCCTCTGTATACTGAGTATGTGTTTCCTTCACAGTCACAATTTTTCAAAAATCTGTTTTCCACTTACTGCCTTTTCTTCCCAACTTTTCAGTCACATCTTAACTCCCTGAGGTCTAATTTCTACCCACACTTCACTGAAACTCTTCTTAACTAAAATTAATTGGTATGGCGCTGTGGGTTAATGTACTGGACTGCAAAGTCAGTTTGAACCGCAAGGTTCAAGCTCACCAGTCCGCTCCTGGGAAACACTATACAGGGTCACTATGGGTCAGAACTAACTTGACAGCACTTAACAACTTTGTCATTAGGTACACGAGGCTTGTAGTTTTGGGGTTTTTTTTCCCCTTGATCAGACCTTTCTTACTGCATTTGACTGATCACATCTTCTTATAACTCTGTTCCTTTGGTTTCTGTGACACATTCTGCTCATAGTTGACTACTCCTCTGTCTGCCCTTTGTGAGCAACTCTTCTGTTTACTCCTTCCTTCTTGAGACTCTGTCTCAGGTATATTGTTCTCCTTACTTAACCCTGCATACTCACCTCAGGTGTTCTTAACCTTCTTTCTGGTTTTCAACTACCATTCTTTACCTGCAGAATCAAATATCCAAATACCTGCTGACCACCTCCAACTCAACACGTCCTACACAGTGACAGCATTAGTGTTCTTCATTCTGTATTCTCTACTTCTGGTTATGGTCACATCATCCACCCATTCATTGAAGCCAAAAGCCTGGGAAGCATCCCTGAATCCTTCCTCTCTTTATTCCTGCATCCAATCCATCAAGTACTGCTGATGTCCTGTATATCCCGTCCAACCTTTCTATCACTAGCCTAGTTGAACCCTCCAACTGGCCTACTGTAGATATCCTTCAGGGTGGATTCCCACCCTGTCTGTCTCCCCACCAGCCTGACTGTCCTCTATATCGGTCACCAGAAGTAGCTTTCTAAAATGCAAAGCTAACAATGTCACCCCCTTGCTTAAATCCTTCCATATTCCCCACCACCTTCAAGGTCAAGTTATGCTCCAGAAACAGACTATTTGTTGTTTAAGATATACACTATGCTGTTTCTTGATTTCCTTCACTCATTTGACAAATATTTATTGAGCACCTACTATGTGCCAAGCTCTGAACTAAATGCTGGGGCATGGCAATGAATGACAGACTGCCTTCTAGTGAGGAGACAGGCAATAAATAAAATGATAAAGTGTATATTGTTGTTGTTAAGTGCTGTCGAGTCAGTTCCAACTCATAGAGACCCTCTATAGGGTTTCCAAGAAGTGGCTGGTGGGTTTGAACCACCAAACTTGTGGTTAGCAGTCCAGTACTTATCCTACAACATCATACTAAGGAGAAAAATTAGGGGAGGAGAGGATAAATGGGGGGTAGACAAGTTGCAATTTTAGGCTGGGCAGCCAGGGAATGTTGCACTGGAAAAAAAGGGAGGCAAGAAAGCAGGGGGCCAAGAATAACACTTATTACAAATCCCTGAGGTATATTCTAGGCACAGCAAGGAGACTACTGTGCTGGAATTTAAAAATTGGTGCCCTCAGCTTGGAATGTCCTTTGCTATTTTTGACTATATACAAAACATATTCTAAGGATCACCTCCTCCTGGAAAACTTCCCTTTACTCACTACCCAAAGCTCTCAAAATCGCCTGTACATCGCTATCATTGCTTCTACCACATTGTTGTATGATCACCAGTTTAATCTGTCTCCCTCACCAGACTCTAAGCTCTCTGAGGACAGGATCTGAACCAGTGGTGTCCTTGGAGCCCAACACATAAGGATACAGGCTCAGAGAGGTGAAATTATTTATTTACCCAAGGTCACATACCTTAGAAGCAGCAGATCTGGCATTGGAACCCAAGTCTACTGGAGGCATCTTTCACCAATCACTTGCTTGTTGCTACCACTTTGGCTATCCTTAGTCCCAAAGAGTAGCTCCTTCCACATGCCCTACATTGCAGATACTACTCCCCTCCCAAACATACACATACACATATGCACAAAGCTTGTTGAACAAGTAACTGAACAAGTGAACCAGAAATGGAGGGCAGTATAATGTTCAAGCCATATTTCTGTGTAGATACGCTTAATGACCAGCTGTGTCTAGGCATGGATATGCAGGCCATTCACCTGGCCAAAATGGAGGAGTCCTATCGAATGGCCATGATGTCTTCTGTAGCCAGTGTCAACAAAGCACAGGTACGATCTGAGTCATCAGTGCACTATGCTCCCCTTAAACCCCTGAACAAAGTCCTGCAGAAACTTAGCCACATTATTCTTCCTTCTACCTAAGGAGTCCTCCCTTCACCTAAGGATTCTGTTAGGGCAGAAAACGCCACGCCTCTCCCCACCTCCAGATTCAGGATGACTTGAGAACAGAGCACGAGCTTCCCATCCCAGCCTCTTTCTAAGGGCTTCCTAAGGGCAAAGAAGTTCCCTGCCTATTCACCCTTACCCTCACCTCAAGGGTCATTAAGAGGCTATGCAGTATCTGCTCCTTTTCTAAGATAGAGAATAGGGTCCCATAACCCCGCTGCCCCCACAACGCAAAGTTCCATGAGGATGGCACTCAAATGCTAACACTCAGGGTGCCCCACCAGGTAGCTCAGCTGGCTGAGTGGCAGTATCATGAGTATCAGCAGAGAGAGGCAGCCAACCTTATGGATATTCAAAGCCACATTACAAGTGACCTGCTGACCGAGAACCCTCAAGTCGCCCAAAACCGTCTTGCTCCCCACCGGGTCCTGCCCTATTGCTGGAAGGGCATGACTCCAGAGCAGCGAGCTGCCATCAGAAAAGTCCAAGAGGAGCAGTACTATGCAAAGGAAGCACAGCGCCAGGCTGAAAAAAAACTGGATGCTGAATGGGAAAGCCAGACCATGCTCTGGACCCAAGCAGCGCTGGAGCTGGAGCAGCAGGAGAGGGAACTGGGTGCTGAATTTCGAAGGGGACTGGGTTCCTTCAATCAGCAGCTAGCTAACGAGCAAAAAGCACAGTGAGTTTTCTATTTTAGGGGATAATAATGAGGAGGGATATCAAGATGAAGGGAGAGAGGGGAAAGGACATCAACTGAGGCCTCTGAATTTCTTTTACAGCCAGAATTACCTGAATTCAATAATCTACACCAATCAACCTACAGCCCAATATCACCTACAATTCAACACCAGCAGTCGCTGAGCTCAAGATGGTCTTCTTCCCATTCTCCATCAAGCTCTTATGAAGGCTATGGGTCAAAGAGGAAAATAATGTATACCCCCACATATGCCCACCCCCAATCCATTCACCTGAATTCAATAATCTACACCAATCAACCTACAGTCCAATATCACCTACAATTCAATACCAGCAGTCGCTGAACTCAAGATGGTCTTCTCCCCATTCTCCATCAAGCTCTTATGAAGGCTATGGGTCAAAGAGGAAAATAATGCATACCCCCACATACGCCCACCCCCAATCCATTACCCAGTGGTAGGAAAATGAACCCAAACTCCTACCATCTACCCTAAGTAATAAAGTTATTCACTGAAATCAAGGCCAAGTGTTGTAATAAGATACAAAAGATGAGGTACTGCTTCTCCCACCCAACCTTAGGGCTCTGAGCAGCCAACCCTGTCAGAGCCTTCACCCTAGTTGCTTGCTTCCCCATGTCAGTTCCCCAAGCACATAGTACTGCCCACTCCCTGTGAGAAATACAGACTTTATTAGGCACAGAGGGTGACTGGTGGGTAAAGTGGTTACTAGGATTCCTTTCAAGCTGGAGTCTAGTACCTTAAAAGAATGGCAGAGGGGGATGCATTCTCTCTGCCATCTCCTTTCAAGGTTGCATGCGGATTGCACCATCTAGCCGGATGACCTCTCCATTGAGGAATGAGTTCTCAATTATGGCCTGTACCAGATGAGCATACTCAGCAGGGTCACCCAGTCGGCTGGGGAAAGGCACCTGGCTGGCCAAGAAGTTGCGCACCTTGTCTGGGAGGCTGGTCAGCAGTGGAGTGCCAAACAGGCCTAGATAAGACAGTTATAGTCAGAGACCCACACTTGTTTTCACATTCACCCAGTCCTTTCTCACCTTAGCCCTACTTCTTGATGCATCCCTAGGGCCCAGAGATGGGGGTCTGCTCCTGCTTAGGTGGTACTTTTCCCTCTAAATTACCCATAGATCCCCCACAACCCCAAGTGTGGCAAGGAGGGGATATATTTACCTGGAGCAATGGTCATTACCCGGATGCCTATGGGAGCCAGATCCCGGGCAATGGGCAGTGTCATGCCTACTATGCCCCCTTTGGAAGCAGAGTATGCAGCCTGTCCAACCTGGAAAAGGAAGAGGGAAGGTCATACGTGGGAGGCTCCAACAAGTCAGAGGACTCACAAGCCTTGCCCTTAACTACATACCTGGCCCTCAAAGGCAGCCACACTGGCAGTGTTGATGATGACTCCTCGTTGGCCTCCCTGATCTGGTTCATTCTGGCCCATCTCTCCAGCTACAAGGCGGATCACATTGAAGGTACCTATGAGATTTACCTGGAGAACAGGTAGACACACAATGTAAGACCTGAGGCAGTGTGTATATTCACAGTCAGATGCCTCTTATCCTATCCAAGGAGAACCTCAGGTCTTACATTAAGAACTCGCTGGAAGTCCTCCAAGTTATGGGCCTGGCTCCTCTTTAAGTTGTAGGTTTTGATGGCCACTGCAATGCCAGCACAGTTGACTGCGACATCCACTCGGCCAAACTTTTCTTTGGTTATAGTCAGGGCTGCTTGCACGTCCTTCTCTGAGGTCACCTTCAAAAGGAGAAGTGGAGATGCTATTGCTTCTCCCAGTCCACCGCTAAATTTAATTTAGGGGCAGGGGAGGGTAAAGACAGGCCCAGAACTGTATAAACTAGGGAGAAACCAAGAGAAATTTATAGTGGAACTTGACAGAGTGGGTGGGCCTAAGTGGAAAATGTTAGGTCTTTTAGGGCAGTGTTTCAAATAATTTTTCAAATCCACACTCTTGATAAATTCATACACCCTTGGAGATTCTCAATCATTGTAGATCAGAGCACTAATATATTCCTCCTTTGAAAATTACTGATATAAAAATAAACTAGCTTTTCCATTTCTCTACCTACTAAGATGATTTCATCAAGCTTAACTTTCAGTGGTTTAATAAAAACAAGTTCTCCCACTTTCTAAATGTAAAATTAAAATCACAGTATGTATTTTCAAACAACACATACCCCCTCCAGGAGATCCTGGTATGTCCAATCCTCATCCCTGTTCTTATGAAACCCAACTTTAGAGATTTTGACATCCCACAATGCTTAAGGCTCAGGTCCAATGGGCCACATAGCGGTGGTGGCAGTGTGCTGTGGAGTCGGTTCAGACTCATAGTGACCCTGTAGGTTTCCGAGGTTGTAAATCTTTATGGGAGCAGAAAGCCTCATCTTTCTCCAGCGGAACAGCTGGTAGTTTCGAACTGCTGACTGTGAGATTAATCGTAAGCTACCACTTTAATGGAAAGGATCCCATGGGTACCCAGGTCGTTGTCTGTAAACTCGTGCACACCCTGGGAGAAGTGACCCCACTTACATCTACAGGGGCGAAGGCGCAGCTCTTTCCTAATTTCTTGGCCTGGGCCTCCCCATCCGAGTTTGGAAGGTCCAAAAGCACAGCAGAGGCCCCCTGCTCCACCAGTCGCTTCGCTGTGGCTAGGCCTAGACCCGAGGCTCCGCCGGTTATCACCGCAACCAGGCCCTGTTAAGATGGACACGGTCAGTTGCTATTGTAATTACCACCCCCGCTATTACATCTGGCCTTTTCCCAAGACCCTCTGAGTGACTTATCCCTGTCACTGCACACCTGAAGTATGCCGAGTGTTGACCTTCACCTCCGGAACCCAATCGCCGCCCAAACCATGACCCTTTCTCCCAGCACCGATCTCTTCCCTCTAGTTCGCGCCGTTAAAGCCGCGCAAAAAACAGTGGCGAAGGCCGTCCCAGCCACGCAAAAAACAGAGGTGAAAAGCGCGCTACCTTCACACTCCGACACACAGCAGCCATTTTGCACAGCTTCTCTTCACTAGCAGGTCTGCGCGGACGCTCGCTGATTAGCCAAGGTGAAGTCACGGGGCGGGGCTAAGGAGGCCAGAGCTTGGCCGCGCGGGATGTCGGGGTTGGTGCCTGTTAATCTTGTCCTCTGGTGGAAACCCGAAGTCCTAGCAAGGTGTCCTTAGAGAATTGCTTCACCGCGGAAAAGAATCCAGCAACAGTAGCACAATACCCTCATACCCACCCCCTTGTAGCAGGCTGCCAACTCCGCGGGGGAGGAACGTGGGAGAGAGTTCCTTTCTTCTCAGAAAAAGCCGTGATTCCTGTACAGATGTATTTGAGACACTCCTATATGCTAGACTCTGTGCGGGACATTAGGGATACCCAGAAGAATAATAAAAGATGTGTACTTTCACTACAAAGAGCTCTGGTTTTGTAGTAGTTACGAATCGGGCTACTAATCTCACGGTCAGCATTTCCAAACTACCAGCTGTTCCACGGGAGAAAGACGAGACTTTCTGCTCCTGTAAAATTTACAGCCTCGGAAACCCTATGCAGGGTCGCTATAAGTCGGAATCGGCTCCACGGCACATAACAACAACAACAACTTTTACTATACATACTACTGACAGACAAAGGGAGGAACAGCAGATTCTGGGACACAGAAATGAAGATCTAAATATGGAGACTCTGAGATACAGAGGCACATAGAAAGAAATACGTTGAGATAAAGGACAGAGATGTCAACACAGGATCACAGAAATACGGATGTGGAGAGCCACTAAGAGACAAAGATGTTGTTAAGTGCTGTGGAGGCGGTTCCGATTCATAGCGGCCCTGTACAGGATTTCCGAGGAGCAGCTGGTGGGTTTGAACCACCAAGCTTGTGGTTAGCAGTCCAGTGCTTATCCTACAACGCCACACCAGGACTCCAAGAGACAAAGATACTAGGAAACAAACATTCTGAAGCAGAGCTACTGAGAAGCACAAACATAGAGGCATAAACAGAGAAGCAAAAATATCTTTCATCACCTTAGCCTGTGATAGTCTCCTCTGTTTATGTCTAACCTATTTTAAGCCCAAAAGTTCACAGCAGATTGGACATCAATCAGAGATTGTCAGTTAAGACACAGATCTCTAGTCATTCTAGAGCATCTTTCCATCAGCATCCCAAATCAGAATCTTGAGTCCAACTAATCCCTCAGACATCTCACCTGCCTTCCATCCATATTTTCCCACAATCCAAGGTCATAAATCTTGCTCTACATTTTTTCAGCCCCATCCTGCCTTAGGTTTCCTCTGAATTATGTCCCCACCTACTTTCCCACTCAAGAAGATTTTCCTCTGGTTTCTCCTAGTTGTTGCCAACCACTACACTCATGGTCTCCAGACCATATTCATCAAAGCATTTAGCACCTGGTTCACAATATTTATGTTTACTTAATGTTTTCCCACCAATGCATACTACTCTTCACCTGGTCTGACCTGCTCTCTGTTCATCTATCCATTAGCTGTTCTCTCTGTTTGGAATGCTCTCCTCCTAACCTTTGCATAACCACATTTTTCAGGAAAGGTCATTCAAAACTAAGTTTGTATGTTGCCTCCCCAGAGGGGTCCTCTCTGACCATTAAAACTGTAAGCAATTGGTAGCTATCCCTTTGTGTGTTGTAATTCTCTGCAAAACACTTACAGACCCATAATCCTTTTTTTTCCCAACCCTTGGGGCCAGTTGTGTTTTTGAATTTTGATTAAAAAAAAAAAAAAAGAATAATTGGGGCTCCTGGAAAGATGATAGACTAGGCAAACGAGCTACACAAAACCTCTACAACAAAGATACGAGAGACCAATGAAACAGATACCAATGAAAATCCTGGAACCCCGAACTTCAGGGGAAAAGTTAGAGAAGGGAATTGAGTGCTTGCTGGGAGGAGAAGATGAGCAGGGACTGTGAGAGAGGGAAACTTTCTAGTGAAACTTTCTAGTGAGAGAGGGAAACTTTCTAGTGAACGGCTAGCCAGACACAGTATGACCATAGTGAACTTTTGTGAGCAGCTTTGAGAATAGAAGGTGGCCTGGCAGAGCAGATTCACACAGACTACTTGTTGTTGTTAAGTGCCGTTGAGTCGGTTCCGACCCATAGCGACCCTGTACAGGGTTTCCGAGGGTGTAAATCTTTACTGGAGTAGAAAGCCTTATCTTTCTCCCGGAGCGGCTGGTAGTTTCGAACCGCTGACCTTAAGGTTCGCAGCCCGATTCGTAACCACTACGCTACCAGAGCTCTTATGGTGCAATTCCTTCTTTCCCCCCATTCTCCCCAGTTGATCAGAAGTTTGACCAACTTCCACCATCATACACCCCCAGCAAAGACCCTCCTCTCTGGGAGTTCAGAACTCCATGATTGTGAGCCACATCAGTGTAAGGTGAAGATGGGCTGTGCTGCTTTGGTGCCTGGATTCAGGCAGCTCAGCTTCAGATCTACAGAACCCACAGAGCTACCAGACCAGTATTAGTCTAGCAGAAACCCTCATCCTGACCCCAGCTGCCCTGTGGTCCTAACAGACACTGAAACCAGCTCCATCAAGGGCCTCCATGAACTACTTCTGAATTGAATGCCCTGAACACAGATAACACCGAGGCCTCTAGGCACTCCATCTAGGGCCAGTAACTCCATTGTTGCATCCCTCCCACATGCACCTCTTGAGTTCCTTGGCTGGCAGGAGCCCCCAAGAGTTTTATCCTCTTCAGGTCCAACAACTACACTGATTCTTTTGGTTTTGTTTTTTTCCTTTCATTGTTTTGTTGCTTTTGTTTGTTTATTTCTTATTATATTCCTTTCTTCTTTGTCCGTTCCCTTGAATTTTATCCTATCTCTGCTTTTATTTCTCCTTTTCTTCTGTTTCCCATTTACCTTCTTCTTTTTTCCTTTTGATCTTCTTTTACTACTCTCTACTCTCTTTTTCTTTTCATCTTCCCTCCCCCTGATTTTTCTGGGGTTTTTCTTCCTTTTATTTTCTATCTTATTTTTCTCTTCTATAGCTACGATTTCTTATCCCTCTTTTTTCTTTTTGTTATTATAGTCCTTTTTTCTGGTTGCTGTCTGTTTTTATTGATTTTTTTCTCCTTTATTATTTTATCTTTTTGTTAATGACATCCAAAACAAAAGATAAGGAAAGAATTCTGAGATGAGCTCAGAAAAAAATAAAAGTTACCCACAAAAGAAAACCAATAAAACTAAGCTCTGACTACTGTGACAATGCTAGTTATATGCACAGCCATGCTCATGGCAGCACTCTTCACAATAGCAAAAAGATGGAGACAGCTAAATGCCCATCAACAGAAGAATGCTTAAACTTTGCTAAATACACTCAATGGACTAGTATACAACTTTGAAAAATAACTACGAATTTGCAAATACCTCACAACATGCGTGAACCTGGAGGACATTATGCTGAGTGAAATTATTGTTGTTGTTGTTGTTTTGTGCCGTGGAGTTGGTTCCGACCCATAGTGACCCTGTACAGGGTTTCTGAGGCTGTAAATCTTTACGGGAGCAGAAAGCCTCATCTTTTCTCTCACAGAACAGCTGGTAGTTTTGAACTGCTGACCTTGCGGTTTGCAGCCCGATTCATAACCACTACGCTACCAGAGGCAGTTGTTGTTGTTGTTGTTAAGTGCCATCGAGCATCGAGTCGGTTCCGACCCATAGCGACCCTGTACAGAGTTTCCGAGGGTATAAATCTTTACGGGAGTAGAAAGCCTCATCTTTCTCCCGCGGAGCGCCTGGTAGTTTTGAACCACAGACCTTAAGGTTCGCAGCCCGATTCGTAACCACTACGCTACCAGAGGCAGTAGCACCACCAAAAAAAAAAAAAAAAAAAAATCACACAGCAAAATGACAGTAATCAATCAATTCATTGTTGTTGAACATGAATGAACATTCATGTTCAGCATATGAGCAATTGATGGTCTGTCTGTTCCACAGTCTCTCCCTGGCCTTGTTTTGGCTGATGATATGGAGCTTTTCCTCTGTCTCTATCCACAGATGTAGTCAATTATATTTGTGTATTCTGTCTGGTGAGGTCCATGTGTATAGCTGTCTTTTATATTGTTTTAAAAAAACTTATTTGCAATGAAGAAGTCATTGGTTGTGCAAAATTCTATCATGAGATCTCCAGCATCATTTCTATTACCAAGGTCATATTTTCCAACTACTAATTCTTCCTCTTTATTTTTAACCTTTGCATTCCAGTCACCAGTAATTATCAATTCATCTTGATTGCATATTTGATGAATTTCAGACAGAAGAAGTTGGTGTGTGCCACGGAGTCGATTCTGACTCATAGCGAACCTGTATAGGGAATCTGATGCTGTAAATCTTTATGGGAACACAAAACCTTATCTTTTTCCCAGGGAGTGACCGGCAGATTTGAACTACTGATCTAAGGGTTAGCAGCCCAGCTCGTAATCCACTACGCTACCAGGCTCACTCATGGCACAAAACTACCACCACCAGGGCTCACTGAAGACGTTGGTGTTGTTGTTGTTGTTAAATGCCGTCGAGTCAGTTCCGACCCATAGCAACCCTGTATAGGGTTTCCGAGGAGTAGCTGGTGAGCTTGAACCACCGATCTTGCAGTTCAAATGACTTTGCAGTCTGACACATTAGCCCACAGCGCCTCACCAGGACTCCAAAGACGTTGTTGTTGGTGTTGGTGTGCCGTGGAATTGATTCCTACTCACAGCAACCCTGCATAGAGTTCTTCAATTTCCTCATCACTGAATTTAGTGTTTGGTTTGTAAATTTTAATAATAGTTGTATTAAATGGTCTTCCTTGTAGGCATATGGATATTATCCTAATCACAGACAACACTGTACTTCAAAATAGACTTTGAAATGTTCTTTTTGATGATGAATGAGATGCCATTCCTCTTTAATTTGTCATTCCAAGCATATTCAAAATGGCCAATACCAGTCTATTTCAGGTCACTAAAGCCTAGGATATCAATTTTTATGCACTCCATTTCATTTTTGACAATTTCCAATTTTCCTAGATTTATCCTTTGGACATTCCATGTTTTGATTATTAATTGATGTTTATAGCTGTTTCTCTTCATTTTGACTTGTGCCCCATCAGCAAACGAAGGTCCCACAGGCTTTACTCCATTCGCATCATCACATTCAACTCTACTTTCAGGAGACAGAATTTCCCCAGTCACATTTTGAGTGCCTTCCAACCTGAGGGGCTCAGCTTCTGGCACTATATCTAGCATTATTCTGGTGTTCTTCGTCATGTTTCAATATTCAAAATTTGTGTGCTATCTGACAGTGTTCCACTGCTATTCATAAGTTTTTGGTGACTAAATGTTTGGAAGTAGTCCATCTCTCATTTTTCCTAGTCTGTCTTCATCAGGAAGTTCAGCTGAAACCTGTCCACCATGGGTGACCCTGCTTCCTGGTGGCATACCTTCCAGAATCACAGCAACACACAAGCCACCACAGTACAACAAACTGACAGATGAGTAGTGGTTTTTTCAGCCCACTAATACCTAAGGAGCTCTGGTAGCGTAGTGGTTACGAATCGGGCTGCGAACCTTGAGGCCAGCAGTTTGAAACTACCAGCCACTCCGCGGGAGAAAGATGAGGCATTCTGCTCCCGTAAAGATTTACAGCCTCGGAAACCCTGTACAGGGTCGCTATGGGTCGGAACCGACTCGACAACACTTAACAAAATACCTAAGATATTGATTTTTATGTGTTCCATTTCATTGTTAACAACTTCCAATATTCCTAGATTCACGCTTTATACATTCCATGTTGCAACTACTAATGGATGAGGCAGTTCTTCAACCGTCTTATTTTGAGTCCCTTCCAATCTGCGGGGCTCAGCTTCTGGCACTATATCTGACAATATTCTGGTGCTATTCATCATGTTTCAATATTCAAGATTCTGGTGCTGACAGTGCTCCACTGCTATTCATAAGGTTTTCAGTGACTAAGTATTCGGAAGTAGCCCTCTCCTTCTTCCTAGTCTGTCTTCGTCTGGAAGCTCAGCTGAAACCTGTCCACCATGGGTGACCCTAATGGTATTAAAATGCCAGTGACATAGCTTCCAAAATCACAGCAACACACACGCCACCACAGTTCAACAAACTGACAGATGAGTGGTGGAATCAATTCATTCCTATAGATAATTATAATGAATGTAAATGGATTAACTGTACCAGTCAAAAGACAGAATGGATAAGAACAGGATCCTTCAGTATGTTTCATACAATGTTGTTAGGTGCGATCGAGTTGACACCGATTCATAGCGACCTTATGCACAGCAGAACAAAGCAATGTCCAATCCTGGTCCAACCTCATTACTGTTGCCACCTGGCCAATCCATCTCGTTGGGGGGTCTTCCTCTTTTTCTCTGACCCTCCATCCTATCACACATAATACCCTTCTTCAGTGACTGTTCCCTCTTGACAATATGTCCAAAGTATGAGAGATGAAGTTTGGCCATCTTGGCCTCTAAGGAGCACTCTGGCTGCACTTCTTCCAAAACAGATCTATTGGTTCTTTTGGCAGCCCATGGCACTTTTAGTATTCT
>NW_006408833.1:758975-762102 GCF_000296735.1 Chrysochloris asiatica
TTTCTTGTCTTCTTAATGACTTTTTGCTTTCTTCCTGTATGATGTTCTTGATGTCATCCCACAACTCTTCTGGTCTTTGGTCTTTAGTGTTTAGTGTATCAAATCTGTTCTTCAGATGATCTCTAAATTCAGGTGGGATATATTCAAGGTCATATTTTGGCTCTCGTGGACTTGTTTTCAATTTCTTCAGCTTCAGTTTGAATTTGCATATGAGTAATTGATGGTCTGTTCCACAGTCTGCCCCGGCCTTGTTTTCACTGATGATATAGAGCTTTTCCATCTTCTCTTTCCTTAGCTGTAATCAATTTGATTTCTATGAATTCCATCTGGTGAGGTCCATGTCATGCTGTCTAAAGAAGGTATTCGAAATGAACAAATAGTTGGTTTTGCAGAATTCTATCATGCATTCTCCAGCATCATTTCTATCACCAAGGCCATATTTTCCAACTACTGGTCCTTCCTCTTTGCTCCCAACCTTTGCATTCCAATCACCAGTAATGATCAATACATCTTGACTGATTTGGATATGTTCTTCTTGACGATAAATGCAACACCATTCCTTTTCAATTTGTCATTCCCGGCATAGTAAACCATGTGGTTGTCAAATTCAAATTGGCCAATACCAGTCCATTTCAGCTCACTAATGCCTAAGATATCAATGTTTATGCATTCCATCTCATTTTTGACAACTTCCAATTTCCCAGATTCATACTTTGTACATTCCATGTTCCGATTTTCAATGGATGTTTACAGCTGTTTCTCTTCATTTTGAGTTGTGCCCCCATCAACAAATGAAGGTTCTGTGGGCTTTTCTCCCACGAACTTAACTCTATTTGCATCATCATGGTCAACTCTACAATAGACACATTAAAAAGATGGAGACAGCCTAAATGCCTATCAACAGAAAAATGGTTAAAAAAAAAAATGTTTGGTACATACACATAATGGAATACTATACAATGATGAATCTGCAAAACACCTGACAACATGGATGAACCTGAAGCACATTATCCTGAGTGAATTTAGTCAATCACTAAAGGACAAGTATTGTATGAGAACACTGTTGTAAAAAGTCAAGAAAAAGTTTTCCTTTTTTTCTTAAGCTTTTATTATGTACTGAGTGAGTGAAAGCTCTTGGGAAAAATCACCATTTTTACATTCAGCAAATTACTATAATGATTACAATACCCTCTGTGCACCCTTGGCCAACAATATTTACCTCTATTACCATTTTGTGTGTGTGTGTGTGTACATATACCACATTGTAAATATATATTCCTTTAAATGTCCAAAGGGCACATTTTGCAAGCCAGCCTGCTGTCTGCAGGCACACTGCTTTTCTCAGTCCATGGGCCTTAAGTCTGCTGCTGTTCTGTCTCCATCACCTCCGCCACCATCTCTGTTGTCCCCGTTTTTTGGTCAGGACTCCTCGCTCCTCTCATGTTCTTTTCTCTTGATGGTCCTAGGGTCCCCTATTCCTGAAATGACAGATTAACTGCTCTGCATTTTAGTTATCTTCTACGTTTACAGTTGTGGCAATCACCATTAGAGCTGAAAACAATTACTCACAAATCCTATTCCCCTCATTACCAGATCCATCTGGACAGGAAGGAAATTATTCAATTGGGTTTCTGTCTTATTCCCAGCATTCTGACACTAAGCACCCTCATGAAAGCTTGCAAGACAGCCATTTCATGTTTTATTGCCCCCTCCGCGCCCCCTCCCCCAATTTTGGTTGCCAAAGTCTAAGCTATCAACCCAGTGTACTGAGGAGACAAGCTTTATCCTTGATATGGAAAACCCTTCCCTATTTGGTTGGAATTTTGAGCAGCCTCATCCATAATCAAAGATCCAGTTGATCAGGTTGTTGCAATTTATGCATGCTCCCTGTCTTTATCTTCATCTGGTCAAATTTTGGTCAGCAAACCATCCACACTAAGTCCAATGGGTACTGTCTGCAAGTCTGGGAGTTCTTGCAGGCCCGCCTCCCCTCCTTCAGATCCAGTGGCTACTTCATTTTTAACTTTAGCCCTCAGTGGCAAGGTCAGTGTCTTAAGGCTCAGGAGTTCACGCTGAACGTCAAACCCATCAGCCCATTTTTTTCTCTCTCTCATTCCAAGGTCGTTGAGCATATATGCATTATGACATATCTCAGCCCATGTCTTCTTTGCTGCAATTCCCCCATTTCCACTCATAAGTCCACCAGGATGGCTGCCAGTGAGCATACAGGACCGTTCATGTGTTCCCTTTGAGTTTCAGTCTTAGAAAGGTGTTTACCCTGATGGGTTGACTTTTCTTGCCTTGATGGCTCCAGGGCAAACAGCCTGCTTAATAATGTCACAGCCAAACAGTTTGCTTGCCTCCTCTTCTTCTTCTTCCTCCCTCCTCCCTGCTCCCCTTCCCCCCTCCTTTTGGGTCTTTCTTTCAAGAAGTATCTTTTGTTCCTCTAGCTGTTCAGGGTTGGTCTGCATGTCTTTTCAATTGTGAATTTCCCACCCCTGAAGGTTCTGGGTGGGGCTCATGATTTCACCTAAGGCCCCATACTCCAACAAGGTTTCACAAGAAGGCTGTTTTCCTGGGTACAATTTGTACTCCTTTTAGATAATCCAATCCATTATAGGCTGAAGAAGGGCTTACAAGCTTTCTGTAATCATCTTCCTCAATTATCTTTTCTATGCCAGTTAAATGTCTATATTACACTAGTAGGCAGGGGAACCCAATATGCCTATCTCTCGATCCCTATATAATTTGATTTTGTCAACCCATAGCGACCCAGTATAGAGTTTCAAATGAGTGCCTGGTGAGCTTGAACTGCTGGCCTTGCTATTCAAACTGACCTTGCAGTCCAGCGCATTAACCCACAGCGCCACACTGGGACTCCCCATAGGGTCTTGTTATTCCAAGGCTTTGCATGTGTCACAGTACGAATTAGGTTGCTAACCTCAAGGTCAGAAGTTCAAAACTACCAGCTGTTCTGCAGGAGAAAGATGAGGCTTTCTGCTCCTGTAAAGATTTACAGCCTCAGAAACCCTGTACAGGGTCGCTATGAATCGGAACCGACTGCAGAACACACCACCACCACCACCATTTAGAAGGACGCTCTGCCCATAGTAAACTCTGAATAAAT
>NW_006408833.1:762202-765028 GCF_000296735.1 Chrysochloris asiatica
GCAGGAGAAAGATGAGGCTTTCTGCTCCTGTAAAGATTTACAGCCTCAGAAACCCTGTACAGGGTCGCTATGAGTCAGAACCGACTCCATGGCACATACGCACCACTATCACCATCACCTCTATTCCATTTAGCCCATGTATACCTCCCAGGGTCTTTCCCTTTCCTTCCTGTACCTCTACCCACTTCCCCTTCTTGTGTATTGCCCTCCCCCTCCTATTTATTGCCCTCCCTGTTCCCTGAGTGATCATACGTCTATCACCTGACCTGTCAGTTACTGTCCCTTCCCTCCCACCTCTGGTAACCCTCAAAGAATTATTATTTTAATATGGAAATCATTTCTTAGCTTTTACAATAATGGACTTATGCAATATCTGTTCTTTTGTGCATGACTAATTTTATTCATGTTATGCGGTGTTTTGCAGCTTCATCGTTATTCTTCAAGGTAGCATAGTATTCCATTGTACCAGAGTTTGTTTATTCATTTTCCATTGATGGACACTTGGTTTGTCGCCAGATTTTTTTTATTGTGAATTGCGCTGTGATGAACATTGGTGTGCATATATCTACTTGTGTCCTGACTCATATTTCAAGTAGACGAATTGCTGGATCATAAGGTATTTCTATTTCTATTTTTATTTCCAGCTTTCCAGAGTAGTTGAGCCAGTTTGCAGTCCCACCAGCAATATAGGAGGGTCCCAGTCTCTTTACACTCTTGCGAGCATTTGTTGTCCTCTGCTTTTGTTTGTTTGTTTTCGTTCTAGGGATGTTTATTAAAATTGGAATAAAAGATTCTCCTGCAAGCTCATGTTTACTTGCAGTACAGCCACCCTTCCCCACCTCTTTGCCTACATTCACTCTAGGTTTCAGTGACATAGCAAGAGGAGAAAGGGGATACATGCCATTGATTATAAAAATCTAGACTCTGCAATAGTACAAAATTCTGTCCCAGAGTTTTAGCCTTTTCTGAAGAACTTCATTGCTTCTGTGGCTAATGTGCCAAAAGGCAAGTATGATCATGTCTAATTATGAAGCACTTAGACCCTAATAAATCTATCCCTCAGGTTCCCAAGTTTAAAAGAAAAAAAGAATGGGGTAGAGAACAGCAAATGGACGATAAGGTGACCATGCCAGCCTATCTCGAGCTGCCATTGAGAAGAGGGTGGGCAGAACCTCACTGACTCCTAGTGGTCCTCACTCACTGGCAATGGCATTTCTTCCAAGAGCAGATTTCAAATGATCCATAACTTCCTTAATATCTGGGTGCTGACAAATCGGGGAAGCAACACTTTGGCCTTTAATAAGAAATGTTTAAGACATGTAACTCACAATACTGAGAACATCCTTGGAAGGTTATTTTGAAGCTGAGAGAATGGGCAGATGCGGTTTTCTCTCAGAGTTCAAGGGTGTTTATCCCTGATCAGAGAACAAGTGAAGCCTATTTTATGGGTCCTACCTTTTCTTTTTCTCACCTAGTTTTCTGGTAAAACAACAACCAGAAACCTTTAGGCTATACTTTACAGAAGTGTGAGGTACTTGGTCAGTGGATGAGATACAAAAAACATTCAGGGAGACATCTTTTCTTATCTCAGGTCACATCTGCCTTCAGGTCTAGAGCACAAGAACATTAAGGGATGTTGCTTAATGAGCAAGGGATTCTGAATGCCAAAGACAATGGCATGCCAAGCAAACAGGTACACGTGGCAGGACAGGTTCAATACCAGATGATTTTTTAACAGTCATATGACTGAGTGTGAAACATCCAAATAAAGTTGGATAAATAAAAAGGCACTCTCTGAAAGACAAAATTCAAGTGTAGACACAACAGCATTGGAGCTTGATGGTGGCTAGGGTGGAGGTGCAGTGAAGTTCGCTGTCAGCCATACCACAGACTACCAGTCAAAGCAGATCCAGGAAAAGCTCCAAAACTCGGAACCACAGAGATAGGAATAATTTTAAAGTTTGTAGGCTTATAGCTTGTGGAACTTGAAGCTGAAGTAAAAAATCACGTACTTTTGAATCTGCCGGGCTTGGAGGCCCAGAGCCAACATCTTGGGCGAGATAAAATGGCAAGACCAAGTGGGGGAGCAGAAACACCACTGGAAAACGTCGCGGGAAACTTGGAGCAAAAGTGGACCATACACTTTGTCAGTTTTGCTTTGTTCTGATTTTCTTTTTTTTGTATCTGGTCATTGGCACACCCACTGTTCACACACCTCCATTCTGGTGACTAGAGGGGGAGTCTGAGTGAGTGGACACCCCCCACTCTCACCACTGGTGGGTTCTTCTGCCATGCATACGCATAGATACTCAGCCCAAGAGCAGGCCCTAAATGTTTTTTTGTTTGTTTGTTTGTTTCTTTTTGTTTTGTTTTTTAATACAGGAAAGGACAGGACAGGGCTGTAGAGAGGAAGAGGGAGTTTAAAAACAAAACAGGCCAAAAATTAAATTAAAGCCTGAGGTATAGCATACCAACCAATACTGGCATCTTGAAATCTCACAGACAGCTTTGAAAGCAAGAAGATGAAGAGAAGAAACTAAAGTCATACTCAAATTAGGCTACAGATTTTTTCCCCCCTTCTCTCCCTCCTCTCGCTTTTCTGTGATTACAGACTGCAGTGTTCAGTCTAGTTTTTGTTGTTGCTGATTTTGGGTGTTTTTTTTGTTTTCTCTTGTTTGTTTGTTTTTCACTGGTTCTGTTCTGTTGTTTTATGCTCCCCTGTCTACCTTTGGAGGATTCTTTCTGTCCATCTAGTACACAAGAAGAGTCAGCAACTGCTGCCATATAGCCAAGCTACAATCACACTCTATAAAACACCAAAACCCA
>NW_006408833.1:765546-768470 GCF_000296735.1 Chrysochloris asiatica
GGAAGACAAATCTCTCAATACCACTAAGATAGAGGAGCAAACACACACACACAAAAAAAGGATAAAAAAATCTGAAGAAGGTCTAAGATTCATGTTGGACAACATGAAGAGGAATAAGTTAAGAATTATTGGCATTCCAGAACAAGAAGAACCACACAAGTCCACAGAGGAAATAGTTGAAGAACTGCTAGAAGAAAATTTCTCTAACACCCTGAGAAGTGAAAAGATAAACATACAAGAAGCTCAATGAACCCCAGGAAGCATAGACCCCAAAAGAAAATCAACAAGACATATCATAATCAAGCTATCCAAAATCAAATATAAGGAGACACTTCTGAAAGCAGCTAGGAAAAACAAAACTGTCACATACAAAGGCAAGCAAGTCAGATTAAGCCCGGATCTCTCAGCAGAAACCATGCAAGCAAGAAGGCAATGGGGAGACATATATAAAGCCCTGAAAGAAAAAAACTGTCAACCAAGAATCCTTTATCCAGCAAAGCTATCGATCAAATACGGTGGTGTAATCAAAACATTCCAGGATAAACAGAAGCTAAGGGATTTTGCCAAAGACAACCCTGAGCTACAAAACATTATAAAGGGATTTCTGTGGACTGAGAATCAACAACAACAGAAAACAACCAGAGATTGACATAGGTGGCAGCACCTCCCAGAATTAAGTCAACAGAAAGAAGTGTCAAGAAGAGAACAAAACTATAAGAACAAATTCATAAGAATTTGAACTTATGTGCATCAAAAGACTTCACCAGAAGAGTAAAAAGGGAACCCACAGAATGGAAAAATATCTTTTGCAATGAAACATCAGACAAGGGACTCATTTCTAAAATATACAGGAAACTACAACACCTCTACAAGAAAAAGACAAATAACCCAATTAAAAAGTGGGCACAGGACATGAACAGACACTTCACTAAGGAAGAGATCTGGGCAGCCAACAAACATATGAAGAAATGTTCACAAACACTAACCATTAGAGAAATGCAAAATCAAAACAACAATGAGATATCATCTCACACTAACAATAGCAGCAAAGATCAAAAAATGTAGAGGACAATAAATGCTGGTGGCAATGTGGAGAGACTGGGACACTCCTGCATTGTTGGTGGGACTTCAAAATGGTCCAACCTCTCTGGAAAGCAATATGGCGTTTCCTCAGAAGGTTGAAAATAGAAATACCATACGATCCAGGAATTCCTCTATTTGGTATTTACCCACAAGAAAAACGAGCTACAACACGAGAAAATATATGTACACCAATGTTCATAGCAGCACAATTTACAATAGCAAAAAGATGGAGACAGCCAAAGTGCCCATCAACTGAAGAATGGATAAACAAACTGTGGTACATACACGCAATGGAATATTATGCTACCTTGAAGAATAACCAGGAAGCTGCAAGCCACCGCATAACATGGATGACTCTAGAGACATTATGTTGAGTGAAATTAGTCAGTCACAAAAAGAGAAATATTGCATAGGACCACTACTGTAAAAGACTAAAAAAAAGAACCCATACTAAAGGGGGGTGGGGAGAATTCTTTGTTGATTGCTGGGATGTTGGTGGTGGGTGAGAAGAGGGAGGAAAAGGTGGAACACAGGGCAGGGATTAGACACAGGAAAGTTTGGGGGCTGGGGAGGGGGGCAATATACAAGAAGGGAGAGGGGAATGGAAGAAAGCAGATGGGAGAACAATTAGACAGGTTTGAATGGGCTAAGTGGGACAGAGGTAAATAATGATGCATGCACAACCTTGGAACAACAGGGCTCTGAGATACAGAGATTGAGAGGTCAGTCTATGATCAAAACAAGTACAATGTAAAAGAAGGTAAACACGTAGGAACAGAAATCCAGACAGTGAGAAGGTCAGGTCGATTACAGGATAAAATAGACTACACTAAATGGGGAGAAAAGTTAATAAGGCAACCTCAAAGAAAATGAACACTTCACAACATACCAAGAGAATGAAAATCATGGAAGAACATGTAAACATTAAAACTATGAGGAAACTCACAAGAACACAAAAAGCATGAACTCAACAAAGGAAGACAAATAGAACAAAGAAAGCAGCAACACCACAAAAAAACATACATAATGGCAGAAATTAATCAATACCTATTGATAATTACACTTAATGTAAACGGATTAAATGCACCTGTTAAAAGATGGAGGGTGGCAGAATGCATAAGAAAACAAGACCCTTCAATATGCTGTCTGCAAGAGACACATCTCACACACAGAGACAAAAACAGATTAAAAGTCAAACGATGGAAAAAATATACCAAGCTAATTGCAATAAAAAATGAACAGGAGTGGCAGTACTAATCTCTGATCAAATAAACTTTAAGGTAAAACCCAGCATAATAGATAAAGATAGACATTATCGCATGATAAAAGGGGCAATTGAACAAGATGAAATAACCATAATAAATATCTATGCTCCCAATGAAAGAGGTCCAAAAAATATAAAGCAAACTCTAATTGATTTGAAGAAAGAAATATATGAATCATAACACCGCATAACATGGATGAACCTTGAGGACATTATGTTGAGTGAAATCAGTCAGTCACAAAAGGCGAAATACTGCATAGGACCACTACTATAAAAGACTAAGAAAAAGAACCCATACTAAAGGGGGGTGGATTCTTTGCTGGTTGCTGGAATGTGTGGGTGGGGTGAGGGGAGGGAGGAGAAGGTGGAGCACAGGGCAGGGAATTGACACAGGAAAGTTTGGGTGCTGGGGAGGGGGGCAATATACAAGAAGGGGGAAAGGAATGCAAGAACAAAGCAGATGGAAGAACAATTAGGCAGGTTTACATGGGCCAAGTGGACAGAGGTAAATAATGATCTATGCAAAACCTTGGAACAACAGGGCTCTGGGATACAGGGATTGAGACATGGTTGGAAT
>NW_006408833.1:774680-797119 GCF_000296735.1 Chrysochloris asiatica
CAGTCCCAATCCAGAGTCCAACGACATTCTTCAAAGAGATGGAAAAAACAATTACAAACTTTATATGGAAAGGAAAGAGACCCAGGATAAGCAAAACACTGCTTAAGAAGAAGAACAAGGTGGGAAGCCTCTCACTCCCTGATTTCAAAATTTACTACACGGCCACAGTGGTCAAAACAGCCTGGTATTGGTATAATGAAAGACACATTGATCAATAGAACAGAATTGAGAATCCAGAAATTAACCCATCCACATACAGCCAATTGGTTTTCAACAAAGTACCTAAGTATATTGCATGGGGAGTAGATAGTTTCTTCAACAGATGGTGCTGGCACAATTGGAGAACGATACACAAAAGACTGAAACAAGACTTTTACCTCACACCTTATACAAAAAACAACTCAGCATGGATTAAAGACCTAAATATGAATTCCAGAATTATAAAGGCCATCAATGAAAAAATAGGGACAAATGTGAGAGCTCTAATACAGGGTATACACAGACTAACAAACATTTTGAAAATTACACAAACAAAAGTAAACAAAATAGATCAATGGGACATACTAAAAATTTAAAACTTATGCACATCAGAAGAATTCATCAAAAGAGTTAAAAGGGAGCCCACAGAATCGGAAAAAATCTTTTGCACTGACACATCAGACAAGGAACTAATTTCCAAAATATATAGGAACTTACAACACCTCTACAAGAAAAGAACAAATAATCCAATTTGAAAAATGGGCACAACACATGAACAGACACTTCATCAAGGAGGAGATCCTGGCAGCCAATAAACTCACTTGCCATTAGAGAGATGCAAATCAAAACAACAATGGGATATCATCTCACACCAGCAATAATAGCAAAGATCAAAAAAGTAGAGGACAATAAATGTTGGTGAAAATGTGGAGAGACTGGGACTCTGCTACATTGCTGGTGGGATTCAAATGTGGTCCAACCACTCTAGAAAACAATATGTGCTTTCTCAGAAGGTTGGAAATTTATCTACAAGAAATACAAGCCATAACATGAGTAGATATATGCACACCAATGTTCACAGAAGCACTATTTACAATAGCTGAAAGATGGAGACAGCCTAAATGCCCATCAATGGAAGAATGGATAAACAAACTTTGGTACATACACACAATGGAATATTATGCTACCCTGAAGAATAACAAGGAAACAGCAAACCACCGCATAACATGGATGAACCTTGAGGACATTATGCTGAGTGAAATCAGTCAGTCACAAAAGGAGAAATATGGCATAGGCCCATTATTGTAAAATATTAAGAAAAAGCACCCACACTAAAAGAGGAAAGAAAAAATTATTTTATTTTATTTGTTAGTTACCAGGGTGTATGGGGTGTGGTGAGGGCAGGGAGGGGAAGGTGGAGCACAGGGTAGGAAATAGGCACAGGATAGTGGAGCACAGGTTAGGGAATAGCCATAGGATACTTTGGGTGCTGGGGGGGTACACACTAGAAGGGGAAGGGGAAAGGAAAAACAAGGCAGATGGGAGAATAGCTAGGCAAGTTTACATGGGCTAAATAGGACAGAGGTAAATATCGATGTAAGTACAACCATGGAACAACAGGGCTCGTGGATACAAAGATTGAGGCATGGTGTGAATGGGTAAAAGTGGGAAAATGGTGTTAAGATGCTTGGATGTGTTTTGAATCTTGGTTTCCCTTGTCTACTATTGTAAATAGACACTTGAAAGGGTGAGAGAGGAATAGCCAGAAACATCACCAGAGAAAATTTGTAAGTCCGTCTTCAGCCTATAACTGATTGAAATACCTAAAATGGGGCTAGAACTTGTCCAGTGAAGGAGGCTCCCTGCAGAGCCTTTGCATTTCACAAGAACATAGGTGGAATCCTGATCCCCATCCAGAATCTTCTGAGGTGGGACATTTCCACTTGAAAGGACAAGCAGACCAGTCTGGAGCAGCTAGAAGAATAGAAGATATTTCTTGAAAGAAAGACTAGCAGAAAAAAACAAAAACAATAACAGCAGTCCAATTAACTACTACAAGAACAAGCAAGTTGTTCCCCAGGGAGACATCAAGGCAAGTGGTCAGGTCCCCTGAAGGCAAACCCCCTTCCAAGAAAATAACACACACACACAAAAAAAACCCAGTCCATTTTATCTTGAAATCTAGTTGACTTCATTGCCATTTGGAATTCTGAAGCTATACTTTTCCCTCCTTTTGCTTTGTAGTTGTCTTCATTATGTATTGATATCTCTGATTCCCTATTTTAGATCTTGTAGTTTTGTTTTACTCTGGATACTTCTATATTTGGATTGAATTCTAGGTGGTGTTGACACACACATTCCTGATTAAAAAAAAAAAAAAATTCCACAAAGTAGGAATTAAAGGGAAAATCTTCACCATAATTAAGAGCATTTTTACAAAACCAACAGCCAACATCACTTTCACTGGAGAGAAACGGAAAGGATTCCCTTTGTGAACAGGAACCAGACAAGGATGCCCTTTATTACCACTCCTATTCAATACTGTGTTGGAAATCTTAGCCAGAGCTAAAAGGCAAGGAAGAGCATTAAAGGCATCCAAATTTGCAAAGAAGAAGTAAAACTCTCTCTATTTGCAGATGATATGATCCTATACATAGAAAATCCCAAAGGATCAGCAAAAAATTATTGGGACTCATTAGAAAATTCAGAAAAGTGGCAGGGTACAAGATAAAAACGCAAGTATCAGTTGGATTCATATATTTATAAAGACAGCTCTGAAAAGGAAATTAGGGAAATAATACCATTTACAATAGTTACCCAAAGGATGGATTATTTGGGACTAATTCAAACCAGAGAAACAAAAGACCTATACTAAGAAAACTACAAACACTATTACTACAAGAAACCATAAGAGATTTACAGAAATGAAAGAATATACTTTGTAACTGGATACGAAGACTTTTTACCTGGACAGAAAGTAGTGTAGTGATTACGAATCGGGCTGCCAACCTTAAGATCAGCAGTTCGAAATTACCAGCTGTTCCACAGGAGAAAGACGAGGCTTTCTGCTCCCTTAAAGATTTACAGCCTTGGAAACCCTGTAAAGGGTCTCTATGAGTCGGAACCCACTCCACGGCACATCACCACCACCACCACAAAGACTTTACATTGTGAAAATGTCAATACTACCCAAAGCAATATACACATATAACACAATCCCAATCCAGATTCCAGCAACATTCTTTAAAGAGATGGGAAAAATGATCATGAACTTTATATGGAAGGGAAAGAGGCCTCAGATAAGCAAAGCATTGCTTAAGAAGAACAAAGTTGGAGGCTTCTCACTCTGATTTCAAACTTACTAGCTGGCCACACTGGTCAAAACAGCCTAGTACTGATACAATGAAAGACACATAGACCAATGGAACAGAAATGAGAACCCAGAAATAAATCCATCCACATACAGTCAACTGATCTTTGACAAAGGGCTATAAAACACATTAAATGGGGAAGAGTCTCTTCAGCAAATGGTGCTGGAAAAACTGGAAGTCGATTTGCAAAAGAATGAAACAAGACCCAGATCTCATACCTTATACAAAACCTAACTCAACATGGATTAAAGACCTAAATGTAAATCCCAGAAATATAGGATGATCAACGAAAAATAGGGACAAATTTATGCCATGTGTGTATACATGGTATACATAAACCATCAAACATTGAAACACACACACACACAAACAATAGATGACTGGGGCATACAAAAAATTAAAAGTTTTTGTGCATTAAAAGTTCTTACCAAAAGAATAAAAATGGAGCCCACAGACATTTTTTGCAACGACATATCAGACAAGGAACTAATTTCTAAAATCTATAGGAAACTATTGGTGTGGCGCTGTGGGTTAATGAGCCAGACTGCAAAGACATTTGAACTGCAAGGTCAGCGGTTCAAGCTCACCAGCTGCTCCTCGGAAACTCTATACAGGCTAGCTATGGGTCGGAACCGACTCGACGGCACTTAAAAACAACACCGCTAAAAGAAAAAGACAAATAACCCAACTTTAAAATGGGCACAGGACATGAACAGACAGTTTACCAAGGAAGACATTCAGGTAGCCAACAAACATATGAAGAAATGTTCACGATCATTGGTTATTAGAGAGATATGACTCAAAACAACAATGAGCTATCATCTCACACCAGCATTACCAGCGAAGTTAAAAGAAACGGGACAAAAATGTGGGCAAGGGTGTGGAGAGACTAGGACCCTCCTACATTGCTAGTGGGACTGTAATATGGTAAAAGGTATGGTGCTTCCTCAGAAAGTTGGAAATAGAAATACTTTGTTGTTGTTATTGTTGTTGTTGTTAGGTGCCATCGAGTCGGTACCTACTCATAGAGACACTATGTAAAACAGAACAAAACATTGCCCAGTCCTGGGCCAACTTCACAATTGTTGCCACGCTTGAGCCCATCGATGCTGCCACTTTGCCAATCCATCTCGCTGGGGGACTTCCTCTTTTTCTCTAACTCTCCACCTTACCAAACATGATATCCTTCTCCAGCGACTGGTCCCTCCTGACAATATGTCTGAAGTATGAGAGACAAACTTTGGCCATCCTGTCCTCCAAGGAGCATTCTGGCTGCACATCTTCCAACACAGATCTGTTGGTTCTTTTGGCAGCCCATGGTACTTTCAATATTCTCCTCCAACACCATAACTCAAATGCATCAATTCTTCTATGGTCATCCTTATTCACTGTCCAGCTTTCACATGCATATGAGGTTATTGAAAATATCATAGTTTGGGTCAGCTTAGTCCTCAAATTGACATCTTTGCTCTTCAACACTTTAAAAAGATATTGTGCAGCAGATTTGCCTGATGCGATATGTCATTTGATTTCTTGACTGCTGCTTCCATGAGTGTTGATAGTTGATCCAAGAAGAATGAAGTCCTTGACAACTTCAATCTTTTCTGTGCAGTGGTGAGGATTTTTGTTTTCTTTACATTGAGATGCAATCCATACTGAAGGCTCTGCTCATCAGTAAATACTTTAAGTCCTCTTCACTTGCAGCAAGCAACGTTGTATCATCTGCATATCGCAGGTTGTTAATGAGTTTTCCTCCAATCCTGATGCCACATGTTTCTTTATATAACCCAGCTTCTCAGATTGCTTGCTCAGCATACAGGTTGAATAAGCATCATATTTTGTTTCATTGCAATTATCACAATCCCCTGCATGCATCAGCAAACACCCAAAGGGTACACTCCACAAGCCTGCCCCTCCCCCACGGCCAGGAGCACACAGCTCATCTCCCTCCCTGAGTCCAGAGACCCCAGTGGCTCCTTTTGTTCATATCATCATCTCTGCCTCCCTTGATGATTCCAGGAATCTCCACTCCTGGACTGCAAAATCAGACACTCCCCTCCTTTTGTTACCAAACATTTACATTTACCTTTCAAACACTCACTGTCAGACCTGATGGCAATCATTCCCTATTGAAACACAGGAGTGCTTTCCCCCTCACCTCTTATCAACCCCATCCAGACAGGTTGGAAACAATTCAGTGGAGATTCTACCTTTCCCTGTATCCTCTGGAGCTAGATTCCCGATTGAAAGCTTGTAAGCCAGTCACTTCTTACCTTTGTAGTCCCCCCATTTTGGGTAGCGAATGTGTACCATGGGGGTGGGAATGATCCTCACTGTAGAGATTTGTCTGCTCCTTTGTCATACTGCATCCACAAGCATAGGTCAAGTTCATCCACTTGTAGTGGGTTATTCCTTTTTTTTTTTTTTTTTCCTCTTCATTCATCCTCTAGTCGTGTTTTGATCATCCAGCCATTGATGCCAGGTCAAATGGGTACTATTTGTGAGTGTGGGTGTTCTTGTACATCTCCCCTCACTTCATATCAGCTGGATGCTTCACACTCTGTTCTAGTCCTCTGGGGCCAGGAGTCCCCAGGTCTCAATCCAGGTTAATGGGAGTCTATTGAATGTGGTCAGACTTAGTTCGCAACTTCATTGCTTTTTTTTCCCCCACCATTGTAGCCGTGTAATAAATTTTGAAGTCAGGGAGTGAGAGGTTTTCAACTTTATAAGAAGAATAAAGAATAAAGCAGTGCTTTGCTTATCCTGGGTCTCTTTCCTTTCCATATAACGTTTGTAATTGTTTTTTCCATTTCTTTGAAGAATGTCGTTGGAATCTGGATTGGGATTGCATTATATGTGTAAATTGCTTTGGGCAGTATTGACATTTTCACAATGTTGAGTTTTTATATCCAGGAGCATGGTATATTCTTCCATTTTTATAAGTCTCTTTTGGTTTCTTGTAGTAGTGTTTTGTAGTTTTCTTTGTCTAGGTCCTTTGTTTCTCTGGTTACATTTATTCCTAGATATTTCATCCTTTGGGTGGTTATTGTAAATGGTATTGTTTTCCTAATGTCCTTTTCAGCACTGCCATTTCTGGTATAGAGGAATCCAACTGATTTTTGGATGTTGATCTTATTTATACCCTGCCACTTTGCTGAATCCTCCAATGAGGTCTAGTAGCTTTTTTACTGAGTCTTTGGGGTTTTCTCTATATAGGATCATATCTTCTGCAAATAGAGTTTTACTTCCTTTTTGCCAATTCAGATGCCATTGATTTCCCTATCTTGCCATGTAGCTCTGGCTAAGAATTCCAGCACAATATTGAATAGGAGTGGTGACAAAGAACATTCTTGTTTGGTTCCTGTTGGCAGAGGGAAGACATTCAGTTTCTCTCCCTTGAGAGTAATGTAGGCTGTTGGTTTTGTACATATGCTCTTGATTATGTGGAAGAATTTCCCTTCAATTCCTACTTTGTTGAGTAGTTTTATCAGGAATTGGATGTTGGATTTTGTCAAATGCCTTTTCTGCATCAATCGATATGATCATGTGTTTTGGGTTTCTTTCGTTGTCTTGTTTATATGGTGGATTACACTGATTGTTTTTCTAATGTTGAACCATCCTTGCATCCCTGATATGAATCCCACTTGGTCACGATGCGTTATTTTTTTTTGATGTGCTGCTGGATTCTGTTGGCTAGGATTTTGTTGAGAATTTTTGCATCTATGTTCATGAGGGGTATTGGTCTATAATTTTCTTTCTTAGTGATGTCCTTCCCTGGTTTTGGTATGAGAGTTATGCTTGTTTCTTAAAATGTATTAGGAAGTTTTCCATTCTCCTTTATATTCTGGAATAGTTTAAGTAGGATTGGTGACAACTCTTCCCTGAATGTCTGGTAGAACTCACCAGTGCAGCCATCTGGACCTGGACTTCTATTGATTGGGAGTTTTTGATTACCTGATCAATTTCTTCTTTTGTTATGGGTCTGTTCAAGTCTTCTACTTCACTCTGTGTGAGTTTAAGTAGGTCGTGTTTTTCTAAAAATGTATCCATCTCTTCTAAGTTTTCAAATTTGTTGGAGTACAACTTTTCATAGTATTCTGTTATTATCCTTTTGATTTCCTTTGGTTCCATTATGACATCGCCCATGTGGTTTCTAATGCGTGTTATTTGTGTTTTCTACCTCTTTTCTTTTGTTAGGTTTACCAATGGTTTGTTAATTTTATTAATCGTTTCAAAGAACCAGCTTCTTGTCTTACTATAGTTTTTCTCTTTTCTATCTCGTTTATTTCTGCTTTGATCTTTATTATTTCTTTCCTCTTGGTGACTGTAGGTTCTCTCTGTTGGTCTGTTTCTAGTTGCTAGAGATGCTGTGTTAGCTTAGTATATTTTTTTCCATCCTTTAACTTTTAGTCTGTTTTTGTCTTTGTGTATAAAGTGTGTGTCTTGCAGGCAGCATATTGAAGGGTCTTGTTTATTTTATCCATTCTGCCACTCTCTGTCTCTTCACTGGTGTATTTAATCCATTGACATTCAGTGCAATTATTGCTAGGCATGAATTAATTCCTTCCATTATGTTAATTTTTTGTTGTGCTGTTTGTTCGTTTGTTCTGCATGCCTTCTTGTGCTGAGTTCGTGTTTTTTGTGCTATTTCTTGGCAGTTTCTTCTTAGTTTTCATGTTTGCTTGTTTTGCTTGGAAGTTCATTTTCATGGTAAGCTGTGAAGTATTAGCTTTCTTTGAGGTTACCCTATAGTCTATTAACATTTTCCTCCATTTAAGACAGTCTATTTTATCCTGCAATCTACATGACCTCCTCACTACCTGGATCTCTGTTCCTCTATTTTCCCTTCTTTGACATTGTTATTATATTGATCTTTGATTGGCCTCACATATCCTCTGAATTTGTTGTAATTTTTTTTCTCTTCTGAACTGTGCTATCTGTCGACTGTGTTCTAGGTGGTATTGCCACATCTGTCAACAATTAAAAAAATAAAAATATATACCAATCTAATTGCAATAAAAAACAAGCAGGAGTGGCAATAACCAGCAAAAGAGCTTGTTGTCTGTTCTTGTTGGTTTTCATTTCAAAGAACTCCCTTTAGGATGCTTTGAAGCACTAGATTGGCTTTGACAAAATCTCTTAGATTCTGTTTATCCTGGAATGTTTTGATCGCACCATCGTATTTGATTGACAGTTTTGCTGGATAGACATTTCTTGGTTGGCAGTTTTTTTGTTTTTTGTTTTTTTCTTTCAGGGTTTTATATATGTCTCCCCATTGCCTTCTTGTTTGCATAATTTCTGCTGAGAAGTCTGAGATTAATCTGATTTGTTTGCCTTTGTAAGTAGCACTTCTGTTTTCTCTGGCTGCTTTTAGGATTGTTTCCTTGTCTTTGATTTTGGAGAGCTTGAATATGATATGTCTTGGTGATTTTCTTTTGGGGTCTATCCTTCCTGGGGTTCGTCTAGCTTCTTGAATGCTTATCTTCTCATCCTTCAAAATGTTAGGGAAATTTTCTTCCAGAAGATCCTCATCTATCGCCTCTGAGGGCTTCTGTGATTCTTCCTGTTCCGGGACGCCAATAATTCTTAAGTTATTCCTCTTCATGTTGTCCAGCATGAATATTAGACTCTCTTCAGATATTTTAAATCATTTTTTCTGCTTGCTCTTCTGTCTTAACAGCATTGAGACTTTTGTCTCTCAGCTTGCTAGTTCTGGTTTCCAGCTCTTCACTTCTGTTTCCATCTCTTCACTTCTACTCCTTTACCCTTTCAGTATATTGTCCATTTCTGATATTTTATTATTAATCATCTGGACCTCTTTTTCCAGGTTTCGAATTGTTTCCAATGCTGTATCTATCCTATTTGATTGCTCCTGTAGCACTTTCCTGATGTCTTCCTTATTTTCCTTCACCCCTCTGTTGAGCTTTTGAATTTGTCTCCATAGCATTCTTTTGAATTCTTTCTCAGGAAGATTGAAAGCCTGCTCCTCTTCTAATGGGAAGTCTATGTCTGCCTCCAGCTCATGTGTCTCAGTTACTGTTTTCTGTGTTTGGACATGTGCTGAGATCTTCTGTTGTCTTTTCTTAGACATTTTCAATAGTTAGATGCATTTTCAATGATTAAATGAATGTATGTTGCTGTGCTGTTAAGCTTAGTGAGTGTCTCCTGGTGGATGTGATCTAGAGATAGGCTTCCCTTTTCACGTTTAATGCCTAGCAGCTGGTATTGGCTCCTGTCCAGATGGTGGGATATTATGGGGTATGCTTGTAGCTTGGCTACATGGCCATGATTTCTGTCTCTTCTTGCATAAGGTAGGGAGAGAAAGCTCCTACCCACAGGAAAAAAGTGAGACCAAAAGGACCAAAAACAGAATCAATATAAAAATGAGTCAACAACCACCACTCAAAAACAAAGATAAAACCATAGCCAACTGTTCAGTACCCTTTGCTGTGCAAATAGCAAAAAGATGGAGACAGCCTAAGTGCCCATCAATGGAAGAATGGATAAACAAACTGTGGTACATACACACAATGGAATATTATGCTACCTTGAAGAACAACAAGGAAGCTGTAAGCCACCATATATCATGGATGAACCTTGAGGACATTATGTTGTGTGAAATTAGTCAGTCACAAAAGGAGAAATACTGCATAGGACCACTATTGTAAAAGACTAAGAAAAATAACCCATACTAAAAGGGGGGGGGGAAGAATTATTTATGGTTACTGGGGTGTGGGTGGTAGGGTGAGGGGAGGGAGCAGTAGGTGGAGCACATGGTAGGAAATAGACACAGGATAGTTTGGGTGCTGGGGAGGAGTGCAATACATAAGACATGGGAGGGGAATGGAAGAACAAGGCAGATGGGAAAACAGGCAGGTTTGTGTGGGCTAAGTGAGACAGAGGTAAATAATGATGTATGCACAACCTTGGAACAACAAAGCTCTGGGATACAAGGATTGAGGTATAGTTTGAATGTATAAAAGGGGGGAAATAATGTTAAGATGCTTGGCTATCTTTTGAATCTTGGTTTCCCTTGCATAGCATTGTAAAATAGATACTTGAGGGGGAGAGAAAGGAATAGCCAGAAATATCACCATAGAAAGCTTTCCAATCTCAAAGGAAAATTCTTTGATGATTACCAGGAGTGGTAAGGAGTTGGGGTAGTGTAGTGGTTACGAGTTGGGCTGCTAACATCAAGGTCAGCAATTCCAAACTACCAGCTATTCTACAGGAGAAAGATGAGGTTTTCTGCTCCCATAAAGATTTACAGCCTCAGAAACCCTATGCAGGGTTGTTATGAATTGGAACTGACTCCATGGCACACCACCACCACCACCACCACCACCACCAGGAGTGATAGGGAGGTGTCAGTAATTCACGGGTTAGGGGGCAAACACATGATAGTTCAGATGATGGGGAGGATAATATACAAGGAAGGGGAGGGCAATACACAAGAAGGGGCAAGGTGTTGATAACAATGAAGAATAGGAGAAGATTTAAGAATGTATGCATGGGCAAAATGGGAAAGAAGTAGCAAAATGGGATAGTATACACAACCGTGGAAAACAGTGCTCTGTTTTCAAGACATAGTCTGAATGGGTAAAGGAGAAGAAATAATGTTAAGGGACTTGACTGTCTTATTGATATTGGTTTTATTGATATTGATATAGACATTTAAATGTGACACAAATGAATTTGGGGAATTATGATTACAGAAATCTTGTAAGCCCATCTTCAGCTTATAAATGATTGGATTAGCTAAAAACGGAATTAGAATTTGCCCAGGGAAATAGGTTTCTTGTTAAGTCTTTGTGGAGAATGGGGACTTAGGTGGAATCCTGATGTGGGACATTCCTGCTTGAAAAGACATGGAAACCAAAAGAACAGAAGATACGTCTTGAAAAAAAGAGCAGAAAAAAGACTATTTGGCAGTCAGAATATAAAGCAAGCTGTTTATCTTGGAGGCATGAAGGCAAGAAATGTCAGCCCATCAGGATAAACCCACTTCAAAGACTGAAACTCAAGGAGAACTCATGATCAGTCTAGTATGCTTGCTGGTGACTACCCTGGTCTACTTGTGAGTAGAAGTGATGGAAATGCAGCAATGAAGACATGGGCTGAGTTTGACCATGTTCCATTGACACCCCTTGACCTGGAGATGAGAGAGAGAAGAGAAAGGACTGGTTGGTTGATATGAAGTTTAGGGAGATGTGTGAACTCCCAAGCCCGTGGACACTGACTTAGCCAATGGGAAATAGAGCTGAGAGTGAAGCGGCCAGCTGGTCTGAAGTGGAGGCAGGCGAGAACTCCCAAACTTGCAGATAATACTCATTTGATCTAGCTTGAATGGCTAGCTGACCAGAACTCAACCAGATGAAGGTAAAGAAGTTTGATACAGGGAACAAGCACTAATTGCTACAATTTGATAAACTGGAGCTTTGCTTATGGATGCAGTTGCTCAAAATTCGAACCGAAATGGAAGGATGCTTTCTATCAAGGATCAAGTTTGTCTCTTCAGCACAATGGGTTGATAGGGATGGGCAACTTAGACATTGGCCTTCAAAAATGGAGGGCTGGCTATAAATGCGTCAGACTGCAAAGCTGTTTGAACTGCTAGGTCGGCGGTTCAAGCTTACCAGCTGTTCCTTGGAAACCCTATACAGGGTCGCTATGGGTCGGAATTGACTCAACGGCACTGGACAACAAAAAATAAAGGCACAAAGTGGCTGTCTTACAAGCTTTCATGAATGTGCTTAGTTTGAAAATGAGGGAGGTAAGGTAGAATTCCCACTGAATAGTTTTCCTCTTTTCCAGATGGATCTGGTGGGAAGAAATGAGGAGTGATTTTATGATTCAATTATGAGTAATTGTTATCAGAACTGATTGTGATTGTCACAACTGTAAATGTAGAAGATGTGTAACTAAAAGGGGGATGCAGTTAAACTTTTCTTCAGGAACAGAGAACCCTAGGACCTTCAAGAGGGAAGAGCTTGAGTGGAACATGAGATATTAACCAGAAAAGCAGCAACAGCAGAGAAGGTGGCAAAGGTGATGGCATAGAGAGATAGAGCAGCTGAGGACTCTAGGCATATGGACTGAGAAAGGCTGTGTGCCTGCAGGCAGGAGGCTGGCTTGCAAAATGTGCCCTTTGGACTTTTAAATGAATATATATTTTTTGCTTTGTATGTGTACATAACAAAAAGGGTGGGGAGAATAGAGATAAATAACTGAGATACATGGAAGGGACTGTAATCATTGCAATGAAATGAAGTATGATTTGTTGAATGTAAAACTAATAATCTACCCTGTAAACATTCACTCAATTCACAATAAAAACATTAAAATAAATCAATGTATTTCTATATGCTATCAACAAATAAAAGAGCTCTGGTAGCATAGGGGGTTAACAGTCGAGTTGGTAACTGCAAGGTTAGCAGTTCTAAACTACCAGCCACTCCGCAGGAGAAAGATGAGGCTTTCTGTTCCCATAAAGATTTGCAAGGTTGCTATGAGTTAGAATCAACTCCATGCACACAATCACACCAACAAATAAAAATTGAAATGAAAATTATAATATCATTAACAACACCACAAAAATATAAAATACTTAGGGATTTTTGGTAAAACAATTGCAAGTTTTTTTTACATGGAAACCACCAAGTACTAAAAAAGAAAACAAAAGACCTAAATAAATGGTACTGGCATTAAGATTGACAAATAGATTCATAGAACAGAATAGTTAAGAAATAGAGTAAAAGTGGAGGGTGACACAACAAGAGGCCTAAATGGTGTAATGAGCTTTGACTAAAACCAAGTAACTGTCCATTGATTTAAGTCAATTCCAATCTTTCCCTCAATGAATACATTTGTATCCTTGCCATTTTGCAGACCAGGAAGTGTATCTGTAGTGTTTGTTATTGTTGTTGTTAGGTGCCATCAAACTGGTTTTGACTAATAGCAACCCTATGCATAACAGAATGACACACTGCCGGTCCATCTTGTTAGGGGTTTTCCTCATTTTAGCTGACTCTCCATTTTACCAAGAATGATGTCCTTCTCCAGGGCCCCATGTCCAAAGTATGAGAGATGAAGTCTCACCATCCTAGCTTCTAAGGAGGATTCTGGCTGTACTTCAAATACAGATTTGTTTGTTCTTCTGCAGTCCATGGTACTTTCAAAACTCTTCTCCAATACCATAATTCAAATGCATTGATTCTTCTAGGGTCTTCCTTATTCATTGTCCAACTTTCAGATGCATATGAGGCAATTGAATTGAAAATACTTTGGCTTGGGTCAGGTGCACCTTAGCCCTTAAACTATATTGCTTAAACATTTTGCAACAGATTTGCCTAATACAATAGGTTGTTTGATTTCCTAACTGCTGCTTCCAATGAGTGTTGATTGTGTATTCAAGCAAAATGAAGTCTTTAAACAATTTCAACCTTTTCTCCATTTATCATGAAGTTATTTATAGGTCTAGTTGTGAGGATTTTAGCTTTCTTTACATTGAGGTGCAATCCATACCAAAGGCTGTGTGTGGTCTTTGATCTTCATCAGTAAGATTTTTGTGGGTTTTCCCCCATAAGTATTTTATGTCCTCTTCACTTTCAGCAAGCAAGGTTGTATCATTTGCATTTTGCAGGTTGTTAATGAGTCATCCTCCAATCCTGATGCCACCTTTTTCTTCATATAATCTATCTTCTCAGATTATTTGCTCAGCATACAGACTAAATAAGTATGGTGAAAGGATATAAGGCTGGCACACACCTTTCATAATTCTAAACTATTCAGTATCCCCTTGTTCTGTTCCAACACCTGCTTCTTGGTCTGTGTTCTTCATGGACACAATTAAGTATTCTGTAACAGCCCTTCTTCACAATGTTATCTACAGTTTGTCATGTCTACACAGTCAAAAGCCTTTCCATAGTCAATAAAGCACAAGTAAAAGGGGTTCTGGTAGCATAGTGGTTACGAATTGGGCTGCGAACCTCAAGGTCAGTAGTTCGAAACTACCAGCTGTTCCATGGGAGAAAGATGAGGCTTTCTGCTCCCGTAAAGATTTACAGCCTCAGAAACCCTGTACAGGGTCACTATGAGTCGGAACCAACTCCATGGCACACAACAACAACAACAGCAAACATCTTTCTGGTATTCTCTGCTTTCAGCCATGATCAATCCAATGTCAGCAATGGCATCCCTAGTTTCACGTCCTCTTCTGAAAAACTGGCAGTTCCCTGTCGATATACTGTTGCAACTGTTTTTGAATTATCTTATGCAATCTCTTACTTGCATGTGACATTAATGATATTGTTAGATGATTTCCACATTCCATTGGGTCACCTCTCTTTGGAATGGGCACAAATGTGGATCTCTTCCAAATTCCTTGGCATGGATGAATGAGCATCTGCATTGTTGCATCAGCTTGGTGAAAGATTTCAATTTGTATTCCATTGGCAGTGTTTAAGTTGGTTTATATGGATCAATCTGAATGTGGAGTTGAAGACAAGTACTGTGGATTCTCCCCCCAATTCTCTATAACTATAGATGCAGAGTCTAGTGCAGTCTGGTAGGTGCTCAATTAATATTTCTGCAGATCCATGATTTCTAAACTGCAAACAGAATCAGAGGGGTACATTCCTGCAGATACAGCCATGTGTTAACATGAACTAATGTTTACCTAGTGCTTCCTGCAGTAAGAGTAAGTATTGTCTCATTTTATGCTCCATCAAGTAAAAATGATTAGGTTTGTGCTCTGCAGATGAGGATCCGGAAAAACAGAAAGGTTCAAAAACTTATCCAATGACAAAGCCAAGATTTGTATCCAGGCCACTCTGACTCTAGAACCTATGAACCTCAGCACTACGCAAGAGTCATACACAGATCTATATAAACCCAGAGACACACAGACACACTTTTTGGCCACAAGAAAGTCAGCCCCAAATACAGAAGAGATCCCATGTGGGGATGTGTACTCACACACACACACACACACACTCACACACCTTGTCCCAGAAATACAGATAAACCACCTAATCATGGCAACTCTTTCACATCAAGTGTTATTAACATTCTACACAATGTTGTGACCCAAGGAACTGGTGTCACCAGACCTTAGTTATACGTGGTCTCACAGATACACACTCATTCCTGGAACCACAGACACACAGCTTACAAGCTCAACCATAAGCCCATTCAACAACCAGCTATGTACACAGTCACATCCAGTCATAAATAATAATTCTTCCCCACAACTCCCTTAAAACAGTCTCTTTTTCTCCCCACCCCCTCTCTCACATCAGGTTGTCCAGGGTAGGAGCATCAGGCTGAGCTTCTTTTCCTACAAGCAGTCCACAATAGCAAGGTTACTCCTGTAAGGTGATTACGTATCCTGGTTTGCCCTAACGTGGATATTTCAGTGCTAAAACAGGGAAAACTCCCTGACAAACCTGGATGAGTTGGGCAAGGCCTCACTGTGGTGTGTGTACAGGATGTAGTGGGACAACTCTATTTCTTAAGAAAGGAATGTAGACGAGAGTCACTGGGAGAGGGCTTGCTCACTGCAAGTAGGTTATTTCTTTATGGTAGTTTGAAATACACATCCACAGTGAAAACCAGCAAGCAAAAACAAATACTCAATAATAATAATAATAAACATAAAATTCTTCAGCAGCAATGGTGAGTCTTTAATACTCCACACACACACACACATCCTTCACCCCCCAAATGCCTTCAGTCCTCTGGTACTTCAACACTGGCTTGTATCTCTTGCAAGAAAGTTGCTACACAAACATAAACTAGTAAGGATTTTCCAGCATTCTGGCCAGTAATTTCTCCCACCTGGATGAAGGCAGTAGCAACCTCCTCAGGCTTTTGCAGCATCCATGCTTGCTTCCTTCTATTCACTCTCCACAAGCAGCTAGAGAGGTCTCTTTCAAAGTCAGATCACACCTTCTTTGCTCTGTAACCTTCCTAAGTCCCACATTCCAAAACCAACCCAAACAAAATAAACACCCACAGATTTAGCCCTCGCCTGTCTCTGATCTCAAATCCTACACGATTTCCCATTATTCACCTCCTTAGAGCCACTCTGGTCTTCTTTCTAGTTCTCAAATATGCTCTAGTGGTGCTGTAGGATAAAACACTACACTGCTAACTGCAGAGTCAGCAGTGCAAACCCACCAGCTTCACTTCAGGAAAAAGATGACGCTTTCTGCTTCAGTAGAGATGTACAGCCTCCGGAGACTTCTGGCAAGATCGTGAACAAGGCAGATGAACTACATGGACCCTCTACAGCAAAGATATGAGAGATCAAATGAAACAGACACAGATAAAAATTCGGGAACCCTGAACTTCAGAGGACAGGTTAGAGAAGTGGATTGAGTGCTTGCTGGGAAGAGGAGCTGAGCAGGGATGGCGAGAGGAGACTGACTAGTGAATGTGACCATCTTGTGAGTAGCTTTGGCAACAGAAGTTGGCCTAGCAGTGCAGATATACACAGGCAACAGGGAAGATGCGATTCCTAAAATTTCCCCATACTCCCCTTGTGACCAGAGAGGTGGCCAACTCCCACCCTCATCCATCCCTAGATCAGACCCTGCTCTCTGGGAGTTCAGAGCCACGTGGTTGGAAGCCACACCAGTGTGAGGCAGGGGCCTGCTTCACACCTTTGGTACTTGGATTCAGCCAGACTCAGCTGCAGACCTACAGAACCTGGAGAGCCTATGTGGCGCTGCAGGATAATGCACTGGATTGCAAGGTCGGTTTGAACTGCAAGGTTGGTCGTTCAAACCCATCAGTCACTCCTCAGAAATCCTAGACAGGGTCGCTATGAGATGGAACTAACTCGATGGCACTTAACAATAGACACTGAAACTAGCTCCATCAAGGGTCTCCATGAACTGTTTCTGGATTGAGTGCCCAGAACATAGATAACACTGAGGCTGATAGGAATTCCATCTTGGGCCAGGAACTCTTCTGTCACATCCCTCCCACACCCATTTCATGAGCTCCTTGGCTTGCAGGAATCCCCTCAGAGTTTTCTTCTCTCTGGATCCAAAAGCTGCACTGTTTTTTTGTTTTGTTATTTTTTTTAAAGTTGTTTGTTTCATTGTTGCTGTTGGTTTTTGTTTTGCCCTCCGTCTACTTCTCTTTCCATTCCCTTGAATTTTATTGTATCTGTTTTGTTTTTTCCTTCTTTTCTCCTATGTCTCATTTCTCCACTTCTTTTTTCTCCCCTTTTGACCTTTATTTATTGCTTTCTCTTTCCATCTTTCCTCTCCCTGTTTTTTCTGTTGTTGTTAAATTTCTTCCTTTTATTTCCTCTTTGATTTTCTCTTCTATAGATACATTTCCCTCTCTTTTTGGCTATTCTTAGGTTTTTAGATTTTCTTCCTTTTATTTTCTCTCTATTTTTATTCTATTGCTCCATTTACCTGTCCTTCTTTTTCTTTATAGTTATTATATTCTTTTTTTCTGGTTGCTGAGTGTTTTTATTTTTGCAATGTTGGTTCTGTGTTAGTTCTATTTTGTTTTCTTGTGTGTTGGGGCGGAAAGAGTTTTCTCTTTCCTACCTGAGAGGAGAAAGCAACTGTGACCATACGGCCCAGCCACAACTTTATCCTCTGTATTTTCACCCACTGGGAAAGAGCCAATACCAGCTCCTATACCACCTGATGAATGACAGTAGCCAACACCAGTCAAACCCACCCTAAACTGAGGTGAACTGATGACAAATGAGAACAGTGTACATGCTTCCATTCTCTAACTACACCTACAGGAAGACAGTAGGTGAGAGCTTAAGGGCAAATCAACATACAGGCATCAATTAAATACAAATAAAAAAGCTCCACAGTGCCCCAGAGACAATAGACCATTTTAGCTCACATGATGGAGCAAGAGAGAATGGTTCAAACAAATGACCAAGATGCAGAGCCAGAAAATATTTCTGAGGAAGAAAAGGTAATGGAACTAACTGAAAAATAATTCAAAAGAATGACATTTAGGTACCTTCAAAGAATTGACAGAAAGGTTGGGGAAAGCAAGGAGAACATAGAAAAAAACTTTAGAAGAATTCAGGAAAACACTACAAGAGCAAGCAGACAAAATAAATGCAATTTTTGAAACAATACAAAATCTGAAAGTAGAAATCTAATACTTAGATTTCAGAAATGGACAACACATTGAAAGAGCAAAGGGTAGATTAAAAGTAATGGAAGCCTGAATTTGTGAGCTTGAAGATAAACCCCTCAATACTAGTATGCTAGAAGAACAATCAGAAAAGAAAAGAAAAACCCAAAGAAAGCCTAAGAGTTATGTAGGACACCATGAAAAGGAATAACTTATGGGTGATGAGAATTCCAAGACAGGAAGAGACATGCACAGAGAAAATTGTCAGAGCATTGTTGGAAGAAAATGTCCCTAACACCATGAAAGACAAGAAGATAAGCATACAATAAGCTGAATAAATCCCAAACAGGATAGATACAAAAAGAAAATTGCCAAGACATATCATAATTAAACTTTGCAAAAAAAAAAAAAAACAAGAAAAGAATCCTGAGAGCAGCTCAGGAACAACAAAAAGTTAACTATAAAGGAGAACCAATAAGACTAAGCTCTGATTTCTCAGCAGAAACCATTCAGACAAGAAGGCAATGGGATGACATATACAAATTTCTGAAAGAAAAAAATGCCAACCAAGAATCATACCCAGCAAAGCTGCCCCTCAAATATGGCAGTGAAATCAGAATATTTCCTGATAAACAGAAATTAAAGGCATTTTACAAAAAAATTTAAAAGGGATTCTTTGAACTTAGAACCAACAACAGAAGACAATAACCTGAGATTATCATACACAACAACAACAACACCCAGAACTCAATCCAGATATAGAAGTATTTAAAATAAACTTACAAGACTGAAAATAGGGAACCAGAGATATCAACTAAAAAGCAAAAAGAGGAAATAGTATAAATACAGAACTTCCAAATTTCAAGTAGATTTCAAGATAAAGTAGATTGTTTTAAATACGGAAATATTTTTTTTTAATTACTGGGTAACCTGTAATTTACCCTAAAAATTAATACACCTGCACATCAAAATAAAAAAGAGGAAAATCAGAAAGATTTAGTGAACATTAAAACAACAGAAATGAAAATGACAAGAAAACCCACAAACAAAATGAACTCAGCATAGAAAATTATGTGGAACAAAAAGAAACACAGCAAAATGACAGCAATCAATTCATTCCTACTGACATTTACATTGAATGTAAATGGATTAAATACACCAACCAAGACAGAGAAAGCAGAATGGATAAAAAAAAAAAAAAACAGGTTCCTTCAATATGTGATTTACAAGAAACACATCAAAAAGATGTAGATAGCCCATCAACAGAAGAACGATTAAATAAACTCTAGTACATACACACAATGGAATTTAATGTTTAATACACAACAACAAAGAATAACCATGAATCTGTGAAACATCGCACAACATGAATGAATCTGGAGGACAATATGCTGAGTGAAATTAGTCAATCACAAAAGGATAAATATTGTTGAGACCAATGTTGTAAAAAGTTAAGAAATGGTTTTCTTAATAAAAGAAACTATGACGATTACAGGGAGATGGGGGGAGGGAAAATTATTAATGGGCTAGGGCATAGGAGCTCTGGTAGTATAGTGGTTACGAGTCAGGCTGCCAACCTCAAGGTCAGCAGTTCAAAACTACCAGCTTTTCCACGGGAGAAAGATGAGACTTTCTGCTCCAGTAAAGATTCGCAGCCACTATGAGTCGGAAATGACTCCACGGTGCTTAATAATAGGGCATAGACACTTGTTAATATGGGTGACAGGGCAGGCAATATACAGTAAGAGGGAGGTTAGCAGAAGAAGATGAAGGTACAGGAGCCACATGAAATAATGCAATAACGTGAATAGAAGTAAATGCTGTTAACTGATGGTACAGGGAGGGGATTGCAATCATTGTAAAATGTAAAACTGACGGGCTGCTCTGTAAACCTTAACCCAATTCAAAATTTTAAAAGTGTGTGTGTGTGTGTGTATGTGTGTGTGTGTTTTGTTTTTTAAAGCTTTACAGCCTCAGAAACCCTATACAGCAGGGGTGGCAAACCTTTATTTTGCCAAGGCTGTTTTGATATTTATAGCATTATTCATGGGACATACAAAATTATCAACTTAAAAATTAGCATGCTAAGTTTGTAAGCTCGCTGGTGACCGCTTTGGTCTACTTGTGAGTGGAAGTGGGGGAAAGGCAGATAGTATCCATTTGACCTAGCTTGGATAGCTTCTTTTTTTTTCTCTACAGTTTACGTGGGAGAACATCGGCCTTACACCATCATTTTATTGTAATGATTACAATCTCCTCTATGCATCATGGTTCAACAGTATTTGCTTCCAGTCCCTCTGCTTTTATTTTATTTTGTTTTTTGGGGGGATGTACACAAAAGCACTCAGTAATATATAATAATTTGAACAACCAAAGGGCACATTCTGCAAGCCGGCCTCCTGGCCTCCAGCACCCAGTCTCTCTCTTTCCATGAGTCCAGAGTCCTCAGATGCTCCTTCTCTCCATGTTCTCATCTCTGCCTCCATCTCTGTTGTCCCTGCTTCTCTGGATAGGGTCTCACATTCCGCTTGGGCTTTTCCCCCTTGATGGTCCTAGGGTCCTCTGTTTCTGGACTGTAAGATTAACCACTCCCCTGTTTTTGTTACAAAACTTCTACCTTTACAGTTGTGACAGTTGCAATTAGTCATGATAACCATTATTCACTATTGAATCACATGAATCTTATCCCCATCACTTTTCACCAGACCCATCTAAACAAGATGTAAACTATTCAGTGGGGACTCTACCTTCACCCACACACTCTTAAGCTAAACTCCCTGTTGAAAACTTGTAAGCCAGTCACTTGGTGCCTTTATTGCCCCCTCATTTTAGGTAGCCAGTGTCTAAGTTGCCTGTCCCTATCTACCCTGTGTACAGAGGGGATAGCATTGATACTTGATGTGAAAACTCCTTCCCTCTCTGTTGGTATTTAGAGTTACTACCTCCATGAGTATAGGTCAGGTTCATCAAATTATAGCAATTTACCCTTGTTTCCTTTATTAAAAAAAAAAAATTTTCTTGGTAATCTTCCTCTAGTCGAGTTCTGATTATCAAGCCATCGAGGCTAGGTCAAATGGGTATTGTCTGCAAGTTTGGATGTTCTTGTGCATCTCCCCTCACTTCATATCAGCTGGATGCTTCACTCTCAGCTATAGCCTTCTGTGGCTATGTCCTTGTCCATGGGCTCAAGTGTCCTCAGGTCTCACCATACTTTGGACCAACAAGCCCTTCCTCTTCTCTTTCTCATCTCCAGGTCAATGGAAGTCAACGGACTGTGGATGAACTCAGCCCATTTCTTCATTTCTGCCTTTCCCCCTCTTCCACTCACCAGTAGACCAATGTGGTCGCCAGCAAGCTTACATGCCTTTGTATGTTTGTATGTTCCTTTTGAGTTTCAGTCTTAGAGGGAAGTTTGTCCTGAAGGAACTTGATTGCTTGCCTTAATGGCTTCCTAGCGAACAGCTTGCTTATTCTTTTTTTTTTTGATGCTGCTCAATGGATACGTCTACGGTTATAATGTGAGGGGCTCGGAGAGGGGGGACGGGCAACGCACACTGCACCCCGACCACAACGCATGCAGAGCCATGTCCCAGGCATTAGCTGCTGTCTCAAGTGGGCAGAGGAGAGGTGGAGAGCTCCAGGGGCTGTGGGTTAGGGTCTTAACGTGTCTGGTCTCCTTTTGCAGTCTCTGCTTTCTATCCGTCAAGATGATAAAGTCGTTTGCCCGAGAACCAAAGAAGTCTTCCACTTCTCACAGGCCGAGAAGGTGTACATCATGTAGGCCATTGTCAGCACACAGTGGCGGGCTTCCACCTACCACTGCGTCGTCATGTCCCACGACCAAAGAGGAGCAAGCTGCGGCAGATACTCTCCCAGATCCTCTGTTCTTATAATTTTATTCTGTTCTTGACTCTTTCATTTGTCAACTGAGTTCAGGTTGATGCTGCCATGTACGTCATTCTG
>NW_006408833.1:820130-821233 GCF_000296735.1 Chrysochloris asiatica
CCTGAGCTCAGTTGGGGGAAGGTGAGAAGGAAGGTCAAAAGGCTTGGGAGGAGTCTCGCTGTGTTGGCTTCCTGAGCCACATTTGCGGGAAGACACAAGACGCCTAGGTGAATGGGCTGCACCTGGGAGAGGTTTAGGGAGGATGTCCTTTTGTCTATAGAACAAAGAACCGGGAAGTAGCCAAACTATTTTTAGTTAATCCTTGGGAGAAAAGCTTTACCTTTGAAAACTTTAAAGTCTCGGCTTTAGGAAAATATTACATTTATCTGTGGATATCAGGGCTCCATGTATGCAATTAATAATAAACCTAGCTGAACGCTAAGATGAAAAACAGCTTGCTATGTCTGCTAGGTGGCTAGAGTCTGTTCCTCAGAGCCTGCGGCCTGTACGGTCTGCAACACTTAGGCCCACAGGGCCTTGAACTCCTGACCAGGTCTGCACGGTCTGCAACAATATTTGGTCAAAGCTTGCTATACTTAATTAAATTACCCCTAATGTGATTGATTCCAGCACATGTCTGTCAGTTTGTCATGCTGTGGTGGCTTGTGAGTTGCTGTGATTCTGGAAGTTATGCCACCGGTATTTTAAATATCAGCAGGGTCACCCATGGTGGACAGGTTTCAGATGAGCTTCCAGAAGAAGACAGACTACTAAGAAGGAGTGACAAACTACTTCCGAATCTTTAGTCACTGAAAACCTTATGAACAGCAGAGAAACACTGTCAGATATAGTGCCAGAAAATGAACCCTCAGCTTGGAAGTCACTCAAAATGCGACTGGGGAAGAGCTGCCTCCTCAAAGTAGAGTTGACCATGATGACGTGAATGGAGTAAAGCCCAAGGGAGTAAAGCCCTCGCGACCTTCATTTGCGGATGGGGCACAACTCAAAATGAAGAGAAACAGCTGTAAACATCCATTAATAATTGGAACATGGAATGTACAAAGTATGAATCTAGGTAAATTAGAAATTGTCAAAAATGGAATGTATAAACGTCAATATCTTAGGCATTAGTGAGCTGAAATGGACTGGTATTGGCCACTTTGAATCTGACAACCACATGGTTTACCACGCAGGGAATGACAAATTGAAAAGGAATGGTGTTG
>NW_006408833.1:822869-828691 GCF_000296735.1 Chrysochloris asiatica
AAAGTGCCATGGCTGCCAAAAGAACCAACAGATCTGTGTTGGAAGAAGTTACAGCCAGAGTGCTTTTGGAGGCCAGGATGGCTAAACTTCGTCTCTCATACTTCAGACATATTGTCAGGAGGGACCAGCCGCTGGAGAAGGATATCATGTTTGGTAAGGTGTAGGGTCAGAGAAAAAGAGGAATCCCCCCAGTTAGATGGATTGGCAAAGTGGCAGCATCAATGCACTCAAGCATGGCAGTGATAGTGAGGTTGGCCCAGGATAGGGCAGTGTTTCATTCTGCTGTGCATAAGGTCGCTATGAGTCAGTACCAACTTGATGGCACCTAACAACAACAACAACGTGATTGATTGGAGTCCTGTTGTGGCACTGTGGGATAATGTGCCACAACAGGACTCCAATCAATCACATTGTTGTTGTTGTTGTTAGGTGCCATCGAGTTGGTACTGACTCATAGCGACCTTGATATTCAAACAGCCAAACAGTCTGCTTTTTTTCTGCAAGTCTTTCTTTCAGTAAGACTCTTCCGTTCTCCCAGCAGTTCTGGGTTGGTCTACATGTCCTTTCAAGTGGGAATACCCCAACTCAGAAGGTTCTGAGTGAGGCTCAGGATTCCACCTAAGGCCTGCGATGGTAAGTTTTGAAAAGAACTGCTCACAGTTGTAAGTTGTTCTGAACACATGATGCATATTTTAATGCATGTCTCCTCAAAGTGGGAAATTCATCATTGCTAATGTAATGTTTATAGAACTCATGTAGTGGGAGGTCATTGTACCTAGCTTTCAGCTCATCATCACTTCGCAGCTGAATGATTTCATGTTGTAGGTTATCAGGCACACTACTTGGTTCCACATTGAATGGTGTAGCAAAGATATTCAATTCCATTTGTTTGCTTTTCACATCCTTAAATCTTTCATGAAATGCCTCAGGTAATTTTGCACATATACCAGCATATTCAAGTGTTATAGAATGTTTCTGCTCTTCCAGATTAAGGAAATGCACCATGTTATTCCCTTTGAGTTGGGCTTTGTACAGCCTTAATTTAGCTTCAAATGATTAGTTTGGGCCCTGCAGTTCGATATTCAGCTCTGAGAGGTACTTGGTAATGTCCACTATGAATGCTAGCCTAGACAGCCACTTGCTATCTTTGAGTTCACTAACAGGCTTTCCCTTCATCTCCATGAACTCCTTGACTTAGTCCTGCAGTTCGTTAAACCCCATGAGTATGTTCCTGTGACTCAGCCACCACTTTTCACAGTGGTAGAGTGCCCCGGAGTCAGTTCCAACTCTTAGCCACCCTGCATAGGGGTTTTCAAAGCTGCTAACCTCTCTCCCTCTCCCTCTCTCTATCTACGTAAGAAAGCTCTGGTAGCTAGTGGTTACGAATTGGGCCGCGAACCTCATGGTCAGCAGTTCGAAACTACCAGCTGTTCCGTGGGAGAAAGATGAGGCTTTCTGCTCCTGTAAAGATTTACAGCCTTGGAAACCCTGTACAGGGTCACTATGAGTCGGAACCGACTCCACGGCACATCACAACAACAACATATATATAGGGGAAGGCACAAACTGGGAAAAAGTCTTCATAAATGATATATCCAATAAGGGTCCAATCTCTAAAATACATAGAAAACTCTAATAACAACAAAGACAAAAAATTCAATTAAAAAAAGGACAAAAGATATGAATAGACACTTCACTGAAGAAAATATTCAAGTGGCCAACAAACACACGAAAAGCTGTTCATGGTCAGTAGACATTCCAAATAAACAAAATCCCATACCCATTTCTGTCAATTCTGACCCTATAGGAAAAGTAAAAATGCCCTACAGTTTCTAAGGCTGTAAACCTTTATGGAAGCAGACGGCCACATCTTTCTTCCATTGAGTGGTTGGCAGATTCTAACCACTGATCTTTATGTTAGCAGCTAAGCACTCTGTGCCACCAGAGTTCTTCATTAACCATTAACCCACTACCACTGAGCAGATTCTGATTCATAGTCATCATGTATAGGATTTCTAAGGTTGTAAATCTTTACAGGAGCAGAAAGACTTATCTTTCTCCTGTAGAATGGCTGGTGGGTTTGAACTGCAGTCTAGTGCTTATCCTACAGCACCACCAGTGCTCATGAACTATTGTCATTAAGTGTCATCAAATCAATTCTGACTTATAGCGACTATAGTTTCTGAGGAGCAACTGGTGGGTTTGAACCACCAACGTTGAGGTTAGCTTATCCTACAGCACCACACCAGTACTTCCATTAGTCATTCAAGAAATGTAAATCAAAACTAACGGGGGGAGACCTATATTCATGGAGGTAGTAGCTCAAAATACCAACAGAGAGGGAATGAGTCTTTACATCAAGTATCACTGCTATCCCCTCTGTATACAGGGCAGATGGGGAGGGGCAACTTAGACATTGGCTACTGAAAATGAGGGGGCAATAAAGGCACAAAGTGACTGGCTTATAAAATTTCAAGGAGTTTCGTTTACGAGTGTGTGTGGAAAGATACGAGTCCCCACTGAATAATTTTTATCTTGTCTAGATGGGTCTGGTAAAAAGAGATAGGGATAAGATTCTTATGATTCAATAGTAATTGTTTTCATGACTAATTGTGACTGTCACAGTTGTAAAGGTAGAAGTTTTGTAACAAAAATGGGGGAGTAGTTAATCTTACAGTCCAGAAACAGAGGACCCTAGGACCATCAAGGGAAAAAAGCACAAGCAGAATGTGGGATCTTATCCAGAGAAGCAGCAACACCAAAGATGGAGGCATGGAGAGAGAGAGCAGCTGAGGATTCTAGATTCATGGAAAGAGAGGGACTGAGAGCTGGTGGCAAACTTGCAGAAGATGCCCTTTGGTGGTGTAAATTATTATATATGCCTGAGTGTTTTTTGTTTTTTTTTAAGAGCTAAAATGAATATAGAGAAATACTATTAACTGATGGTACATGGAGGGGATTATAACCATTGTAATGAAACAAGTATATGATTTGTTGAATATAAAACTGGTGATCTGCCCTGTAAATTTACACTCAATTCACAATAAAAACTTGGGGGAAAACCAACAAACAAAACAAACACCTGGGGAGATTGGAATCCATTTATGGTGGGACTATAAAATGTTACAACTACTATAGTATGCCGTTTCCTTAAAAAAAAACCAACAATCTAGAAACGTTTATGATACAGCAATCCCACTCTTGAGTATGTATTGTAAAGTGCCATTGAATTGGTTCTGACTCATAGCGAGTAAAAGCATGAGTCCTGGTATGGTGTTGTAGGATAAGCACTGGATTGTTAACCACAAGGCAGCAGTTCAAACCCCAGCCACTGTGAATCATAACTAACACTTAACAATAGAACAATACTTAATAAATAGTAAAAGCCTAGATTGCCTTGAAAAAACTGTTCGTATTCTTATGGACACCAAAGGCAATTCTAGTTGAGGGTCCAGAAGTGAAGACAGCCAGAGAACACATACGGCTCCAAAACCAGAATGTTGCTAGAAATGTAGATATTAATGTGTGAAGCTTTTGGGAAAAAAAAAAATCAATATATGACTGGACAATGGAGGAAAGACAATGCTTTTTATTCAGTGGCAAAGAAGTTGTCTAAATTTGGCTGAGATTCTAAGCAAGATCTTAAATGGGATATGTGGTTTCTCCTTTTTGCTTATTGAAAAATTTGAGAGGAAACAGACTTAAAAATGAACTGTGCAACAGAGGATATTTTAAAATGGGTATTAACCTACAAATACATCTATGAATGGGTGAGGTGCATACAAGGAACAAAATTATGAGAACTTCTTAGACATTACCAAATATCTGGAGGCAATGGGCCTAGGAATTCAAAATCAGTCTCAGATGGCACCATTGTCACTTGGCATATCAGTCCACAAAGACAGTGTTCTACATCCTACTTTGGTGAGAAGCTCATGAGTGGAAAGGTAGAATCTCCAGTGAGTAGTATTCAATCTGACTAGGTGGGGCTGATGCAATGAAATGCAGATGGGTCTCTTGTGATACAATAGTGAATAATTGTCATCAGGACTGATTGTGAGGGTCAGAAACGTAAAGGTAGACGTTTTATAGCAAGGAGGGGAGTGATTAACTTTTCAGTCTGGGAGCGGAGGTCCATAGGACCATCAAGGGAGAAGAGTGGAGAGTGGGACCCTACCCAGAGAAGTGGTGATGCCTGAGATGGAGGTAGAGATGATGACGTGGAGCAATGGAGCAGCTGGAGACTTTAGATCCAGAGAGGGAGAGCGACTGTGTGCTGAAGACCTGGGGGGTATGGGGGAAGGATTGCATGGAGGGGATTGTAACCATGGCAATGAGACGATATACGATAGAATGAATGTAAAACTAATGTTCTCCCATGTAAACTATCACATAATTCACAATAAAACATTAAAGAAAGAAAAAAAAAGCTCATGAGTGGCCACTTAAGGTACAACTATTGGTCTCTCCATTTGCAGAGCAAAGAAGAGTGATGAAAAGTTGAAGATACTTGTAAATGTTAGTCCATTGGATGAATGCAACACGTGATTATCAGTCTCCACATCCCTGAGACCAAAAGAATTAGATGGTGCCTGACTACAACTGCCAACTGCTTGGAAAGGGATCACATTAGAAGGTCCTGGATAGAATGGGAGAAAATGTGAAACAAAACTCAAAATTACAAAAATAAAAGACCAGGCTTACTACTTAAAGACTGGAATAACCTGAGGTCACCCTTCAGTTCTAGAGGAAAATACCCTCATGGCCCAATTTTCAGCCAAGTGGTGTTAAGTGCCATCCAGTTGGTTCTGATTCATAGCCAACCCGTATAGGGTTTCTGAGGAGTGGCTGATTGAACTGCCGACCTTGCGGTAAAACCTATCTTGTAGTCCAGTGCATTATCAGGACTACGTATGTAAGGGGGTGGAAAACACTAGTAAGGTATGCTCACCAAGAATGGCAAATCATTCAAGATCAGAGAGGCAACATTTACCAGGGGACAAAGTTCAGAAGGGTTGGGAAGGAGGGTGGAATGGAAATAACCATAGGGAGGAAATTGAATGACTGTTGTTATATGGAGGGGACTGCAATCATTGAGATGAAACTGTGATTTGTTGGATGGAAATTGATGATGTGCTTTGTAAACCTTCACTCACTTTACAATAAAGTTAAAATAAATGAACTCTGCAAAATGAAAATAGAACTTAGATTTGGAAAATTCTGTTGCACAAACTAAGGGCCTGTATCCTAGAATGTTTAGATATCACTACATAATCTTTTATAAAAAGAGATTAAGCAACTATCATACCAGATCCTGGTGTGGCACTGAGGGTTAATGTGCCAAACTGTACAGCGTTTGAACTGTAAGGTCGGTGGTTCAAGCTCACTAGTTGCTCCTAGGAAACCCTATACAGGGTCGCTATGGGTTGGAATAGACTCGATGACACTTAACAAGAAATGGCTGCAAGCATACATTGACAGAGAACTTCCAGAGGTTCAAGCCGGATTCAGAAGACGACGTGGAATGAGGGATACCATTGCTGAACTGAAGAAAAAATGCAAGCCTCGACTTTCGTTATTTAAAGATTCTCTGGGCAAATTATTCAATGAGATGCAGAATGCATCAAAAAAAGATGGAAGGAATACACAGAGTCACTGTACCAAAAGGAAATGGTTAATGTTCAACCATTTCAAGAGGTACCATATGAACAAGAGCCAATGATATTCAGGGAGGAAATCCAAAGTGCATTGAAAGAAGTGGCAAAGAACAAGGCACCAGGAATTGATGGAATAAAAATTGAAATCTTTCAAGAAAGTGAGGC
>NW_006408833.1:829167-858613 GCF_000296735.1 Chrysochloris asiatica
CAAATAATACGAGAAGCTGGGTTCTATGAAGAAAAATGTGGCGTCAGGATTGGAGTTAGACTCATTAACAACTTGAGATATGCAGATGATACAACCTTGCTTGCTGAAAGTGAAGAGGACTTGAAACATTTACTGATGAAGATTAAAGAGCACAGACTTCGGTAGGATTACATCTCAATGTCAAGAAAACAAAAAACCTCACCACTGGACCAATAAACATTCTTATCAACGGAGAAAAGACTCAAGTTGTCAAGGACTTCATTCTTCTAGGATAACTATCAACATTCGCGGAAGCAGCAGTCAAGAGATCAGATGATGTATTGCATTAGGCAAATCTGCTGCACAGGAACTTTTTAAAGTGTTGGAGAGCAAAGATGTCAGCTTGAGGACTAAGGTGCGCCTGACCCAAGCCATGGTATTTTCAATAACCTCATATGGATGCGAAAGTTGGACGGTGAATAAGGAAGATGGTAGAAGAATTGATGCGACAGGGCTGTATTCTTTCACCATACTTATTCAATCTGTATGCTGAGAAAATAATCCGAGAAGCTGGGTTATATGAAGAAAAATGCGGCATCAGAATTCAAGGAAGACTCATTAACAACCTGTGATATGCAGATGATATAACCTTGCTTGTTGAAAGTGAAGAGGATTTAAAATATTTACTGATGAAGATCAAAGAGCACAGCCTTCAGTATGGATTGCATCTCAATGTAAAAACAAAAATCCTCACCACTGGACCAATAAACATCTTTATTAACGGAGAAAATCATTCTTCTTGGATCAGCTATCAACCTCATGGAAGCAGCAGTCAAGAAATCAAACAATGTATTGCATTAGGCAAATCTGACGCACAAGACCTTTTTTAAAGTGTTGAAGATCAAAGATGTCAGTTTGTGGACTAAGGTACGCATGACCCAAGCCATGGTGTTTAGTTTGTACACCAGAATTTTCCAAATCTATGTTCTATTTTCATTTTGCACAGTTCATTTATTTTAACTTTATTGTGAATTGAGTGAAGGTTTACAGAGCACATAACCAATTTCCATATGCATGCGAAAGCTGGATAGTGAATAAGATTGTATTGATGCATTTGAGTTATGGTGTTAGAGAATATTGGAAGTACCACGGGCTGCCAAAAGAACAAACAGATGCATTGGAAGGAGTTACAGCCAGAGTACTCCTTGGGTGCCAGGATGTCTAGACTTTGTCTCTCATACTTTGGACATAGTGTCAGGAGGGACCAGTCGCTGGAGAAGGATATTACAATTGGTAAGGTGGACAGGATATTACGTTTGGCCCAGGTCTAGGCAGTGTTTTGTTCTGTTGTACATAGGGTTGCTATGAGTCCATGGCACCTAGCAACAACTTTTTTTTGAGATCTAAGATCTTGGTAATCTAAGATCTAAGATTTGTAATCTTGGTGTGGCTCTGTCCGTTAATGCGCTGGACTGCAAGGTCGGTGGTTCAAGCTCACCAGGCATTCCTTAGAACCCCTATACCGAGTTCCCATGGGTCAGAACTGACTCAGTGGCACTTAACAAGATTATAATGAGAGAATTTTAACAGATTTTCATTAACTTTTTAATCATGTTCCCAATCATTAATGCTCTAACTTCTCCCTTGTGTACATGCTCCCAGGACATGTAGCTGAAGTACTTAAGTGGTGTATTGTTGAATAAAACTCAGATGAGAGACAATTTGGGAGGAAGAAAAACAGAGGAAATGAACTGTCTGGGACCCAGGTGTCTTCAATAACACCACCCTTTGTTATTGGGTGGTGATATTGAAGACAAAAGTGTAAAGGACCTTGAAGTGGTGGAGTGTTGACTGCACTCTTGGATGGGAGGGAATATTAACTTCTGAGAAAGGAATGTGACAAAAACAATAGGTTAATATTCAGGAGGGCATAAGAATTCCAACCTTAAGGGGGAAGACAAGGTAGTCTTTCAGAGGATTCTCGCTGCCTTCCAGATCTGTCAATAAAATGTATGCTGATTCTCACCCCGAGTCTGTTATTGGCTGCAGTGGATAAAGTAACTTTATTAATGAATTAAATATTGTTTGCACTCATAACTCTACTTAGTGTGGTGGAGGTCCAAGCATAGAGAACTGTATAAAAGTAAACCATATCAGACATTTTCATTTAGTCTTTACCTTCACCTGGGAACAATTAACATAATTTATTAAAGCAGACCTTTAAAGTTGCCTCCATTTACATTAATACTTTTATACAGATTTAAGTTCTAGTACCTTTTGATCCAGCAAATGACTCCTTGTTGTATCTTTTGTTTCCTGCTTGACTCAGAACTGGTAGGGCAGTATTAAAAATGGTGGCAATCGGGTACACTGTTTTAAGTATAATGCTGGCTGTTGGTTTCAGACTACCTTTATTAAAGTAGTATCTTCAAGATTTATCAGGAATTCAATGTTAGCAAATGCCTTTTAGTTGTTGACAAGCTTTTCCTCATGACATTGAGGTAATACGCCATAAACACACTCCATAGACAAATCATATTAGAAATTTATACTATATCATTTAATTAGATGTGATTTTTCCAACAATCAGTTCTTGAGTTTATTAATCAAATTTACTATATTTCTTTTTCCTTTTAAAGCCCTATTGGATTCCCAGCCTTATTTTAGGTCACACTACTCTGCTCTTTATATAGCCATAGTATTCAACTCAAGAGTCACTGTAATGGAAAACCTTTCCTGACCATCCAGAGATCCCTTTTTACATCGGTTACAGGACTGATCAGTCTTCTTCTTTTATAAGAAGATTAAGAGCAGGAACAGGGTTGATTCATTGTTGTCTTCTCAGTGGTCAGAGCAGGGTCAGGTATACAGAAGCATGAATATGGGGGAAAAAAGGGGAGGGGTGGGGAAGATTTGTAGTAGCCATTTGCATCAGGTAAAGCACACACTCCTCTTCTAGACATTTTTTTTGGGGGGGGGTCATTGCTGTTGTTAAGTGCTGTCGTTCAAGTTGGTAATGACTCACAGTGACTCTGTCTAGGGTTTCTAAGGAGTGGCTGGTGGATTTGAATGGCCAAGCTTGCAGTTAGTGTCCAGTGCTTATCCTACAGAGCCTCAACAGAACTCCAGTCAAGTAGAAAATCATCAAGAGGTGGGCTCTCAGAAAATTAGTAAAATCACATAAAGCAAGCACTATTTTGGGTTACTTTTGTAAGTAAACTTTTACTACATCACTTTTTTCCCTTTGATAGCTAGAACCATCAACCTTTAAATGTTGGATGGACCACTATGTGAGCTGCAAATATACTGGTTGACAGACAGGCAGATTACAAGACAGACAAAGCAACTGAAAAGATGGGAAGACTTTTCTGAAGAGCTACTCAAATTATGTAGTCGCATTCTGCACAATCGAGTGCTTTTTGCCATCCTTGAGCAAGGTAACACTTTATCCTTTGCTGCAATCTCCAGCACCATCATTATTCCCCAAGTGCCGATACCATTTTAAGAAAAATTCCCTCCACGTTCTTGGTTGCTGCTTCTCTTTCCTGATTGTAGGAAAACAAACTTGAATGAGGAAGATGCACCAGTGGTGTTGGTGGTAGGCAAGTGGACAGGGAAAAGATGGTTTTTCTGGAGGATATATACATATTTGGATCTCTTCTCCAGATGTCTAGCCTGGTAGGTTAAGAACTGGTTTATGTTTGAAAAAACGCCATTGTGAAGAATGAGTTATGAAGAGTGCTCTTTATTTGAAACCTCCACAACACAGACGCCAATCTTGTCTCGCATTGAATCATTAGCTGTGCACATCAACACATTCCAAGCACAAATTAAGAAATGCAAACAGAACAAAAAAATATATATATATATAATTTTTCCCCTATCCAAAGGTTTCAAGTCTCAATGCAGCAAATCCTTCTTTAACACAGACTCTGAGGAGCACATTGTTTGAACAGTTGGGACAAACGGGTCCCTGCAAAGGCTACTGCCTTTTTAACACCTGGGGTGGGGATCATGGACGGCGTGGAAAGGGCAGAGGAAATGAGGGAAGGAGAGGTGGGAAGAGAATGAGGAGAGGGGGGAAAAGGGAAGATGGGGCAGCTGGGACACACACATGATGAACTGGTGGATTTCATTTATTGTTTTCTGACATTTTCTTTCTGGTTCTCTTTTGTTGCTATTTCCCCCCTCCCTAGGTCCAACAATGGTAGAAAAACCCCAGAGGTGGGCAGGGCCTTACTAGGCCAACCCAAAGCCTTCAGAGCACTCCTGGATGGCCAACAGTAACATGTGGCGGAGTTTCTCAAAGCTCTCATAGGCTGGCAGGTCCAGCTGATTAAAACTGTGGAAAGAAACATCAAATAGTGACAAAAAGACAGTAACTAAACCCCTGTGTTCCTATGATACCCACTGACCTTTCCTCCCAGAGAAAACACATTCCTCACTAATAGCTGACTCCCAATCCTGTCTGCCCTTCAATACTGGTCGCCAGTACCTCTCTAAAACACAACTCCTCCTTATACATCATGATTAAAGTGCAAACTCTAAGAAAGGAGTCAGGGTCATTGGTGATATGATTTCTGCTGAGTTCTTTAGCTTTCTGTTTCCTATAACCTTCTCCTTGCTGAACTCTGTAATACATCATGCTGTCTTGTGTTGTTGTTAATTTGCATGTCTCCTATGCTATCAGTCTCAAATATCATTTTTTCCATAAAAACAAAACAAAATACACACAAATAAAAACTGACAAGTTGCTGCAGTATCAATTCTGACTCATGGCAATCCCATGTATCAGAGCAGAATACCAGGATTTTCTTCTGAGGCACCCATGGGCAGACTCGAATCTCTAACCTATTGGCTAGCAACTGAGCAGGTTAATTGCTTTTAATACCCAGAAACTTGTAACCGGTTATTGTCTAGTCAATTTTGACTCATGGAGATCCCATGTTTATCAGTGTAGAACTGTGCTGTTCACAGGGTATTCAGTGGCTGATTTTTGGGAAATTGCCAGGTCTTTCTTATGAGGTACCTCTGGGTAGACTTAAACCTCTAACCATTCAATTAGCAGCTGAGTGTGTTAACTGTTCACACCACTCAGGGATTCCACCCCCATAAAATCATCAAACTGTGAGCTACCAAAGGTTCATGTCAGGTCAGATTTGTGTTTCAAATTTTGGGTAGGAGACTAGAAGTGTGTCAAATATGTGAGTTAAATCTAAATGCTGAAAAGGAGAACAACCTCTTCCTCTTACCATGTGTGAGCTGAAGGTAGGCGATCTGTGGACCTGTCATCTCGATGAATCTGAAATTTCTGAATGCCATTCATACCTTCAAGGGCAGCAAAGCCTTGCAGGGGCACCTTGGAAGTACCCGTAACAAACTGGAGGAACTTGGCACGGTCAGCTTGGTCAAAAGAGCGCAACGCTCTCCAGAACCATTGGATCTGCAAAAAGGGACACAAAAAGCCAGTGCTAGATAGAGACTTCCTAGAAGAAGGGGGGAATGTAATTTGGGAAACAGCATTGGACTTTTAATATGAAGCAAATCCTTTCCATGGTATGGTCTTCATTTCATACATTCATAAAATGGGGAAGAACATCACCTGAAAATATGCTCCAGAAGAATGAAGACTAAGTATTTAGGCTAACTTACCCACAACCCTTTTGCCCCAAGAATACAGATTTATTTGGGATCATACAAATTAGCACTGCTCAGAGTAAGAGGAACATATAGGGTGGGATGTCAGCAGCAGCTCACCTGAATAGAATTGGACTGATACTTGTGGTATTCAGTGTTAGATTTCAGATCATCAATGTCAATTGTGGGCAATCCTGATATGAGCAGCTCTAACTCCTGCTCAGTGAAGATGGAAATGAGGCGCTTTGGAATGATTTCATAGAAGCCTTCTAAGAAAGCTGCCAGTTGTTTGCGGATGGCTCCTGGGAAAAGAACCAAAAGGCTACATGACTTCTGAACTCACACAACTGTTAGAAGTCAGAGATCCCCAATCTGACTCCTGATACTACTAGGATGTCGAATGACCTGCCTGCCGCTCACCCAACAATCTGTATTTAGGCCCCTGTATTCGAGTGAAGGAGCTCTGGTAGCATAGTGGTTATGAACTGGGCCGCTAATCACATGGTCAGCTGTTCGAAACTACCAGCTGTTCCACGGGAGAAAGATGAGGCTTTCTGCTCCCGTAAAGATTTACAGCCTCGGAACTCTACAGGGTCGCTATGAGTCGGAACCGACTCCACGGCACATAACAACAACATTCGAGTGAAGTAAAATTCTTGGTCAGGTTTTTGAACTCCTGCTGTCCAAGGCTTTTATGGCTGTGTCACAGGAGAAGAGAACAACAACAGTTTGTGAAATGAATGAAGTCTGACTTCTTCCCATATTGAGCAATGAAGGGCCTAAGTGATATTTCTCTTACCTGTCATTCTCATCTGGCACACCAGGTGTACATACTCCTTTTTATTCTCTTCAGTTACCAAAATGTTGGCTCCATTGGGTTTGAGGTCACGAACTTCACAGACTCCAAACTCTTGGACCTAGAGTACCCCAAAACAACAATCATGCATTACATGCTTTATCTATGATGGGACTAAAATAGATAACTTGGAACACACTCTAAATTCCTTGCTATGTCCTACCCTAAACAGAGAGATGAAACAAATCCCTAAGAAACAATGACTTGTCATTAACTCACAACCCCCATAACAAGGAAAGGCTTAGAGTAGAAATGAGAAAAATTACTCCTTGGCTCTAAAACACTTAAGCAAAGCAGAAAGGGTAAAGAGTAGTCTCCCAAACTAGCTCTGATGTGCTGTTACTAGGATTTTCTGACCTACCTCGGTGCTAAAGGTGAGGTCATATCCTAGGGTAGAGACATCGTTTTCCAGCAGATAAACGAGGCCCTGGTAGAAGTGGTAATCTTCGCTCTCCATATCTGTATATCTAGAAAAACAGAAGCAGACAGAGTAAAAGGGAGGCAATGGAGAAGTCACAAGGAAAAATAAAAAGGTTTGGTCTCTAATGTTGAGGATAATGCCACAAGCTTACCTGACAGATTTGCCCAGAATGTGTTTGTAGAAGGAGCGAGTAAAGTAGCACTCTAAGAGGCGGTTGTCATACACAGCTTTGGCCACAATACGTCCAACAAATTTGAAGTAGCTGAGGTGGTTGGGGTTGCAGTGGGAAGATGGATTGATGGTGTAGGTGACCCGATCACCAGGTGAGGTGCGGAACAAGGCATACATAGGGTTAAACATCTCTCGAGAGATTATCATATACCACTCCCGCAGGAGCCCTCCAGCATCCTGCCCTTCTTCTCCTTCAAACACTATATACCTGTACAAGACAGCAAAACAGAAAAATGCTGTGTGAAGTAACTCATTCATTTACTCAGTAGTACTCAAGTCTATTAAGGTGCTCTGGTAGCGTAGTGGTTACAAATCGGACTGTGAACTGCAAGGTTAGCAGTTCGAAACTATCAGCTGTTCTGTGGGAGAAAGATGAGGCTTTCTGTTCCTGTAAAGAGTCAGAACCAACTCCACAGCAAATAACAACAACAACTGAAGTCTATGGGGAATGCAGAGTCAGGTAATAGCCTAAATGCGTATAAAGGATTAGGGGCCTAGGATGGGAAAAAAAAAAAAAAGGCACTATTGATAGAAGAAATATTTTGAAATATCAGTAAAGGTTCACTGAGAGGTGTGGGGTAGGGAAGACACATATTCTAGAGTAAACACCAAATAGCAAAGGTATGAGAGGCCTAAGTGAGGCCTGACTTATGGCAAACAAAGAGAAAAGGGGAGGTGGTATTAAAGAGAACTGAGCCCAAAGTCAATTTCTATAATGTAGTTGGGGTGGCGTTGTTGGTAAAGCATGACAGTCTGTTTTGAAAAATTCTGACCTGCTATGTGATTAGCTGGATGGTGAGCCCATACCACTGCTGGTGGGGGTGGAGGGGTGGAATGAGGAAGACAGGACATGGACATCAAATGGATACAGAGAATTTAGTTCCTGAGTTTAGGAACATCAAAAGCTACACCAATAACGATATTATGTCAATATCACCAATGAGTAACACCAATTTGGTGGGAGGCCATTCATACAAACATGGTCTTCCCCAACCCAGGGTACCCAGCCTTCTAGTTCATCACATGTTTGGCAATTTTGGGGTAGTTTAGCCAAAGGGCCAGCCAGCAGATAAGCCTTACAAGATCAGGCCAACAAGAATGAGAGCTAATTTGGTAAGAATATTTAAGCCATATTCCTATGGGTGAAGATAGCACTTCTCATAAATTCCCCGGCACATCTGAGACCTGAGTAAGCCTCATCATGTCTATTATCTGCTTCAGGCTTACAATCGGTTCTTCATTTCCTCAGGGGATTTGCGGTGCAGCTCACGATAAGAGTCTTCAAACACATGGTCACGGCGGACATGCACAGCCATATCCTCTTTCCGGAGCCCCTCATCCAAACGCTCCAGCTCTTGGCGGAAATATCTTGGAAGGTAGGAAAGGAAAGAAATTAGGATTGTGTGTGGCAGAACAAAATTTCATTTGTTTGTCTTCTATCCTCCAAACACTTTAATCCCTGGTTCTTTGGTAAATGCCCAGGCATTGGGAGAGTTATGTTGTTCATTACCAACTAAATGTTTCCTCATGGAATAAGGGCTCACAGTTTGTGGTATGTGATTTCTGCAACAAGCATGCAAACATGTGTAAATACACATGAAGGAAGAGGAGTGCGGGTGACAGGAGTGTTATCAAAGCCTCCTCAGAGACCCAAATCACCCTATTCATTACCCCGAAGAATGTAATGGAACTTTAGAAATGACGTGGCTAAACAAATGCTCTCATCTCCTTGATGAAGAATTGAAAACAGGGCAGAGAAGGCCAGGACATGTCTCAGCAAAATGACAAGTCAGTAACACAGTAAAGCCTCTTCTCTTAAGTGAAACCACTAAGTGGAATTTCTTTCCCCATAAGCAAACCGAGTACTCCCCCAAGATCCCTGCTTTCCTTGCCCCACAACAACATTCAGAGGACATACTTGCGTTTGACATCAAAGTCAAGGACACGAATGTAGTCTACCAAGACTGCAAAAGGTCCATCTGCAAGGTGGGTGGTGGACTGCCGTAAGATCTGGTTTAACACAGTGCGATGAGTCTCTGAGAGGATAAAGGACAGCAGGAATCAGCACACTCATGGGTCTCTGAAGGCCCTAGACAGCCATCCAGCAACTCTCTCTTCCTCCTCACTTGTTTCAGGGGCCTAAAAGCTAGGGACCAGTCTTGAGGTGTGAACACAAATCTACAAATTTCAAACACTTTGTTTTGTCACTGCCTCAAAACAAAGCCCAAACTCCTTCAAGTATCACACAAGGGGTTCTAGAACTGATCCCATACTGACCCAACTAGCCTCACTTTTTACCTACACATTCCACATTGCTGAATCAAATAAGGTTAAAGCACATGAAGTAGCCATGTAGAAAAAGAAACATTCTATATAGAGTTCCCTTTACCTGCAAAACGAAGGAACTTCTGTGTGTCAGGGGGTAGACTTGAGGAGATATGCATAGATGAGGGCTCCCGGGAGAAGAAAGGGTCAAGGGATGAAGGAGTGGCTGGGGTTAAGGGGGCAGGGGAGAGTGGAGGAGGCTCGTCCTTGATGTGTGCCAACTGGCTTTCACGGGTGTCTCGGACAGGAGGCTTGCTTTCCCGCTCTGTAGCATGGACCAGAAAGAATGCCTCGACAGCAGGCTGTAGCACTAGGGATAGGAATGACAGAGAAATTACTACTTCTTTTTTTTTTTTTAAAGTAATTTCCAAAATACAAACCTCCCACCTCATAAATAAATTACAAAAATACAGAAAGGAGACAGAGAAGGGCATGGCTTGATGGCGGATAGGGTAGAGGTGCAGTGAAGTTCGTCATCAGCAATACCACAGAATACCGGTGAAGCAGGTTCAGGACACGGCTCCAAAACTCTGAACCACATAGGTAGGAATATTTTAAAAGTCTGAAAGAAGCTTACAGCTAGTGTAACTGGTAGTGGAAGTAAGAACCCACGTACTTTTTGAAACCGCCGGGCTTGATGACCCGGAGCTGACAACTTGGGGGAGACCAAATGACAAGACCAAGCAGGAACAGACCCACCATGGAATAACACTGTGGGAACCTCGGAGCATAGGTGGACAATACACTTTTGGTTTTGCTTTGCTCTGATTTTCTTTTTTTTTTTTTTTTCTGTTCATTGGCCACCCACTGCTTGTGCACCTCCATTCTGGTGACAAAAGGGGGTACCTGAGTGAGTAGACGCCCCCCACCCCCACAACTGGTGGGTTCTTCTGCCACGCATGCACACAGATACTCTCAGCCCAAGAGCCAGCCCTGAATTGTTTTTTTAATAGGGAAAAGGCCAGAACAAGAGGTGTGGAGAGGGAAAGAGAGTTTAAAACAAAACAGGCCAAAAAGCTGAAAGAGGACATTAAAGTTATACTCTTATGAGGCTACAGATTTCCCCCTCTTCTCTCCCTCCACTCCCCTTTCTGCAATTATAGACTACAGTATCCAATCTAGTTTTTTTTTTTTTCTTGTTTTTTGCTGTTGCTGTTTTATGTCCCCCCTTTTACCTTTGGGGACTCTTTATCTCCCTATATCACCCAAGAAGAGACGGCAACTGGTGCCATATAGTCAAGCTACAATCACACACTATAAAACACCAAAATAAAGGCAAGAACTGATACCAACTGCCATACACCAGGAAGGCAGACAACACCTGGGAAACTTACTCTACTCTGAGATAAGCAATAAGGAGAGTGAAAAGGGAAGCCCACATCCTGATCACATCAACCTGGAGGCAATGAGAAAGCATAAAAAATACCAAAACACACAATTAAGAATTAAGGCCACAGATAAACACTAAACATATCCAAGAAGCAAAAGCAGATCACCATATCAGCACATGTCCAGAAACAAGATAAAATGTCTGAGACAAATGACCTAGAGGTAGACCTGGACTACAATCTGGAAGGAGGGCAGGCCTTGGAAATGCCTAAGAATTCAGAAAAATGATGATAAAATGTTTCAAAACACTTTACAATGGAGTTGAGAAAAATAAGGAAGAAGTCAGGAAAGCACTACAGGAACAATTAAATAAGATACAGCATTGGAAACAATTCAAAACCTACAGAAAGAGGTCCAAACGATCAATAATATCAGAAATAGGCAATACACTGAAAGGGCAAAGGAGTAGAATTGAAGAGCTGGAAGGCAGAACTAGTGAGCTGGAAGACAAATTACTAAGATAGAAGAGCAAGCAGAAAAGAGGATAAAAAAATCTGAAGAAGGTCTAAGATTCATGTTGGACAACATGAAGAGGAATAGCTTAAGAATTAACAGCATTCCAGAACAAGAAGAATCAAGCAAGTCCACAGAGGAAATAGTTGAAGAACTGCTGGAAGAAAATTTCTCTAACATCCTGAAAAGTGAAAAGATATTCAAGAAGCTCAACGAACCCCAGGAAGGATAGACCCCAAAAGAAAATCACCAAGACATATCATAATCAGGCTCTACAAAATCAAAGATTAGGAGACAATCCTGAAAGCAGCTACGGAAAACAGAAGTGTTACATACAAAGGCAAGCAAGTCAGAGCTCAGATCTGTCAGCAAAAACCACACAAGCAAGAAGGCAATGGGGAGACATAAAACCCTGAAAGAAAAAAAACTGTTAACCAAGAATCCTTTATCCAGCAAAGCTACCAATCAAATACGAAGGTGTAATCAAAACACTCCAGGATAAACAGAAGCTAAGGGATTTTGCCAAATCCAACGGTGTGCTACAAAACATCCTAAAGGAAGTTCTGTAGACTGAAAACCAACAAGAACAGACAATAACCAGAGATTGACATACTTGGAAGAAACTCCCAGAACTAAATCAATAGTAGGAAGAGTCAAGAATAGAACAAAACTATAAGAACAAACTCAGAGAATCTGGGAGGTCAGTCTATGATCAAAGCAACTACAATGTAAAAGAAGGTAAACACCTAGGAGCAGAGACCCAGATGGTGAGAAGGCCAGGTAGAAGATAAAATACAATGCACGTAAAGGAGGGAAAAGTTAAAGGACTATAAGGTAACCTCAAAATTAATACTTCACAACATACCAAGAAAATGAAAATACAAGAAGAACATGGAAACATTAAAACTATGAGGAAACTCACAAATAAGAACACAAAAACCATGAACTCAGCAAAGAAAGACACACAGAACAAAGAAAGCAGCAACACCACAAAAAAAACAAACAGCTGTCTGCAAGAGACACATCTCACACACAGAGACAAAAACAGATTAAAAGTCAAAGGATGGAAAAAAATATACCAAGCTAATTGCAATCAAAATAGAACAGGAGAGGCAGTACTAATCTCTGATAAAATAAACTTCAAGGCAAACACCAGCATAATAGATAAAGATGGACATCATGTCATGATTAAAGGGACAATTGAACAAGATGAAATAACCATAATAAACAGCTATGCTCCCAATGAAAGAGCTCCAAAATATATGAAGCAAACTCTAATAGACTTGAAGAAATAGACGAATCTTCAATAGTGGGTGATTTTAATACATCACTTTCAAAAATGGATACAACAACCAGAGAGAAACTTGAAAAAGACACAGAGGAACTAAGCAACACAATCAGCCAACAACAGCACAATACACATTCTTTGCCAGTACACATGGAACATTCTCCAGAATAGACCATGTGTTAGGCCACAAAACCTCCATAAATTTACAAATATCAAAATACCACAAAGAATCTTCTCAGACCACAATGCTATCAAATTAGAAATCAACTATAGGAAGACCAAGAAAATAAAGTCAAATACATGGAAACTGAATAACACCCTGCTAAAACACGACTAAGGAGCTCTGGTAGCATAGTGGTTATGAATCAGGCTATGAACCACGAGGTCAGCAGTTCAAAACTACCAGCTGTTCCATGGGAGAAAGATGAGGCTTTCTGCTCCCGTAAAGATTTACAGCCTCGGAAACCCTATACAGGGTTGCTATGAGTCGGAACCGACTCCACGGCACAAAACAACAACAACAACAACAAAGTGACTGGGTAATAGAAGAAATTAAACGTGAACTTAGAAAGTTCCTAGAAACAAATGAGAACGAAAACACAACATACCAAAATCTTTGGGACATGGCAAAAGCAGTGCTGAGAGGACAATTTATTACAATAAACGTACACATCCAAAAAGAAGAAAGAACTAAAATCAACACATTAACACAGCATCTACAACAATTAGAAACAGACCAACAGAAGGAACCTACAGCCACCAAAAGAAAAGAAATAATAAAGATCAGAACAGAAATACATGAGATAGAAAACAGAAAAAGCTATAGAAACAACAGGATAAGAAGCTGGTTCTATGACAGGATTAACAAAATTGACAGACCATTGGCAAACCTAACAAAAGAAAAGAGGGAGAAGACAAAAATAACACACATTAGAATCCACATGGGCCATGTCACAATGAACCAAAGAAAATCAAAAGGGCAATAACAGAATAATACGAAAAGTTGTACTCCAACAAATTTGAAGACTTAGAAGAGATGGTTACATTTTTAGAAACACACGACCTACCTAAACTTACACAGAGTAAAGTAGAAAACCTGAACAGACACATCACAAAAGAAGAAATTGATCAGGTCATCAAAAAACTCCCAAGCAAAAGAAGTCCAAGTCCAGATGGCTTCACTGGTGAGTTCTAAAAAACATCCAGGGAAGAGCTGTCAACAATTCTACAAAAATTACTGCAGAATATAGAGAAGGATGGAAAACTTCCTAATATATTTTATGAAGCAAGCATAACCCTCATACCAAAACCAGGGAAGGACATCACTAAGAAAGAAAATTACAAACCAATTTATCCCTCATGAACATGTAAGCAAAAATTCTCAACAAAATCCTAGCCAACAGAATCCAGCAGGACATCAAAAAGATAATACCATCATGATCAAGAAAAAAGAAAAGAACCACACGATCATATTGATTGATGCAGAAAAGGCATTTGACAAAATCCAATATCCATTCCTGATAAAGACACTCAACAAAGTAGGAATTGAAGGGAAATTCCTTCAATAATCAGGAGGATTTATACTAAACCAACAGCCTACACATCACTCTCAATGGAGAGAAACTGAAAGCCTTCCCCCTCCATGAAGAGGAACCAGACAAGGATGCCCTTTGCCACCACTCCTATTCAATATTGTTCTGGAAGTCTTATCAAGAGCGATACGGCAAGACAGGGAAATTAAAGGCATCCAAATTGGCAATGTTGTTGTTGTTAAGTGCCGTCGAGTTGGTTCCGACCCATAGCGACCCTGTGAAGGGTTTCCAAGGAGCAGCTGGTGAGCTTGAACTACTGACCTTGCAGTTCAAACGGCTTTGCAGTCTGGTGCATTAACCCAAAGTGCCATACCAGGACTCCAAATTGGCACAATGGAGGGGATTATAACCATGGCAATGAAACGATATATGATAGGATGAATGTAAAGCTGATGGTCTCCCATGTAAACTATCACATATTCACAATAAAACATTAAAAAAAAAAAAGTTGGAAGAGAATGGTGTTCGATTCCTGGGCCAGTGCACACCACCCATCTGTCTGTGGAGGCTGGTTTTGCTACCATGTTGAACAGATTTCAGCAGAGCTTCCAGACTACAACAGACCAGGAAGAAAAGTGTGGTGATTGACTCCTGTGAAAACCCTCTGGATCACAGTGGTCTGAGTCCCAGTGGATCAATGGCGATAGCTCAGGTCCCAGCAGCATTCATTACATTGTGTTTGGGAGTCAATGGCACTTAACAGCAACATTTGGTAGCTGTCACATTTGTCGTTTTCTTCCACAGGGTCTGCCCTATTTTTAAATAATTTTATTAGCTGCTGAGTATTTTACTGACTTGCTCATCAGTAGTTGTCTCTCTTTCAAGAGTGTAATCCCATTGGGGTCAGGGATTTTGTCCTGCTCATTATTGTTCCTCTAAGACCTAAAGTTGTGCTTGGTACACAGTTGTTGTTGTTAGGTGCCATCACGTCATTTAAAATCTAACCGCTGCCTCCTTGAGTATTGATGGTGGATCTAAGCAAAATGAAGTCTTTGACAACTTCAATCTTTTCTCTATTTGTCAGGATGTTATTTATTGGCCCAGTTGAGAGAATTTTTGTTTTCTTTATATTGAGGTGCAATCCATAGTGAACTGTGGGGCTTTGATCTGTGTCAGTAAGTATTTAAGTCCTGTTTGTTTCCTGAAAGCAAAGTTGTATCATCTGCATATCATAGGTTGTTAATGAGTCTTCCTCCAACCCTGATGCCATGTTTTGCTTCATATAACCCAGCTTCTCGGATTATTTTCTCAGCATACAGATTGAGTAACTATGGCAAAAGAATACAATCCTGGCGCACACCTTTCCTAATTTTAAATTATTCAGTGTCCCCTCGATCTGTTCAGACAACTGCCTCTTGCGCATGTTCCTCATGAGCACAATCAAGTGTTCGGAATACTCATTCTCCGTAATGGTGACCATAATTTGTCATGACCCGCACTGTCTAAAGCCTTTGCATCGTCAATAAAGCACAGGTAAACATCAAAAAAAAAAAAAAAAAGGAAATAATAAAAACTGGCACAGGAAATATAGTAACAGAATGAAGCCACAGAGCTTCCTCGTAGCTAATGAAAAATGGGATAGCCAACCAGATTCTAATCTCCTCTACGTGGCTTAGAAGTAAAACAAACTACTTGCTATAAGAGAATGCAATATACACTCATCCCCAAGCCCATAAGATTATAGAACACAGAGTGAACCCTTTAACTATGGGACTTTGTATGTGTGTTGTGCACCACTGAGTTGGCTCTGACTCATAGTAACCTATTATATAGGGTTTCTGAGACCGGCTGATGAGTTTGAACTGCTGACCTTGTGGTTAACCAGTCCAGTGCTTATCCTTTAATAATAATATTACAATATAGGATCATCAATTATAACAAACGTTATCAAATATTTATAAGATGTTAATAGGAGAATATGTACAGAGGGGAGAAGGAGTACATAAAAACAGCACTTTCTGCATAATTTTTCTATAAACTGCTCTTGGTTACGAATCGGGCTGCTAATCTCACGGTCAGCAGTTTGAAACTACCAGCTGTTCTATGGGAGAAAGAGGACGCTTTCTGCTCCCATAAAGATTTACAGTCTCGGAAACCCTGTGCAGGATCGCTCTTAGTAGGAACCGACTCCACGGCACATAACAACAACAATTAACAAACAAGGCAAATCTTTTTTCTGACATTGAAGTCCTGATGTGGCGCTGTGGGTTACTGCGCTGGACTGCAAGGTCGGTTTGAACTGCAAGACTGGCGGTTCAAGCTCACCTTGTCACTCCTTGGAAACCCTATAAAGGGTTGCTATGAGTCGGAACAGACTCGACGGCACTTAACAACAACAACAACAAAGGAAAAAAGTGCTCTGAATTCTTATTTTATACATACACATATACATGTATGCAAGCAATATATAAATAGAATAGTCTCACTGAGGGGAGGAGTAATCTGAAAGAAAGAAAATTAAGCTGGTAGAAAGAGTCCCCACAGTAGACTACTGGATTGAAATCTGGGTTCTCAGGCCACATCTCACCTAGCACTGCATGTTGGTCATGGGATTCCTCCAGTTCCTTTAAACACTCCCCCAGCATATCCCATAGTTCATCCAGGCTTAGCTGCTCACTGAGCAGGGGCAACTCTGGTGGTCTCTCCTCCTTCTCCTTTTCCCCCTGTGGGGGTCCATCAGAGCCTACAGCATATAGAAGAGAGAATCAGAAAGTCTTAGAGGTTACTCCTCCACTTAGATTTTTCTAAGACCAGAGGACAAAAGGACACGTTACTAGACAGTTCTAAGTAAATGGCCCATTGTCTGTTGAGTAACACTCACTGAACAACATCTGAAAGTAAAGTCTAGTTCTACACCGGATAACATTTAGATTTAAAAATATAAACCAATGTAAAAAAATTCAGCTCCTCAGTTGCACTAGCAATATTTCAAACGCTCAATAATCATATGTGGCTAGTGGATATTATAGAAAATTCTACTGGTGTCCACCTCAAGGCGATTATTTCCCAGTTTACCAAGTAGGATATCAACTTTGTTGAAACTTAACAGCTGCTCTTGGAAGCAGATTGCCTTCTCCCTATTTTCTTTACCAAGGACAGGGCCAGGATATAAACTCAGATCTTTCTAATGCTGGCATCTTTTGTATTAGTCATCTTGTCCAGTGGTTCATCAGATGGATGCCTATTGGTGGGTACATTTTCTAGCACCTATTTCAGGGGCTCATTCTAAATTCTGCTCAGTAGCTAAGTGGGGCAAGGGTCAACCTTACCTTCTCAGTGGGGAAGAACCAAATGTTTCTCACTAAGCCCTTCTTCCTTCTCCCTACACACAAAACCTCCACCCTAGCCCCTGCTCTGCTTTGGCTTATTCCTGACCTCTGTACTTTTAGATCTATCTGAATCCTGACTATTCTTGATAGCTTAGACAGCTCTAAGTTTGATTACTGGTGCTGGTACTTGCAGACCACGTGACCTTAGGCAAGAGACCATGGAGGTTATAATGTTGGTCTCTCCCAGGATCTGATAAACATTATAACTCAATATAGCATTTCCAAACATGAACATCCCACGAAAACACTATTTAACAGAAAAGTATTAAAAAGGTTCCACAAACTATTCTGTATACAATCAAGTTTGAGAAATGCTGCTTAATAGTAGCTAACATTCACTGTGTGCCAGGTCCTGCTCTAGGTATTAACTTGTTAATCCCAACAATTATGAATATCCCTATTTTAAATAAACTGAAGCAAAGGAAGGTTTGCCACAGATGTCAGAGCTAGTAAACAGCCAAGACTCAAACGCATGCTGTATCAGTTACTTTACTACAGGGACGACAAATTTCCAACAAAGGTGAATAGTGGTGGTTAGTGATCTTGGGTGTTACCCAAACAAACTAAATTAGTTGGCACTGAGTTAACTGAATCATGGCAACCCTGTAAGTTTCATAGTAGAACTGTGCTATATAGGGTTTTTAAAAGCTGTGAATTTTTGGAAGTAGATTCCCAGGCTTTTCTTTCAAGTTGACTGTTAAGCACCTATTAACAATTCATGGGAACAAACCGGAAAACACTGAGTTTACATATGTTAAGAGCAAGCAAGTGATATGGCAGACATTCCATAAAACCTGGGCTCTCCTTTTAACTAGACTGAAAATAGGTAGTACTGACCAATGGATTGAGTATCTTGAGCGCTAGGAGATGGCTGGTCCACATCCATGGGTGACTCCTCCCTCCGAACAGATGCCTCTGACTGGCTAGACTCCGACTGGATAAAAAGGAGATATAGTTACATAAAGGCTGCATCTCTGCTTTCCTCAGGGACAGGCTAGAGGTTGGCTTTCCTACTTCTCATATATCATCAACTTGGAAAGCAGCTTCTCATATCTGGTCAGTAAACTTGCTCTCCAGGATGAAAGACTTATCTCCCTACCTCCTTTGATGCCGTCCACTCTTGAGTGTGCAAGCCTTTGTAAAGAGGTCCCTGTATGCCTATATTGCCTATACTCTATACTAGACCTGTATCTAGGCAGATATCAGTCTCCTGGATCAAACTTCAAGTCCCTTTCTGAGGACAAGTTACATATATATAGCTCAGATGGGCAAGTTTTCACTTTCTGTTTGCTCATGAAAGAGGAAATAATAGGAGTCCTAGTGTGCTGCCATAGGATAAGCACTCGACCTCAAGGTCAGTTTGAACTGCAAGGTTGGCAATTCAAACTCACCAGCCGCTCCTCGGAAACCTTAAACAGGGTCGCTATGAGTTGGAATCAACTCAACAGCACTTAACAGTAGAAGAGTTAATACAACCACCAATGGGTGGGGTTATTTAAAAAGCCAACTGCTGTCTCAATGGGTGATGGAAGAGACTGGGAAGGAAAATAAAAGCATTTCAGAATAATGGCAAATTTTGCTTTTCTACCCTCTTTAGAGTCATTGCCTCCAAATTCTAGACTATTCCTATCCTGCCCAATGAAACATTGTATAATAGTAATTGCACACAAAGAAAAAACAGGTCTCAAGATACCTTTATTTCTTGTATTTTGGGAAGGTGACTTTCATGTTGCAAAGACAAGAAAACAATGAGATAGTATCACAGCACACATACACTATATTCAAATCTTTTAATGAAGACACTGTGTGCTAGAATTCCCAATACTGAGCTGGTTGGTTTCCTAAGTATCTGAAGGTTTCCTCCTAAAGTTCCTAAGTGCCTAGGTTGGATTATGGGGTAGAAAGACAGATAGAGACAATAGTGAAGGAACTTGTCATAGTGGTTGTGAGGGGTGTGTACCAAGTTTGGGCACTTTCAGGAGCAAAAGAATTCCTGAGATGTCTCTGATGTTCCTGCACTGCTCCATGAGACTGAACTATCTTAAACCCACATCCCTTAGAACACAGACAATTAGCATTAGGCAGTTTGCAAAAGCGCCACTGTTGACTGGATAGCTGGGGTGGGTTATGATGGCCAAGCTTTAAATCAAACCAAACCAAACCAACTAAACTAAACAAAATAAAAACAAACCATGACAAAAACACCAATAGAAAGGAACCTTGTTGTCCAGAAGCATTCATATAGCAAACTTAATGCAGAAGCATACAAGGTAAGGACAGTGGAATCCCACTGATGATGTGGTGGGGGAGGAAGAAGAAGACAAATGAATGAGGGGGCCACAGGCATCATGCTAACCGTTGCTGCTTGTTGCTGTCTCCGCGCCCTTTGACCCTCACGTACCATTTGTATAATGGCATCAGCCTCAGCCTCCAGCTGCCGAACAGCTGCCTGGATGCTGCTAGCTGAGCCTAGACCGGAGGAACCTGGTAGAAAGAAAAAAAGCAAGATACAAAATGTAGGAAGTTGAAATGCCCAATAACCACTCTCCCACCATTTTCTGGGCTACCACATGACAATTTACTGAGGTGTCTGAGCTCTAGTTCAAGCAGCTTCAGAGTACTCATCATCAGGCACTACCATTAAGAATGCGGACAAGGGGCATGTAAGAAAATTCTGTTGTACAGGAATAAAGTGGTAGGGAACCTGATTTGGCAGGACATGACTGAAGCAATATGGCTGCTGTGCTTTAATCAAGTGATTTAGGAAGGAACAAAAGGTCCATCCCCAATACCCCTGCCAGATTTCAGCTTCCCCCTTAATTCCCACTTGTCCTAAGGTATTTCCTACACAGATAGCTTGAGTGAGATACAGAATCAGTCATCAATATCTTAAGAAAGGACCATTGTTTTCCTTTTGAAAAGAAAAGCAGGAGTCATGAGGGTAAGTCCTGCCCTCCAGGAACTCTAGGTTCTCCACCACCTCCCCTGCCCCTCAACTGGACACTCTAGTTCCATACCTAGCCTGCCTGTTTGCTTGGCTTTCTTGTTAGCTCGGCGTGTGTCGTCCCGGAGCTGAATGATAACCTGCAGTACCCTCAAGAAGAACTTCTGAGTAGATGTCTTGGATGTCAACATGGACATGGAAGGCAGCTGGAGCTCTCGGCCACCCAGGGGTCTCTTCTGAGATGCCACAATTACCACATTCTCAGCCATATCAAACCTGGATAGTGTAGAGGTGGCTTTGGTATATTGATAGTGTCAAAGCCTAAGTACCCAGAGCAAGCAGGAGTTTCTGGGTGTCAGCCAAAGGGGTCAAGAATGTCAGAAAAAAACTCAGTAGTAGAAAAAAAATGATTGAGCATGTGTAGGACAGGAAAATACAAGGGTAAGTCAGAAAGTATTGCTACAAAATCATGGACACCTTTTGAAACCAAAGTCTCAAAAATGTGAAGCTACTGTTTCTCAACGTATTCTCGATCTAGGCCTACATACTTCTCAAGGTGGTATTTCCAGTTCTCTAGTGCTAGTGGCTAATGTGCTGGACTGCAAAGTCACTTTGAACCGTAAGGTTCAGTGGTCCAAGCTCACCAGTCACTCCTTGGAAACCCTATACAGGGTCACTATGAGTCAGAACGAAATCAGTGGCACTTAACAACTCTTTTGTGAAGAATTCTGTACACCATGTCAAAACATCAGTTCTGGCATTCTTGAAGGACTTGAATCATGTTCCTTTTAAATGTTCTTTGAGTTTTAGGAACAAAAACAAGTCTGAAGGGACAAGATCAGGGCTACATGGTAAACAGTTTCCAATGAAATTCTCATAGAATGTTTAAGTATTACCCTCCAGGAATGAGCATGATGGAAAAAAAAGTCATGATGGAAAAAACTCTGCAGCACAACTTTCCTGTCCTTTTTTCCTCACCAATTTTCTTAAAATACATCGTCTAATAAACCCCCATATCCCACTATTATCCTGTGTCCTTTGAGAGAATCTATTAAGATTACTCCCTTAGTGTCCCAAGAACAAACATTCTGTACTGACCTGTGTGCCTTAAATTTAACTGGCCCAGAAGATTCCCTCAGAAGTTACTGTTTTGATTAGATCATTTTTTAAAATGGCACTCTAATGAAACTAGGATGTGCATTACTGTAGAGTGTCAGCAGTCATCTACTGATCACAGAGACATGTTTAAATAGGTTTTATTTGAAATAAACCCTTGTATGTATGAACTGGGACCTTAGAAGCAACGCTTTTTGACTTACCCTCACATACCCAGAGAAAGAAAAAGACCAGAAAACCAGCAAGAGCCATCTTCTAGAATGTCCCAGATTAGCAGGGTAGCTAACCACTTACCTGCTCTGCATCTTGCCTTTCAGCTTGGTGGTCTGTGGCTGCTCCTCAGGAAGGCCGTCGGGAGAGAGGGTCTCACACTGGGCTCGCCGCTGCTGTTCCAGGTTGTATTCCCGTAGTTCGGCAAGAAGAGTACCTGGGGCAGACAGTGGAGCCAGAAAGTGTTCAGTGACCTCTCTGGTGAAGAAGCTGAAAATAAACCTTTGTAGAAAACTTGCCCAGGTCATCCTCTTTACTCAGCTGCAGAGAACCCAGAGTGAGCACAAATTTCGCTCTCTTCAGCTTAATATGTGCTTATGGATCAACCTAACCAGGGACCACCAATATCCCTGGCCCTAAAAATCTGTTGAATCTTAATGAAAGACAACTCAGTGCACAGATGAAAAAGCATCCACTTTGGAGCCAAGACAGGTGGGGTTTCAAGTCTTGTATATCTCCTCTATGTACTGAGGTTTTGCGGTTGTTGTTAAGTGCCATCAAGTCGGTTCCGACCCATAGCGACTCTGTATAGAGTTTCTAAGGAGTGACTGGTGAGCTTGAACCACCGAGCTTACAGTTCAAAAGGGTTTGCAGTCTGGTGCATAACCCACAGTGCCACACCAGAACTATCGTAATCTCAGGTACTTTGTCTTTCGTTTACCCACCTGTTAAGATCCATTATTAAATGGGGAACAAAGTTGTTGTGAGAATTAGAAAACAGTCACTAGAACAATGCCTGGCTCATGGATGTTGAATAAATGGTAGAAGCAAAGAAAGGTAAGAGATCTAAGGCCATTTTTATTTCCTGGAAAAACCTTATCATTCTCAAGCCGCAAAAATACCCTGGGTTATACAGTCCAACCTATTTTCATATCATCACCTCAGCTCCAGGGACATTTTTGAGATAACTAAGTAGACAGCTAAGATCTAAGACAAAGTAAACAAGTAGCAACAATAATTATCTAAGAGAAAAGGGTATTATTATGACTCTTTAATTCCTGAGCCTGAATACAGTATGAACACATTTCTGAGGTGGTGAAGGATCTCATCATGGAGCTTTTATGGGTACTCAGAAGTCAAAATAAAGGAGAAACTATTTTTCCTATTCATTCTCTTTTCTTTTCAGTAAGCACTGATGACTTGGGTGCCAAGCACTGAGAATGCAGAAAAAGAAGCCCATCATTGCTTTCAAAAAAGAACTGAACAAAAGAAAACTGAGAAGTGACAACTTAGTGCTATCAGTACCGTTATAGGAGGAACAAAGGACTCCTGGTGTGGTGCTGTAGGATCGATCAGCACTGCACTGTAAAGCACAAGGTCAGCATTTCATACGCACCACCTGCTCCTTGTAAACCCTATACAGGGTCACTTTAAGTCAGAACCAGCTCGATGGCACTTGACAACAATAGGGACTGTGTTGTAGGACCAAAGCAGTTTGATTCAGCCCGCGATTTCAGGGAATGCTTCAACAAGTCAAGAAATATAACTCCAGCTATTACCTATCTGTTTACAAAGGGTATAACCCAGATGGCGGGCTCCATTCAGCAGCAGCTTGAGAACTGTGTCTCGAGTTCCAGGGTCACCTCGAGAGAGCTGCAGTAACACATTGGCTGCATCTTCTAGGCCTTCTTCAGAACAAGAGTGGGATGTTAATACCTGGGTAAAAGAAGGGAAGAAGAGGTTAAGTCCCAGTTTAAGAATTAAGACATTATCCATTTATCTACCTTTCTGCCCCCAACTTGAACTTGGCCTCACCTCCACAGAGAGCTGTAGCTGGTTTTCAGTTAGGCCAGAAGATACCATCTTAAAGTCTGTACTGCTGCTGCTCCCATCGCCTACCTTTGCTGGAGATTTGCTGCCTTTAGTAGTAGAAGCTTTGAGGAAATAGATAGAACACTGTAAGTCTTTGTAAAACTCACAATCCAGAAACTTAAGTAAAAGTAAGAACCATGGAATCTCTAAAATGTCTAGTACTTCAGAATGGGAAAACGGGGGGGGGGGGGGGGAGAGAAACAGCCACCAAACCACCTGAATGATATGAGCTGACAAGGACTCTTATGACTTTATTAACTAAGGACTCCAGAGAAATCTTTTGTTTGTTTGTTTACCACCACAGCCCCCACTTCTTCAAAATCTTCACAGAATTCTTCCTAAGCTGTTGTAGAGTTCTCCTTTCCTTCCTGGAATAGTCTACTCTATCCCGAACCACATTGCATTTTGCCTGCTTCTTATGAGAATTCGTTCTATCAAAAACGTTGGAAGTTCCTTGAAGACTTGTGGACTTTCTTTCTACCCTCCCTTTAGGGCTTAGCTTAAGGAAGCCACATTCAACGAACACCCACTGGAGTGCCTGAGTGTGAAAGAAGGCGTTGGTGGTAGTGGTAGAGAGCAACAGAAGGGAGAGAGAACACCACTGGGGCTGATGAGAGTCAGAATGAACACATTCTACTCTCATAAACCCAAATCAAGCCAATCAGTTATCATTTAGGGAATACCTAGATGTGGGTGTGTAGAGAACACAACCCACAGCTCCCAACCAACATCCAAACTTACTTGAAACAGTAGTGGTAGCAGTCGTGGGGGTAGTCACTGTGGTCGAAGAAGCTACGGCAATGGTGGAAATAGCCGTGGCAGCAACAAGGGCTGGAGCAGAAGTGACAGAGGTGGTTGCAGCAGGGGGAGTGAGTGTGGTGGTGGAGGCAGTGGTAGTGGTAGTAGATGTGGTTGAGCTGGCAGCAGTGGTGGAGGAAGTACTGCTGCCAGAATTAGACTGTACTTCTGACACTTTGTTTTCTGGGAGAGCAATTGAGATGAGTGAAAGGAGTCTGAGGAGTTTCTCAGTTAAGAGAGAGCTCCGGCGGATGACTGGGTGTGACAACATGTTCATGAGCTGTCCCAGTGGAGAGGCCTCGAGGCTGTATGGGGAAGTTTCTCCCTCACCACCGGTGCTCACTGGCACTGACTTCACTGAGTTCTTGCCTTTCCGGCTGACATTCATGTTGTCCAGTTTTACCAGTAAGTCCCAAAAGTCTGTGCAAATGCCACTGCTGGTGGACTGTGAAGAGCATGGGCTACAGGCCTGTTTGCTACCTCTCTCCCGATCACTCTCACAGTTTGTTTCTTTGGTCCGCTGCTGTGTGAAGTGGCTGGGAAACACCTGCATGGAAAACGATAGTATTGGTCTAGGTGTCAACATAGAAAATGAACCTTCCTGACAGGAAGACACAACAGGTTACCAGACTTTCTTATCCTTTGGACAGCTTTAGCAGTATGAGAGATGTCTTATAGAAATTTAATCCAAGACATGGCCAAGTAGTTTACAGGAATGGACAAAGGCTTTGTAGGGAAACAGATAACTTGCAAATTTTTCTGCAACTATTAAACAGGGAGGATATCTATATTGCCTTACAAGGTGCCTGGTACAAGATAGGCCCTCAAATAGTAGTACTAGGATCTAGAACCAGCTCATCACTGACTAGCCACATGACAAAGTCACTAGAATTGTCTGTATCTTCATCTGTAAAATAGAGATCAAACAGACTTGCAGAGGGTTGTTTTGATGATTGAATGGTAATCCATAAAATTATGGAGTGAAGATGGAAAACCTGTTATTTATTGGGGACAATTTCCCAGAAATGAGACGGCTCAGCACTTAAGACAAATAAAGGCCAGAATAGACAGTAAGTCCCTCAGTGTTTAGATTCCGCCCAGATGTTGCCACACTCTTGCACACTCAAGGATATAAGTTCCTTCAAACATCTCACCTTGGCCAACTGAATGAGTGTGTCCAGAACATGTCTGCAGACAACAGGAGCAGCCTGGGGGTGAATGTGGACAGTGGAGCCACTACTTGCATGCTTTTCGGTATGTTTGCGCCCGCCTGAACGCTGGATCTGGAATATATTAGTCCTGCAACCTAGGGCTGCATCCATGGATACTGAGAGCCAAGAAAGTTGGTTGGAACTCTTAGACTCCATCTTGTGTAGCAGGTCTAGGGGCCGGTTCTCATGGCTGCTTGACCCACAGCTCTTACTTGACTTTTTGCCCTTTTCCTCAGTTGTGGTGAGCTTAGGTGTTTCAATGCATAGCTCACTCTCACTACTGCGCTGCAAGATGGATAGCAGGCTACGGATGACCCAGTGGCGGGTTTGGGCATGGTAGCAGAGATTTCGCAGCACACGGTGTAGACGACTTGTATTGAGCTTTGGCTCATCTACGAAAAGTAGGACCAGGAGACAAGATAGGGCTTCATGGTCCAGGAGGAGTCGGCCTCGAAGACGGAGAAGTGTGTCCACATTACTGCCAGAAGGTCTGGAAAGAGAACATGGTGTCTAGGTAACACTATAGTTACAGCTCTAGGATTAGGCCAAGGAAAATGAGCTATATTATGGTAGTTTTACACAAACAATGTATATGTGGTAATTTTTTGGCAAAAAAATGTTAGCCCCTTACGTGTTATGTTTTCTATGAAAGCGATGCTTGTGTGTGTGTGTGTTAAATGCAAAAACAAAAAAGAAAGAAAGAAAGAAAGAAAAGGCACCTCTAAGGTTCAAGAAGGGAAGGGGATCAAGTCTAAGCTCTCTTAATAGTAATAGTAGCTGCCCTCACTGAATGTCTACTATGTATCAGTGTTTTACCATTTTTATAACATCTTTATCAAAGGATTGTTGTGAAAATTAAAGAATTGCCCATTTCTGAGATGATGAATAAGAGGTTCAAATAAGTTATATGACTTGCCCTATTATCATAAGAGTTACTATGAAGAAAGCAGAGATACCAGCCCAGGTCTGCAAATCTGACCAATTAAAAGTTTTTATTTTGAAATAACTATAGATTCATAGAAAGTTACAAAGATAGTATAGAGTGGTCCCTGGGTATCCTTTACCCAGTTTCCCTATTTGTTTGCATTTCATATTAACTATGTTGTTAAGTGCCTTCGAGTCAGTTCCAACCCATAGCAACCCTGTATAGGGTTTCTGAGGAGCAGTCCAACGCATTAATTCACTGTGCCATACCAGGCCTCCACGTTAACTATAGGACCATATTAAAATCAGGAAAAGTGACAGTGGTCTAAAGTATGTGTACAGTTTTGTATCAATTTAACAAATGTGAAGATGAGAACATTTATTTCCACCTTCTCTAAATTACTAGAGAACAGCCATGCTGGTACTAATTGTTTCCTTCATATTTTGGCATGTTGGGTCCACACTGCTTCAGCCTGGTTAACGTTAATTCCTTTTACTTCTCTAGTCTAGACACTATGGTATCAAAGCAAATAGTTTGTGTTCCTATTTTCATGGAAGGCAGGTAGTTAAAACTATGGCTAGTACCTGCTGCCAGCCTGCTTTTATTTTATGATTATGCTCTAAAGTGGATAGGATAACCCAGAGATGTAGTTTTCTTATGGGGAAGACCAAAGATCTGGCTGTCCTACCCATTCAAGGCAATATCCTAGAGAAGTCACTCAAGTTGCCCAGAATTTCAGCATCTCATACTTAGGACATGTTGTCAGGAAAGACCGGTTCCTTGAGAAGGACATCATGCTTGGTAAAGTGGAGGGTCAGAAAAAAGAGGGAGACTTCCAACAAGATGGAATAACACAGTGGCAGCCAACAATGGGCTCAAATTTAACAATTGTGAAGATGGTGCAGGATCGGGAAATGTTTTGTTCTGTTGGGCATGAAGTCACTATGAGCCAGAACCAACTCAACGACACATAACAACATTTATAAGGGAGCTGGACTAGTAGAGAGTGGCATGGGAAGGTATAAAAAGAAAAAAACGTTCAGTGTGAACACATGAACAGACATGTGCTCAAATTGGTGACCATGTGGGTCACCAATAAGGGGAAGTGAGGGAAAAACAGCAATGAAGCTGCCAGTTAAGCCCTACAATGTTCAATAGACTCCTGTGAACCCAGGTAGACCTGGTTGGCCAGCAGTATGGCAAGACCTGGGGACTCTTGGGACCAGAGTCAGTGACATAGCCACAGTGGACTAGAGTGTAGAGTGAAGTGCCCAGCTGATAAGAAGAGAGGGAGGGCAGCTTCCAGATGATAAGAACAGAGGGCATATGCATACAAACACCCACACTGGCAGATAATACCCACTTAACCTGGCTTCAATTGCTGGATGAACAGAGCTCAACTAGAAGAAAAAAGACTAATCTGATACAATTTGATGAACTTGACCCTACACCCACGGATGCAGTAGCTCAAAAGAGGGAACAAATCTTTACAGTGAGGATCATTCCCACCCCCTCGATACACAGGATAGACAGGGATGGGCAACTTGGACATTGGATACCTAAAATGGGGGGGCTACAAAGGCAAGAAGTGACTGGCTTATAAGCTTTCAAGAGAAAGCCTAGATCCAGAGGGTGCAGAGGAAGGTAGAATCTCCACTGAGTAGTACCCAATCTGTCTGGGTGGGGATGATGAAAGGAAATGGGGATAGGTCTCTTGTGGTACAATAGTGAATAACTGTTATCAGGACTGACTGTGAGGGTTGGAAATGTAAAGGTAGATGTTGTGTAGCAAAAGGAGGGGAGTGATGGACTTTGCAGTCCAGGAGCAGAGGTCCCTGGAACCATCAAGGGAGAAGAGCGGAATAAGTGATCCTACCCAGAGAAGCAGTGATGCCAGAGATGGAGGCAGAGATGATGACGTGGAGAGATGGAGCGGCTGGGGACTCTAGACCCAGAGAGAGAGAGGGGCTGTGTGCTGACCGACCATGGGGAAGGCTTGAATGGTATACCCTTTGGTTGGTTGATGATACATGGAGGGGATTGTTACCATGGCAACAAAATGATATGCCATGATGAATGTAAAGCTATTGTTCTCCCATGTAAACTATCACATAATTCACAATAAAACATAAATAAAAAAAAAAGATAAAGGTTACCTGTTATGGCTACTGCTACCTCCCATCTGGAAGGTGCCGCCTCGCTGCACAGCAAGGCGGGTGTATTGGACACCACGGTTACCACTCAGGCGACTGGTGAAAGCTGAAGTAAAGAAAAAGGAAACAGAAATCTGGGTTCAGAAAACACAAAGGGGAACAAGAGCCTCATTTGGTCAAAGTTGGGCATCCCAGAGCCCTCCCACTTGCCTCCTTGTGTACCTGGGCTTCGGAGAATGGCAGAGAGTGCAGAGGTACTGCTGTGTCCAAATAAACGCTCATGCATGAGCTGCCGTTGTCGGGCTTCCTGCTCTCGCCTTAGAGCTTGAGCTTCAGCTGCAATATCAGGTGGCATCACAGCCAACACACTGTCCTCCATATCCTCTAGGACGCTACGGCGCAGGTCTGAGGGCAGAGTCTGGATGAAGGTTACAGGGTCCATGGGGGTGTCTGAACTGGCACTTTGTGCCAGTTCCCGTCGCTGTTGCTCAGCTCTCTGTTGTGCCAGTACCTGTGAAGCAGAATTAGTCAGTGGAGGCATATATATATATATATTTGTATATACTTTGTTGTTGTTAAACACTGTTGAGTCTGTTGTGACTCATATTGCTCTTGTGTAGGGTTTCCAAGGAGTGGCTGGTGGGATTGCACTGTGGATCTTGTTCAAACTGACCGTGCAGTTCAGTTTGTTATCCTGCAGTGTCACATCAGTACTCC
>NW_006408833.1:858713-932794 GCF_000296735.1 Chrysochloris asiatica
ATACTGTCAAACAGCCTGTCATCAACCATCTTCCCGCTCACATACTTCCTCCTGAATTGCTGGAGGCAGGGCAGCCAGGAACTCGGGGCTCACTTCAGTCACACCAGGATTCCCCACCACTGTAGGAGCTGAGCTAGTTGTTGAGGGGGCAGTCCGGGTTGGTGGACGGATGCCTAGCTGGTTCTGCAGGACTTCCCGACGGATGTCATCAGGCAGAGCAGCCAGAAAAGAGGGATCCACGCCTTCGGGGAGACTGATACCTGAAGGGGAATGAACCACATGAAATGATTCACAACCCTGCTGATGCTAAGATATATTCCAGGGAGACACCTAACCTTTATAGAAAAGAACCAAAATCACAGTTTAACAGAAATCAGCTCTGTATGTCCTGTTTGCAAAAGCACACAGGACACACAGAAAAGGCCCAACCAGCTTCCTTGGACTTTGAAATACTCCTTTGTGCCAAGTTCCTTGTGTACATTATCACTTAAACGTCATAAAGATGCTGCTATATTACTCCCTCAAAAGCAACAAATATTAAGACAAATTACATAATGGCCCTAGGTCATAAAGGTAGGAAAGTGGCGAGTTGGAATCTGAGCTGAGTTTTACATCAAAGCTTGGACTCATTCCTTTATGACACACTAGCACACCCTCACTGCTATGCAAATCTTCACCCAATTCACAATAAAAAGAAAGATGATAATAATGGGAATTTTCCATGAACTTTCTGAAGTTCCCTTGTAAATACCCTCTATTTTGCATGAAATTCTTTGACTGGTGGACAATTTCAACCTAAAGGCTACTAAAGCAGGCAACAATCCCAGGATGGCTTGAGGACATGTGGAACTTACCTGCAAGGGGATCTTCTTCTTCGCTGCTTGTTGAAGGCAGTGGCTCTTCTAGGATTCCTCGGGAATCTGTTCCAGAAATGGCCACGGCAGAATCTCTGGTGGAAGAACTCTCAGAGGATGCAGGGGGAGAGCTGAGGGAAATCATTTTCAGGTTGTTCTCTGTATTATGGTTGCCCTTTTACAAAATACTCTTAGAATATCCTTTTTCCCATAGAAGCCAGGTTGATTTCCAGAGAGTAACAAGTATGTCCATTAGTCAACATGTTCATTGAAGCATGAATATGGCTTTTAACATTCTCAAACATATCCTGCCCTCCTTCATGCCCTCCAATTCCCATGCTTACCTGTCCTCAGGTGCCTGGGCAGGTTCCCCTGACCCATCACTCCTGCCTTGCACTTCTGCCACAACGGGTGGGGCATCTCCAGGAGTGGTGCTGCCTGCTGTGGGCTGCTCAGAACTGCCAGCTGCTGAAGTGTCACCCACGGCCTCCTCTAGGGTACAGGAAGCCAGGCTGCTGGTGTCCATGGGAGAGCCTTCCAGCTGACTGCTGACAGCCGTCAGTGCATCAGAATCTTCAGCTCTCTCTGGTGAAAGAGAAGCTAGGAGGAAATCATAGGGAAAGGTTAGGTCTCTACCCAGAATATAGAATTAACAAGCAGCACCACAACAGACAAGGAGCTCTGGTAGTATACTGGCTACAAGTCAGGCTGTGAACCTCAACGTGAGCAGTTCTAAACTACCAGGTATTCCGCAGAAAAAGATGAGGCTCTCGGCTCCCATAAAGATTTACAGCTTCGGAAATCCTGTAACAGGATTGCTATGTGTGGAAAACGACTCCACGGCACATAACCACCAGCACCAACACAGCAGATAAGGTCTTTAATAGGGTTGTTTCCTTATGAGGAGCCAGGTGATATTGGGGGGGGGTGGTGGTGGTGTTCGAAAAGTTCACTGATAAAATGGAATTAAAAGATAATGGAATTTTTTCCATGAACTTCTTGAAGTTCTCTTGTATTTCTCACTCCACCCCCTTCATCATCCATGCTGGCCTGTTCCGACTAAATATCATTTGCTTTATTAAGACTCAGTTCAACCTTTTCTATCATTTGTTGAACATTTATTGTGTTCCAGACCAAGCCTGCAAAACATCTTTTCTAGGCATCCCAGGTAAAGGATCCCTGAAGGCACCGTTAATACATACATGCTGGTTCTAATTATTTAAATAAACAGGTTCCTAGAAGGGTTTCTTCAGAGAACATCATAGGCAGGGATGGCAAACAAGTTTATCTTATTGGAACATTGTGCTGAGAATAATTAAGAGGCTGGACTTCAAATCAGTGGGAAATATTGTCGTAAGACAAATGGTGTCCATCAGGAGGGATGGGAGAACAACATGAGTGAGGTTACAGGTTTGTCATTCCTTAAACTATTGAAAGACAACAAGGTTTAAAAGTCAGACACATCTGGATTAATCCCTGCTCAATCTAGGATTAATGGACGAATTATTTCATTTCTAATTTTCTGTTTGTTCACTGACTACTTTGGAGGCTTGCTTTTAAAGAATTCAAACCATAAACCAGATAGAATGGGAACAGAATAAATGTAAATGGTTGTTGTTAAGTGTCGTTGAGTTGGTTATGACTCATAGTGACCCTGTATAGGGCTTTCAAGGAGCGGCTGGTGGGCTTGACTGTTGACTTTGTGGTTCAAACTGACTTTGCAGTCTAGCGCATTAACCCACAGCACCACAATTATCAATACCATTAGACACTCGGATGTAAAATTACATGAGGACACAGAGAGGAAACCTCAACTTCACTTGTAGATGTTTATTCTTCCATTCTATTCCATCCTCTAAAATCTGAAATTCTACTCACTTATAGTGGGAGCTGGGGATAACTCCATCTGAGTTGTTTCTGCTTCTCCACTTGGTCTTGTAGCACCCAATTCCTCTGGCTCTACAGGCATCAATAGCTGTGTAGAATTCTCTCCTTCTCCTGCTGGGGACTGCAGTTCTTGTGGAATCTCTCCTAAGGCTGGTGGGGGTGGGAGTGTTGGCTGCTGTTGTGAGGGTTGCAGAGTGACAAGGGTCTCTTTGGACTCTGATGTAGCTGCACCAGTTGAAGATGGGGTTGCTGGGTAGCTGTCTGGCATAGTAGTCCCATCTTTCTCAAAAAGAACAACAGTGGGGATTAAGGGGCAATCAAACAAGGAGCCACCCAAACACCATGTGTGTATTGATAAGTGTCCCTACCCAGCCGAGATGCAGAATTGTTCCCACCACCACCTTTTCCAAGGAACAGGTTTTGGGTAGTCTGATATCCCCAGGATAAGGGCCAATGTACAATGTTAGATCTGTCACAAGAACTATGCATCTGGCTCTTTATGGATCTTAAGAAGTAAATTCTTTCTGTGCCCAGGCCATACAGATAGGATGAGGCTAAATAGGTACACAGAAAATTCACTAAAAACCTACTGATTCTTTTATTCCCCCATCTATTTGGAGCAAGGAGGGCTAGACTTCCCCTTAAAACTCTTAAAGCACTTTCCAATCAATTCTGCCCATTCTTGTTCCATTACTGAAATTATGAGATCATTAATCAATCATACAGTCCAAGAATAGCAAAATGTTCATGATGGAAGTTAAAATAATCAATTACATATGCCAATTCATGAAGGACAAGTCATTTTATAATGGCATTTACCTGATCCTAAGTATTGTCTGTCCCCTTCTACCTCCTTTTTCTTTCAGTCTCATTTAGCAGAGGGACACCTACAACTTTTTCTGAATGAGGCAACACTGCCAAGACTAAATGTGACTATGCCACATACTAGGGAAAGTAGTAGGTTGTATGGTTATCTTCTAATTGGGGCCTAAATCTCTACCCCACAACGATACAACTTACTACCTCATCCTTGCATGAGCAGAATCCTCTAGAAAAGTAGCTGGCAAGAATGGCAAAGTTAAAAAGCGATTCTACTTGGTTTCAGACCCTTTTATGGACTTTTTGCTTGGATAAGGGCACTAGGACACATACCCTCTCTAAGTGCCTTAAAATTATGGTATAGTTTTGATATAATCATTTCCTAACTCAATACCAATACCAAAGGAGACAGAAGATAAAAGGTTATAAGGAAACGTGTGCGTGTGTGTGGCAGAGACATACAATACAGTATGAACTGGCTGTTATAATCACAAAATGGCTACTGATCACTTTTAAGATTAGAAGAAATAAAAAACCATGACAAGAATCATTTAGCTTACAGAACCACCTTCCCCAGAACCAGAGAGCCCAAGATTGTTCCTAGACTTTTAGATTACATGGACCAATAAATTTGGATTAAAGAAAGAAAGAGACCAATATACAGTTATCATAGGGAAAAAAATCCTGTAAGCATCATTTAATAAAAACAATTTGATACTAAATAATATAATTTCAATATAAATATACATGTATACATACACATATTCTTTAAAGTTAATTCAGCTTTATGAAAAACTTATTAATTAAATGCCTTATTGTGCTCATTTACACCGGCTTTGGGAACCACAGTAATCAGGTATTCTCATGAAGCATAACACACTATGGTAGGCACCAAAGGACAAAACACCTAAAAAAATGTATATAAGCTCGGTTTCAGAGGACAGAGCTGCAGTCATGAAAGGGAACAGAACAAATGACTTGGAATAATAGATTTAAGAACCTGAACAAATCCAGTCAGAGAGGAAGTGTACCACCGTGGGAAAGACAGTAGACTGTATAGTTATCTCCAAGATGGGGTATGACCCTAAAACTATACAATCTACTACCTCATCCTACAGAGCACCAGTATCCATCTTCAGCCCAATATGGCCAGCTACTTGGATCAGGAGAAAGAACCAATCAATATTTAGCAAGAAGGGGAAAAGAAAGGGAGTTACCTGAGAGGTTCGGTTCAGCAGAATCATTTGTCTTAGATGCAGCACACTGTAAAGGGACAAACCAATGTTGGACTTCAAAAACATAAGACAGAGGTCAACTACAATAATCACCATCCCTCACATATATCATTCAAGAGAATTAAATGACCTGGATGGAAAATGCTTTTGCCATGTTACCAAAAGAAGATGAGGGCTTTAGTGTGCAAATATATACCAAATTCTCCTATACAAATTTACATTTAAGGAAGGCTTACAGGGGCAAAGGGCACTTAACAACAACAACAACAGGGGTAAAGAGCCACACAGTCAGGCTCCTTGAACTATAAAAATTTCCTTAGTGTTGGATATAGGACACAATCTGAAAACCACCTAAAGACTAGGCAGAATTTTCTTCAAGCTCTATCTACATACATTTACCTATATACAGCTAGGTTTCAAAAAGTGAATAGAAATATAGGGCCAGTCAAAAAGTATTGCTACGAAGGTTCCAGTTCATACATGCATGGGTTTATTCAAAACATGTCTTTGCAATCAGTGGATAGCTACAGACACGTTATCCAAGTAATACACCATACACTTGTTTTTGTTTCATTAAGAGTGCCTTCCAAAAAAAGGGGGCCAAGAGGTCAGCTTAGGAGGTGTTATGCGACTTTAAAAAAAAAAAATTCCTAAAGGGTAATCTTGCTAGATTTTTCGCAAAAACACTGGACAATTATGGAGTCCTGGTGTGGCGCTGTGGGCTGATGTACTGGACTGCAAAGTCGCTTTGAACCACAAAACTGGTGATTCAAGCTTACCAGTTGCTTCTCAGAAACCCTATACAGGGTCGCTATGGGTCAAAATCGAGTCAACGGCACTTGACAACAACGTTAGGAAGGAGTCCTGGTGTGGTGCTGTAGGATAAGCACAGGACTGAAAGGTCAGTTTGAACCACAAGAGAAGTGGTTCAAACTCACCAGCTGCTCCTTGGAAACCCTATACTCGATGACACTTAACAACAATGAAGAAGTCTCAAGAAAACTGAGAACAGCATTGGTGAGAAAAAGTCCAGCAAAGTTGTGTTAAGGAATTTTTTCCATCATGACAATGTGCCTGTTTGTTCTTTGAGGGTAATTATGAACTGTCCTATGAGAATTTCACTAGGAAACCTTACTCCAACCACCCTAGATCTCTGATCTTGCCCTTAATACTTTTTTGTTCCTAAAATTCAAAGAATATTTAAAAGGAACATGATTTGAACCCTACAAGGACGCCAAAACTACTGTTTTGATATGATGTAAAATGAAGAGTAGTGAATTCTTTGGGGAAGGATTAGAAAGATGAACACTACCTTCAGATGTGTATAAACCTGGATGGAGAAAATGTTAACAAGCAACAGCTTTGCATTTAGCTATTTTTGCTTGACAAAGGTGTCTATGATTTTGCAGCAGTACTTTTCAACTTCTCACATTTGCCTTCCTTGGGCCTATTTTGTCCATTGTATCGTTTTCAATCATATGCTAGGTTTGCTTATTCTCATATGTTGAAAATTATATACTGTTTATATCTTTATAAGGATATGTTACGTTTCAATGTTCTTTTTATCTGATAACCTAACTTCTAAGTGATATATAGTAAAATCTTTCACTGAAGTTTTGTAATGTCTTTGCGATTCTCTCAGCTTTTACCTCATGTACTTTGAAGTTCTACTATTCATGTCTAAGTACTGTCAGAAAAAGGTAGGTAGCTTCTTTTCAAACTAAATCTATGTTACAGATTTCACAAATTGAGCCCTAGAATATCACAGGTGGTGATGCCATTTAGAATAGGAATGTTTCCTCTGGTCTGATACCTAAAGGTTGACTTATTCAACTGATAGAATGGGTTCCTCATAAGGTCCCTGTATTGGCAGTTCACTGAAGGAAGAACCAAGAACATAGGCTGATTGTGAAATTCCAAATCCAGGTCATTCTCCTGGTCAAGATTCAATCACGCAAGATACAGATTATACATTGTGATTGTATCAGGTGCTCTGTTCCCAGCTTTACCTTTTCCCATGAGACATCTGGGAAATAATTTTCCCTCTGGATTTGAATTCTTTCCCTTAAAGACTGTGAGCATATGATGAATTTGGAATGAATCATTTCTCAAGGTTCAATGTGAATGTCCTAGGATTCTTCAGTGGCTCTTGGCACCACATGTATGGCAAAAATTATGAAAGTTATGACAAACATAGCCAAAGATGAATACTCCCATCTCTTGGGAATCACCTGTGCACTCTGATCCTTGTTTTCCTTGTCTTCTTTGCCTTTGTCAGACATCTTTGTTTCTTCCTCAGCCAATTGTTTCCTACGCTTCTCCCTCCTTTCTTCCAGTTCTTCATCCCTCAGGAACTCCAGGTGATTGACAATGGGCACTTTAACAACTACATTAAAGAGGCAAAAATCAGAGGAAGTCAAGAAGCAAAGCTTATGGCCACAGTGAACCAGAGAAACACTATGCATTCATCCAAGGCTTGGAAGCTCCCCTTCCCAATAATCAACAGCTACACACCTGAAACACAGTCGTGCATGCTCTCAGCATCAAGAACTTTGCATTCTTCTGTCCATCGAGTCAGGGCTGTGGGGATGCTGGACAGGGTTCCTAGAGAGGAACAAAAGAGTGAGATTCTTGACCGTGGCATGTGTCAATTGATGTATTTTCCTAACAGATCCCAGCATAGTGTGTATCTAAAGATTTAGTTCATAATAGATACTGTGAGACACTGAAAAGTTTTTGTTGCCCTTGGCGGCCACTGAGTGGCTCAGGCTTCTACAAAATGAAGTTTCTTTAGGGCAGATACTGCTCTGCTTTCTCTCAGCAGGGAAAACAATTTGATACACTCTACCCTATCTTCCAGTTGGAACCGATTCCACGGCATATAACCACCACCACCAGCCTACCTTCCACTATACAAACTTGCCTGCTTGGCTGGTGGCTGTGCTCTGGTCATGGAAAAAGTCATCTAGTAGTTCATCATCAGACCGGGCGATGATGTGGACGTCATCATTGCCCACCAGGAGGCGGGCCCGACCCCGGCTTTGTAGGGGCAGGCTGCTGCTCAGCTGAAGAATGTCAGCAGCAGCTGAGGGACCCAGCAACCTGTAGAGGGATGGTGGGATACCATGGTCATTATAAGCTTACAGGACTCCAGCAACCTGTTATTTTGAGACTCTCTTTTTAAATTCCCTATTAAATATAATACACTATTATGAACCTCATCATGTTACTCCATCATCAGTTTAGGAATTTTGGGGGGCAGTGCTTGCATATTATTCTATAGTTCTTGGCACAGTGTCATTGAAAAGCTTCCATATGTTAGAATATGCTTTTTTTGTACTGCCACTGTAGTCTGACCACTTGTTGTTAGTGCCATGGAATAGGCTCCCAACTCAGTGACCACATGCACAATGGAACAAAATGCTGCCCAGTCTTGAACCATCTCCATGATTAGTTATGGATTAACCATGATTTCCATTTACTGAAGTACATCACAAGGTTTTTCTTCCTAGTCTGTTTTAGTCTGGTAAGCCTCATCATAGCAACATGACACTGACATCCCACTGACAGATGGGGAGGTGGCTATGCAAGAGATGTATTAGCTAGCAATTTAACTCTTGCACTAAAGGTGACAATTCTACCAGTGAACCACATTGCCATATCCCTATCTTTCATTTCTTAACATTATTCCTCCCAATAAACTCTGAGTCTCTGAGGATTTCTTAATGCACAAGCCTTTCAGACAAAAGAACATGTCATTCAGTTCAGTATTCTGCAAAAGGCTGCACATAAAATCTATAAAGAAATAGGATAAAATCTTTATTTGTGCACGACAAGAGAATTCAGTAATTCATAGATTTCCCCAGCCCAAGGTCAGGACAATTCTTAAGCCCAGTGAGGATTGGTACAAGAGCTCAAGTAAACCCAACAGGTCTTCTTTGTAACTCACCTCTGAAGTATAAGAGGAGGGTTGGGCTGGCGATTCCCTGGGTAGTGAACATGAATGGTGTGGCCTGTATTAGCTGTCAGTTGCCTTAGAGTTCTCTGACTGCGCCCGATGCCCTGGGTGAGACGAGTGGTAGAGGAACCACTGCCCAGAGTCAGGGAGCTGTGGTCTGCATGTCGTACCATTAGTGGATGGGTGGTAGGGATATTTCCTGGAGATGGAGGGATGTCTGCTGTAAAGATAAAATGCAAAGGAATCAGTTTCAAGAAGCAATTTCTTCCATGTTCTTCAAGAAGAACCATGTCTCTTGGGTCTTACTGCCTCACATGGAAACCTTTCTCTCTCATTCCCATACCTCTAGGATCACCAATACAACCATAGTTTATGCCACAATTTCTCACTTAGATACTGCAGTCATCTCTTACAGAGTACCTTATCCAAATCCATTCTACAAATTACAGCCAGTAATGCATCTAGGCACCTCAGAAATATTCCGTTCCCCCTACCTTGAAGGTTCCTCTTTTCCACCTGCTATTTAATTTTCAGACTAGATGTCATTTTCTTTGTTAAGCCTAACTTTCACAGATTGGGTTAGGTAACCTTCTACTCTGCTTTCTTACCATGCTGCAACGTAATGCCTTCTTACTTATAATTCCTAATAGACCTAAGTTCCTATGAGAGATGAGGGCTGTTTTCTTGTGTATTGCTGTAACCCTAGTACTTAAGACACAGTAGACACTCTTCATTTGTGGAACGGACTGAGTCTCAACTATAAGGATGATGAAAATCACAAAATGGCAAAGAGGATTATAGAATAGAAGCATCTTGAAACTTACCTAATTAAACCCCCACTCCCCACCTTTTAAAACCTTTTATTTACAGGTGACAAACTGAGGCTCAAAAAGGTAAGAGATTACTTGGCCAAGACAACAGACCAAAATAGTTTATTTAGTGTTTTCTGCTCTATCATGCTTGTGATGTGGGGTCAAGACCTGTCTATCAAGATACCTTGATTATAGAAACTAGATTCTTCAAATATACCCTAGAGGTGAACTTTGATGTTGATGGGTTGTTGTTGTTATGTGCCGTGGAGTCGATTCCGACTCATAGCGACCCCGCCTGTACAGGGTTTCCGAGGCTGTAAATCTTTACAGGAGCAGAAAGCACCATCTTTCTCCCGCAGAACAGCTGGTAGTTTTGAATTGCTGACCACGAGGTTCGCAGCCAGATTTGTAACCACTACGCTACCAGAGCTCCTTGATGTTGATGGGTAGAAGGAAGAAATTGATGCCCTTTCCTGAAAAGATGCATCCTTGAATGAACAGGGTGGATAAGCTCAATTCTATTCCCCAATGACAAGTTCAGAGATACTCATTCAACCCTCAAGATCCAATATTATATACATAAAGATTATCAATTATCCTGTCACTGTTTTGTGTGCCTGATTGCTTAATGCAGTCACCCTTGGTCTCATTTTTTTTAAGTCAAGCAAATCATCAAGTTGTCCAGGTTCTAAAATGGCTACCTCTATTTACTGAAGTGTAAAGAACAAAAGGAGCCTCTCATTATTCCTTGTACTACTGAGAGAGATAGCTTCAGATATCCCTTGCTCCAGAAAGTCGGCTTTAGAAAAGAAGTTTTGTATGCATGAAAGAGATAGTTGCTCTGGTTCACTGTTTGGCTTAGCCTAGGGAAGGGTATAAGAATTGAGGGATAAAACCCAGCTGAGCCCCCTGTATCTTACTAGCACTGGAGAACATGTTGTCAAACTCAATGATGAGATCATCCTCCCGGTCAAAGCGCTCAAATCGGACCAAGGGAGAAGCGTTCATATCAGGGTAATCCTCATCCAATTCCATCTCAGAGCCATCGTCGTCATCGTCTTCATCTCCCTCTTCACCTTCATCATCCTCCTTAAGGGGAAAACAGGAGATGGAGAATTGCTGGAGGTAAAGGTTTTCTGAAGTCTGGTGTCATGGCCACATTTGCACATGAGGGAGGGAGGCGTTGAGGCTAGCAACCCAAACTGTTCATTTTCTCTAGCTCTGTGTTCCCAAGGAAGAGGTTGTCTGAACCAACCCAAACACAGTCCCCCCCTCACCTGGTCATCTTCCTCATCTTCCTCCTCCTCCTCCTCTTCATCCTGACTATCATCCTCATCCTCGTTACTGCCACTGCTGTCCTCTTCCTGAGTGTGCTCCTCCTCATCCTCAGGGTCCAGGATATTCATGGAATCTAAAACAAAGGGAGCACACATCGGAGGACTATACTGAGTAGCTAGAAAACAGGCTATTGTGCAGGCCAGCTGATTAAGTGGGAAGGAGATGGGGTTTCTGACTCTAGGAGAGGAAGAACCAGATCTGGGGTGATGTATAAGCTTAGTGAGCCAGCCTCGTTTTCCTGAGAGTGTCAACCAATACATCAATACACTGAGCAAGGTGGCTGAATGTGGAGGCTCACTACAGGGTGGTGCTTGAGGATCAATGGTCTAGGACTTGGCCAAGTCTGCTGGTGCCCCTTTGCCTTTCCAGCCCTGAAATCTGAAGCGATGATAGCAGGTGGGTGAGAAGAAAGCGAACCAAGTAAGAAGTGACAAACTTTGGTCAAGCAGTAGTAATATGTTAATTGAAAAACTGGCTGAGGATAAAGTGGATGGTGTATGTCAGCGCATGCAGACAGATGCTTCCTTATTCTGCACATTTGGGTAGCTGCCTCCAGGAAAACCCTAGTGTAGTGTCTGTCAGACGTGCAGGGCAAGAAGGGAGGCCTTTCTGGCCTCAGCACTCTCACCTTCTCGGTTGGCCTGCAAGGTGGAAGCTTGGCTGAGGTTGGAAGGAGCTTCATCCATCAGCACGTCCTCTTGTGATTCATCCTCTCCACTTCTGCTCACTGAAGGTTACAGAGCAGAGCCTTCACTGAATAACAGAGGACTTCCCTTTCCAGATTGGGTGCGCCTAAAGCAGCTATGTACACCTAGCAGATAGCCACTTTTTTTTTTTTCCGGAATGAGGGAAAGGACCTAGATTCTCTGCTATCAACTAGCTAGGTGAGCTTGGCCAGTCACTTTACCTGTCTGAGTCTCAGTTTCCTCATCTGTAAAATGGAATGATCACATTTGCCCTGCCAATCCCACTAATTGTGAAAGCAAAGAGGATTCTGGGTGTGAAAAAGCTTTGCAAAATTTAATACGTGTCTACTTCCATTTATCCTTTGATTCACTCGACCAATATTATAAAAACAAGTATTACACATATTCTTGAAGCCAGGTGACAGAGTAATACCTGCCATTTTCCCTCTGAGATATAAAAAGGGCCACCTTTAGGGAACAATCACAGTTTTTATACACTATTGAGACTCAGAGGCGAAGAGCCTCTGGATTTCACTGAAGAACTGAAAAGGATGTGCTTTCCACCCTATAAGCCTTTCCTAGGCTTCTATGAATAAACACTCTTTCAATGTGTCTGATGTATCATCTATACTGATGGTCATCCACCACCCCTCTCCCAACACTTCAGACCTGCCAGAGGCCTGTAGATGACTTGTGAATTTCTCCTCTGTAAGACCTTCAACATCAAGACGACAAGCAGCAATCTAGTCTGGGCATAAGCCCTTAGGCAGAGCTGAGCAAGCAGATGATGAGAAAAAGGGTACTCCCATGAGAGACTGAGGCAAAGGAAGAGGCTATACTCAGTTCTGGGGCTCTCACCTATAATTGTACTGTTCCCAGATCCGCCATCCCTTTCAAGCAACTCATCTATCAGGTCCTCCAGCTCATTCTCAACCTGGAGAGAAATAGAACATATATATGGATGCACACAAGTCTATGATTGTGCTAGCACTGAAGCCTTACAAAATCCAGCAAGGGAGCATATATCTCTCTATGACATGGTTGACAGTGGATGTTACATAAAAACCACACAACTTGGTGCCAACAGCACAGAAACTACCACATGCTGCCAATCCACATTCAGACTGTTGTTTAAATGGGCTCACCCCAACTATCTGATACTAGATTAATTTTTATACTATTAAGGAAAACATTCATATCTTCTTAAAGCCAGCAGCTTAGGACTGCTGGCCAAATTTCTTACTCATTGCTACCAGGTTCCAGAATTAAGAATACTGTCTTTACAAGACATCCATCTAATACGCTAGTGAGAGCTGGTACCATAGGTGATGCTAAGTAGCTTCCATTAATTACCAGAGCCAAGTAAATGAAAGATGCTGATCCAAAAGACCTTAGGCTAGCTTCCTTCTGTAGTAAGCACAGTTCACCTGTGTTTAAATCTATAACCATTTCTTAGTATATGGCATTATGTCCCTGCCCTCTTCCCACCATCAAATACAACTGAAACACATTTACTAAACACATATTAAACATACTGTGCTTTTCTGCAAAGCAGACAGCATGAGGCAAAGATCTAAACCAAGCAGTCACCCACCCACAGCACAAGGAGTTTGGTTCAACACCATAATAGGGGTAAAGCTGGATGATCCGCCTCCCTACCTGCATCTCTTGTGAACTGAGCACCTCCGGCTGCCCAGCAATCACCACTGAGTCGGTTTCAGCCTCCCCATCCATGATATCCCCATCTGCCACCTCTGTTTGAGTCACATCATGATCTTCCTCCTGAACTTCTGTTTCCCCAGGCTCTCCTGAAACAATCAATCAACCAACAAAATAATCAAATCAAAGGGTGCTTACGTGCTAAGCACCACGAGGCAAGCATGAAGACAGTAAGGCCCTTTTCCCAGCCAAGTTTACAAGTTCTCAGAGAATAAATGTTGACAAAGAAAAAGACAAGGAAGGCTACATGTAAGAATAGCCAAATAACGCTGCAATTTTAAGGAACTCTTTGTGGTGCAGGTTCTCATACTACTATGACATATCTCTGGAATACCTACAAGTTCCCAAGCTAGAACAGTTGTGATCCCATGGCCATCAAATAACTATTTCCACCTCCTTCAGCTCTCCAGTCCACTGGCTCTGCTTTCCTACCTGGGTCCTGTTGGTTGCTACTGGAGTCCTGAGAAGCCCCTTGGGCATCTTGCTCAGACTTGCTCTTGCTAGAAGCACTCTTGCTGCCAAAAAGGCTACTAGGCTGGTTCACAATTCTGGAAAGTGTTTCCAAAGGCTTCAGAGCAGCATTGACTGTGTTGGCCATGTTGGGACTGAGACAAGGAAGATACAGAGATGGGCTGAGCACAGAAATAGTAGGTATCCTATAAGTACTATGAAGGCTCCTAAAATATAAGCTACTATCAGGAAAAGGAGGAGCATAAGGTTGACAAAATGTTCTACTGGCTATTTAAAAGAAAAAACAAAACTATTTAATCTCAAAGGTCTTAAATGAATTCATCCCAGAAGCAAGGGCTAAATCAATGCTATAGTTCATGGGGCTGTAGTAAGCGTGTGAGGAACACATTGCTGGACCGAAGGCAGAATGTATCCTGGATGATCATGTTCAAGTAGCAAGCCACTGATCAGATATACCCAGGCTCTATATATTAATACTAGCATTCTGTCTCCAAATCTTAAGAGCACAAAGGAGCATGATAAAGGTTTTAAGTCCTGCTGATTTCAACATGATCTCTGTAGGTGGGGCTTCCTAAGGTTCAGTAAAGTGCCACGAGGACTGCAGCTGGAAATGTGATGTGATTTATCAGTGTAATAAAATGCCAAGTAGGATCCTACTAAAATTAGAACAGCTCTGCTTTTGTTAGTGTTTGTTTATTCAGTACTCCACACTAAAAGGAACCAGAAAGGATCAAAAAAAGTAGATTCCAAAAAAGGGGCTTATCATAGTGTTAGAAGGCTTTCAAAAATTAATGGGGTCATTGAAGTTAAGTACTGTCGAGCTGAGTCTATTACAACTCATTGTGATCTTGTATAAGGTCTCTGAGGAACAGATGGTGGGTTTGAACTGTCAACCTTGGGGTTATGAGTCCAGTGCTTACCCTATAGTGTCACACCAAGAAATTAATAGGATCATTATTACAGGCCAAATTTGAGACAATTTGAGCATCAAATAGAATAATGATGGTCTTAAGTTCTAAGGAACTTCATATAAAAATAATATAAGCCCACAGGGATCAAAACAAGAAGTTCTTTATTGTAGAAGAATGCTGGCTAATAAATAAAAACAAAGAGTCAGGAAACTATTCTTTTGTAAGCACCAATATAATTGAGATACAATACATTTTTAGTATAGGATAGTCACATGATCTTGAAGTATCAACTCACAGAAAAACTTAACAGATATCATCTAACTATGTGGCTAAACTCAGTATTACCAATAATGGGACAAACTGACATTATATGTCTCCTAATGTAATGCTCTGAACAAGTCCACATATCCTCTGTCGTATTCTTGCTAGAAATACTTAAACTGAATCTAACCTCAAAAAAGCAATTTCAATATCTAGATGTGAAATACTTTCTAAGACGACTAACATGGACTCTTATGCAGCCAATGTGATTTTAAAAAACAAAAGACATGTGATAACCAAATGCAATGAATGACTTTCAGTGGGCCTTGGACTAAAACATCCTTCCACATGTCATAAAGCCATCTTGGGGCAATTAAAAGAATATTACAAGATGAAATATCTAGATTATACTAACAATAAATGTTGTGGATATAATAATGATATTCTAGCCATGTAAGAGAATACCAGTTCTTAGAGGGCATAAGTATTTAGAGGATAAGTATCACATTGTTGGCAACTTTTGATTAATAGAGGGGTGACCCATTATATTGACATTTTTAAACCTTAAAAAAAACACTGATAAGGTTACATTAAAAGGACAAAGAAACTATCTCAAAGAGAGTGCCACTGGCCAAAGATGTAGTTATTTTAGCATGAAAAAGAATAACTAGCTAATTCAAATAATCCAATTATTTTTAAAGTGTATGAAAATTTGAGTCCACTTGATGAAAAAATCACATAGTAACATTTAAGGCGGTGATTAAACCTATATTTTTTGCTTTACTCTGAAAACTGGCAACTAAAGGGGAAAATGAAGTTTTAATCCTGACTTTTCAGTAGGAACACTATTTCTGGGTAACCAAATAAGCTTTCACTATTGAAACTGGGCTATATCACAAAAAAATACTGGTGAATATTGCAGGAGAATGACAGAGATTACAAAGTTGTCATTCATAATCCTCAAAGAAATCAAGATTCAGGCAAGGATATCAACTGGTATGAAGACTATTAAAATTATTAATGCCAGTTCAGAGAGATGTGTCTCCTAAAGATGTGTATCACTTAAGATATATTCTAACTGAAAATGTTTAAATTGCCCCACTAAGCCTTTAGATCTAATTAGTAGTTAGCAGAAAATATAAGGAAGTAAAGGAGCAAGTTACACTCCAAGAAAGTAACTGAACCAAATTTAGAAGGTTAATCATTCTGCAGGACTGCAGGAGTTTATTTGTGGGTGGAGAAAAGTATGTGTTAAATTATGAGAGATTCAAAGGCCACGGCCAGATGCATAGCTAGACTCTAAGTTGAACTCTGGTTTGGACAAAATTTTTTTAATATGGACCTGGGAACGTGATAGGATGAAATAATATTTAAATGTAGAGATCGGTTAACTGAAAACAAAAACATAAACATCCAAATTATGCAACAGTACATATGATGCAATACTTTAATAAGATTATTTATGTATGTTAAGAAAAATATTGAAAGATAGGCAAATGGAGAAGCCAGCAACATGATTAAACAAAGGAGAAAAGCCTGGGGGTGGGAGTCAGGGAATTTTACCTGGATAGGTCCAGGCTGTGAGGTACTCTAGCTAGGTCATTAACCAGCCCTTTTTTCAGGAAGAGTCGAATGATGTTGTTCATGCCATTGTGCTGTGTCTTGGCTGTAGCACTGCTGTAAAAACTGGAGGTGGAGGGACAGGACTCCATGATAGTACTGATGATACACATCACTGCCTGAAGCCTGGGAAGAAATTTGACACCGCTAAAGTTAAAACAGTATTCTCAGGCTACATCTTCACTAACTTGCTTCAGGCAATCTTCCTGTGCCTTTTTTGTTTCCAACTGGAAGTAACATCTAATGCACTCCTTGAGTGATATAGCATTCTCTACATTCTCTAAAACACAGTAAAAAAAAGATGACAACTAAATAACTTGCCCAACTTCTTGAACAGGCTCTAAATACAGTGAAAATGCTTTTTGCTTTCTTTAAGGTGTTGATCCATTTTTCCAAATGTAATCATTGCTCTGGGTATTTTGAATTATTTCAACGGATCAGAGAATATGAGAGCTTTACTGTGAAAACTGGCAACTAAAGGGGGAAATTAAGTTTTTATATCCTGACTTTTCAGTAGAATACTATTTCTGAGTACCAAAAGGCATTCCCTATTGAAATTGGGCGACATCACAGAAAAATCCTGGCTAATATTTTATAAAATACTGCTACAAAATCATTTTAAAAAGGTGGTATTTTCATCTCCCTAATCATTCCCCAAAAAGAGCTCTGGTAGCATAGTGGTTATGAATCGGACTGTGAACCTTAAGGTCAGCAGTTCTAAACTACCAGCTGTTCCACAGAAGAAAGATGAGGCTTTCTGCTACCGTAAAGATTTACAGCCTCGGAAACCCTGTACAGGGTCACTGTGAGTTGGTTCCGACTCCATGGCACATAACCACTATCACCAATCATTCCCCACAGGAGCTCTGGTAGTGTAGTGGTTACGAATCAGGCTGCTAACCTCAAGGTCGGCAGTTTGAAACTACCAGCTGTTCCATGGGAGAGAGATGAGGCTTTCTGCTCCCGTAAAGATTTACAGCCTAGGAAACCCTGTGCAGGGTGGTCACTATGAGTCGGAACCAACTCCACGGTACTTAACAGCAATCATTCCCCAAAAGAATTCTGTGCTCTTCAATTTACATGTCAGAATGGCAGTTTTGGCATCCTGTTGTTGTTAAGCGTCATCAAGTCAGTTCCAACTCAGTGACCCAAAATAGGGTTTCTGAGGAGCAGCTGGTGGGTACAAACCACCAACCTTTTGGTCAGAAGTCTAGTGTGTGGTATATCCTAGAGGAAATTAAATCGTGTTCCTTGGGTTAGAGTAAGATCAGAACTACAGGGTGAATGGGATAAGGTTTCCCAATGAAATTATTTAAGAACACACCTTTCTTCCATTGAAGAATGAGCAAGTGTATTGTCTTGATGGGAAAAAAAAATTCTTTGGTGCAACTTTCCTGCTTTTTTTTCACCAATGCAAGTTTTCAATTATCTTAAAACTGCTTCTTAATAAGACCCGAAAGGAGCTCTGGTAGCATAGTGGTTACAAGTTGGGCTGCTAACCTCAAGGTTGGCAGTTTGAAACTACCAGCCATTCCACGGGAAAAAGATGAGGCTTTCTGCTTCCATAAAGATTTACCGCCTCGGAAACCCTGTGCAGGGTCACTATGCGTGGGAACTGACTCCACGGTACTCAAACAGCAGTAAGACCCAAATCATCGTATGTCAGATGAAAAATTCCCAAAAGGCAGTCACCGTAACTTTCTTAGCTGGCCTTTCTGCCTTGAATTTAAATGGCCCTCTCAGAAGTTACTGTTTTGACTGGACCCTACCTTTTGAAGGCACCCTAATGAGACTAAGACAAATATATTATTGAGAAAACCTGTCTGTAGCCACTCAAAGATTGAAGAGACACATTTTGTTTTGAATAAACTCATGCATGAACTGGAATCCTAGTAGCAATAATACCTGTTGACATACCATTATACACAACGTTAACATTACCAGTACAAGTGCAAGGAACCTATGGACCAAGAATGGATATTACCTGGCATGCTTCTCTGTACTCTCAGCCATAGCCAGTGCACGTCCCAGCGCTGCCTTTACTTCATTCACTAGTGCCACTTGAGCATCTGTACCACTCCCTGCAGCAGCCAGGCTTGCAAGAAATAGGCGGGCCAAGGCAGGTGTGTCCTTGTCTTCTGCATTCTGGGTATGTGGGAGGAGGTGGTCCAAAACAAAAGCTAGCACACTGCAGTCCTGAAAAATCATTAACCATGACATTTACTTACAAGCATAATTACGCCACGTTATTTGCACAGCAACAAGATCACTCTCACAATGAGTACTTATCAGGTTTACTTTATAGATGAGGAGACCAAGGCTCGAATGTTTCAGCAAAGTTAAGTAACAAACCCAGAATTTATGCTTTGAAACCCATTCATTTCCCATTATCCATTACATTTAGATATCACTTGGTATTTTTTAAAATATTTTTTATTTATGTATTTAAAAGAACTGTTCATAGCAAACCTATAAGGTATGATACAAGCAAGTTAAATACTTTCCTTACCTGTTAGATGGGTAATCTGAGGCTTAAAGCAAAGTGACTTGCACACAGAATTCAGTCAATGGCAAAGGATCCAAATCTTAAGTTCTAATTGAGTGTGGTGTGGTGCTGTGAGTTAATGCGCCAGACTGCAAAGCCATTTGAACTACTGGTGGTTCAAGCTCACCAGTCGCTCCTTGGAAACCCTGTTATACAGGGTCGCTATGGTCGGAACCGGCTTGACGTAGTTAACAATGTGTCCAAAGGAGCTCTGGTAGCATAGTGATTACAAATTGGGCTGCTAACCTCAAAGCCTGCAGTTAGAAACTACCAGAGGTTCCATGGGGCTTTCTGCTCCCGTGAAGATTTACAGTCTCAGAACCAACTCCACTGCACACCACCACCACCACCACAATGTGTCCAGATGTGGCACTGTGGGTTAATGCGCCGAATTGCAAAGTCATTTGAACTCAAAGGTTGGTGGTTCAAGTTCACCAGCCCCTCCACGGAAACCCTATACAGGGTTGCTATGGATTGGAACCGACTCAACGGCACTTAAAGTAACCCCATTTTAAGACGTTAATTAAAAAAGAAAAAAAAAGGCTCAACAGGGCAAGGAAATTTTTTTTCTTCCCTAACAATAATTTCTGCCCTTACAATTCCTGTATCTTAGAAAGACGTTTAATTCTCTTGTCATCGAAACAGATTTTGGATAAAAGTGCATTAAAAATCTTAGAATAGAGGTGAATATATTAGGGGCTTCAATAAATTCAAGGGAAAATGGAATTAAAAGATAAGATAATGGAATGTTTCCATGAACTTTTTAAAGCCTCCTCATACTAAGCGCCACTGAATTGCATATTTTGAAATGGTTAATTTCATGCTATGTGAATAGTACCGCAACCAAAAAATGCAGAGAAAAATTCTAGAGTCTGAGTAATTGAAGATGGTGACCTTAAGACAACTATTAAAAATACAAATTACACAGTATTGAATAAAAGTTAAAATTATTTTCTGAATAACAGTATAAACAATGTGATAATGACACTATTTAGAAAAACCAGAAAAAAGCATTGCAATTTGGGAAAGGAATGTGACTGAGTAGAAATGATATGGCTTTGAAGTCAGAGACCTGGTTCTAATTTTAGATCTGTTATTCTGCAGTGGATGAATTACTTACCTATCTCAACCATGTTTCTTCACTGTTCAAGAGAGAATAATAACAACAACTTTGCTGTGCTAAGGTATATTATCAATAGTATTTGTAAGATACTCACTGATATACCCACTACCAGTAATCATTTGATACATACTCTAAGCAGATACTTGATAACTTTGCAATTAAATGTCGTTTTTCACATTACACAAGTAATATATTAGATTACATTTATATGAAGTGTGAAACTAATTTGTGGCAATAGAACTTAAGATAACTGTTAACTTACTGGGAGAGGTGAGATGCAAAAAGGCAAGAAATACCAAGGGCGTAGTTTCTACTGAGTTGGCTTTATCTAATTGAAATAACCACTTAAGATTTGTTTACCTTTTGCATTTATACTTTGATGAAAGTAAAAATAGCCTTAAAAAATAGTATTCCCTGACATTTTCTTAAAACCAAACACTAGTCTAGCTTAACTAGGAAAGAAAATCTATCTTAAACATTGATTAAACTGTTTCCCCAACCCCCCAAGATCTACCTATATGGGATCAAAAGGACAACAACTAGAAAGATTAGATGCATCAACACTTACTAACCATAAGATTACTATGTGACTCATGAAACAACACCCCCTATGTGAAAAGAAACCTATGTGGAACACCCTTTTTACATACATGGGAAACATATAGTTTCTCAAAATGCCCTTACTTGAAAATCTAACTTGAAGATAATTTCATAGTAGCACATGTATAACTCCCTTCTTTTCTACAGCTGGATGGGTGAAAATTTAGGAGTTTCCTATATTTTAAAAATTCTTAATACTGCTAACAAATCCAGTTTCTTTACACATGAGTACATATATCTGAAAGCTAAACATCTATATTCCTATATATTTAGCTTATTCAACTGTCTTCTTGACACCATTACTTAGATGCTATACAACACCTCTCAAATTCTATTTTCTCCTCAAAATTTTTCCTCTTCTATGTTCTTGTTAGGTTCCTAACTGGTCTAACTCCATTCTTATCTCTGGTAATCACCACAATGCACAAATGAAAACAAATGTAAAAAATTTATACTTTGCAAGATAAGTAAATGGTGCCACATCATGGGGAAAAAAGGTCTAGCTCTTTGTGTCTTAAGAGGCTCTCATCATTGGATTAGCACATAGCATGCATAGGTTCCTAGCCAAGTGTGTGAACTCATATGACAAAAGTATCTGTGATGGTTAATACTATGTGTCAACCTGGCTAGGCAATGATTCTCAGTGATTTGTCAGACACTATGTAATCAGCTTCCATTTTGTGATCCGAAGTGAGCATCATATTCGTTCAAAGGGGAGTTTCCTCGGGGGTGTATATAAATGTTATGGAAGGCAAGTGAAAGGAACCTTTCTTCTTCAGCGTAGCCTGACTTCTAGTTTTGGGGCATAAGCCTGCAGATACCTCTATCCTGTTGCATGACCTGCAGATTTTGGGTCTGTTAGTGTGTGTAACCACGTAAGCCAGCAGAAGCCTTCAGCCTGCTGTCTGATTTGGGACATGCTAGGACCTATGCAAGTCCTGGTATGGCATAGTAGAAAAAGCACTGGATAGCTAACCAACTGGACAGCACATCAACAATAATATACAACTGTGTCATCCACCTTCCTTAAGTAAATCACACTTTATATATGTTTAATATATACGCTTAACTGGTTTTATTATTCCTCTAGCGAACCCAGACTAAGACATTTGGTTTTAAGACTGGTTCTAGAGGAACAAATCTTAAGGATTAATTTTCTGAATTAATTCTCAAGTATGGCTATATTTAAAGGCACTAATGTGGAGTCCTGGTGTGGCACTGTGGGTTAATGAGCCAGACTGCAAAGCCTGTTTAAACTGCAACGTTGGCAGTTCAAGCTCACCAGCTGCTCCTTGGAAACCATATACAGGGTCGCTATGTTAAGACTCGACGGCACTTAACAACAACAATGTTGCACTGCAGAACCAACACTAGACTGTGAACCATAAAACTGGCAGCTCAAACCCACCAGCTGTTCCTTGGAAACCCTACACCGGGTTTGATTTGATGGCATGCAACAACAATGACTATTTCCAGCAGTAAAGAGGACACTGCTAATCCATGACGTGATGTGACAATAATAAAAAAAAAAAAAAACTAGATCAAATCCACTGCCATGGAGTCAATTCTGACTCATAGTGATCATGAGTAGGATTTCCATGACTTTAAAAATCTATGGGAACCCCCTCCACACACAGAGTAGACAGAGATGGGCAACTTGGACATTGGATACCCAAATGGGGGGGGGGGGGGGGACTACAAAGGCAAGAAGTAACTGGCTTACAAGCTTTCAAAAGGGAACATAGAGCTAGGGGGCATGGAGGAAGGCAAAATCTCCAGTGAGTACTATCCAATCTGTCTAGGCGGAAGCTGATGAAATGAAATGCAGAAGGGTCACTTGTGATACAATAGTGAATGACTGTTATCAGGACTGATTGTGAGGGTTGGAAATGTAAAGGTTTTGCAGCAAGGAAGGGAGTGATTAACTCTCCAGTCTAGGAGCAGAGGTCTCTAGGAACATCAACGGAGAGGAGCCAAGAGCGGGACCCCAGAGAAGCAGCAAGGCCCGAGATGGAGGCAGAGACAATGACGTGGAGTAAAGACGCGGCTGGGGACTTTGGATCCAGAGAGAGAGAGGGACTATGTGCTGAAGAATTGGGGAGGGGGGCCTGGGTTTATAGGGTATACCCTTTGGTCAGTTGATGAGGCATGGAGGGGATTGGAACGATGTACGGTGGAATGAATGTAAAACTAAAGTTCTCCCATGTAAAATATATAATTCACAATAAACATGGAAAAAAAAAAATCTATGGGAACAGAAACCCTCATCTTTTTTCTGTGGAGTGTCTGGTAGGTTTGAATTGCTGAGTTTGCAGTTAACAGTCCAGTGCTTATCTTACAATTGATGTGGCACTAGAGATATGCAAAATATCACCACAACTGAATCAAACATTTGTGAAAGAAAAAGGTGTTCGTGTATTTGAAACCTTTCAAAGTCTGTCAAATTGATAAGTACAGTAAAATCTTTAAAAAATGGTATAAGGTGGTATAAAGAAGAAAAGCTCAAATACAGCTGGGCTCCAAATAGTTTGTGGAAAAATACCATTATCTTTTAATTTAATTTTTCTACAAATTATTTGAAGCTCCCTCATATTTTCCATACAGAGTAAATAAAACAGTAGTAAAACAAAGCAGTCCTGTTGACTTCAGGATCTCACTGGATTCACTGTATAATGAAGCTGGCTGCCTAACCCTATTTTTTTGCTTATACTGAAAAAGCCTATTTCTTGTAATAACAGAGCAAATATTGCAGGAAACTAAAATTACAATCTTATTCTAAGGGTGAATGAATTATAACTCAAGTAGAATTCCCAACCTTGAAAGGTGCCTGAAGTTTAAGTGCGCAATGACTGGCAAGACATGAAATCCTGGAAATTGGGATGGGGGATATCTAGGCAGATATATATGAAACTAGGTGCAATGAGTCCACAAATTCTGTTGAATCACTTACGGTAGTAGAACAAACCTCTATCTTAGAGATAAAATCCAACTTTGTCTGCTAAATACCTTTGCCAGTAAAATCAGCCCTCCCATCCCCATCTGAAGAAAATAACCCATATGCTTCAGGGGATAACTTGCCTTATGTGTTGCCTGAGACAGATGCCTTACAAGGAATAAATACCTGACAGTCTCTAGGACCCAAATCTCACCATCCATTTTTGCTTCGAGACCTATAACTAGACTCAAGTCCTAGCACACCTCAAGATGTAAGAAGGTACACTACATTTCAAAAGAATTGCATTTTTCTAATGTATACAAGCACACACCTGGGGACTATGTGTAGGAATGGCTATTAAGGGTATGGGATAATGGTGCAAAGAACATAAAGTTGGATTAGTCTGAGCGTATTATATGGGCCCACTAGGAGAATCTTCATTTAGTGCTTTAGCTTGAGGGGTTAGAAAAGGATCTAATAGTCTATTTGGTTGGCTGGTTGACTGAAGCATGGACTAACAGGTGGCCTATAATACTAAATGAAGTTGAGAGGCCAAAGCTGGAAGGTTAAATTTATCAAGTGATTACACAGAGGACACATATTTCACATAACTACAAGAAATAAATTTGTGAAGAGAGCTCCAGCATCCTTTTAAGATTGCTGTAATTGCACTTCTACACAGGTAAAATTTTACAGCAGAAATTGTCCTCTTCGAATTTGGGAACCTAACTACAATGGGAATGATTTGATCTCAGAGTAGCAGGGGCCAAGTGGTGTCACTTAATATCCAAAGACAAGGTGGGTGATGGACGAGTGTCAAATCAGTAATCAGAACCATCTGACTCCCATGGATTTACAGCACTGACTAAGTCATGCTGTTCCTTGGAATGAAATATGAGGGTAAGTAAAAAAGTATTGCCACAAAATCATAGAAACGTTCATTAAATTGCAAAAATGTGAAGCAACCGCTTCTTTACCTATCCTCCATCTAGGTGTATACACTTCTGAGGCATTATTTCTCTCTCTTTAAGCCCGACCTGAAGAATTCTGTGATTTACACCATGTCAAAATGGTAGTTTGGGCATTTTCAAAGGACATGTTTAAACGTTTTATTTGAAATAAATTCATTTGTGAACTGGAACCCTACTAGCTTGACTTAACTCTTATATATAAGAATCTGTAAAAGCAGAAGAATTCTAGGTCAAGTGAACTGTAATGGCCAAAATGTTAAGTCACAGTCTCTAAATTAATCCCCAGATTTGAGCAAATCTATAGACCCACAACCCAATAGATGAAGGGGTATGTCAGGCCCTCTTGAGAAAGAAGAATGCCAAAAATTTATAATGCTAATCTTTCTCCCAGCCTTCCCCAAAGGGATCTATTGCCTTTTATGCGTGGCTGATCATTAGGGAAAAGGAAATCATCAGACTTTTCAGGACTGTAGGACACTGGTTCTGAACTAACAATTTCAGGAAACCCATAACACTGAGACCCACCAGCAGTTAGAGTGGGGCATATGGAGGTCAGGTTATTAATGGAGGCTTACCACAGGCCTGTCTCACAGTAGATCCAATGGGGCCCTGTATACATCTTATAGCGATTTCCCCAGTTCCAGAGTAATTGGAATATACTCAATAGAGACCCCACATTAGATCCTTGACATGTGGAGTAAGGACTATTCTGGTAAGAAAGGGCAAGCGGGAGCCATTGGAACTACACTATCAAGAAAATAGTAAACCAATGCAATACTACATTCCTAGAGGAATTGTAGGCATTAGTGACATCATCAAGGACTTAAAGAATGCAGGGGTGGTGAGTGTCACTACAACCCTATGCAGTCTGCTTACTTGGCAGTGGATTATTGTAACCTTAACCAGGTGGTGATTCCAATCACAGATGCTGTTCTTCATGCTTGAGCTTAAAATTAACAAAACTCCTTATATCTTGTACGAAGTTTTAAGCTGGATTATGCCTTTTCTCTTTTTCACTGCTAGTTTTGAGTGAGGCCCAGAAGAAAAAGCTCTGCAACAGGTTTAGGCTGCTGTGTAATCTCTGCACTTGGGCCACATGCCCCGGCTAGATTCAACAATGCCTGCAGTATCAGTGGCAGATAAAGATGCTGTCTATAGTTTATGGCAGGCCACTACTAGTGAATCATAGGGCACATCCTTAGGGTTTGGAGCAAAGCCCTGCCAACATCTGCAGACAACTACTCTCCCTTTGATATACAGCTTTTGGCTTATTGCAGAGACTGAACAGCTAACAATGGGTCACCAAGTCACCATGCAGCTTGAGCTGCCCATCATAACTGTGTATTATCTTGCCCATAATGTCAGAAAGTTAGACATGCACAGCAGCACTCTATCATGTAAAGAAATTCATATATGAGGTTGGGCCTGAGCAAGCCTTTGAAGGCACAAGTAAGTTACATAAGGAAGTGACCCAAATGCCCATGATCTCTACACTCCTGTTCCATTAGATTCTCTCTTCTAACCTGCACCTCTGGTCTCATGATCCTTATGATTAGGTGGGCAATTACCATTACGTTTTAACAGTCCAGTTTCCCCTTAGTAATCGGGATAGATCTTGAGAGCTAATAATGGTTAACTCCCACCTTTGACTGTTCATTAAACATTTACATGAGGCACAAATAACTTCACTTCTTTGGACCATTCAGAGAGATCTATCCACAAACCTCTTCCATATACTTTCTCACCACCAATTTTCCAATCATATTCCTTCCAAATCCCTGAGCATTCAGTAAAAACACTGGCTACCACCCACAAATTAGTATGTAATCTTGCATCTGCCATTTCTCCTTCTAAGCAAAGTAAAGACTGTTATTACTTAGTGGAAGCAAAGAAGAGTGCATTTGAAATACAGGAGATCCTTCAGGGTATCTCAGTAATACTGAGCTCTGTGATTAAAGTCAACAGAACAACCCAATTCAGATAGGACAATTTATGGCCCACACCCTTTAAAAACGAAGGTTTGGATTACCTCACCAGGCAACCTCCACTAGCTGAGAATCTTGCTGAGGGCAAAGCGAATATGGAATGAGTATTGGAAGGCTATGACCACATGACCAGTTTGTGTGTGTCTAATAAATATCTAATTTCTTTATTTTCTATTCTCCCTTATCCCACTGCTGTAGTAACCCTCATTGTGAATAGGGTTTCCGAGGAACCTTGTGTTTATCCTACAGTGCCACACCAGGAGTCCATTACATATAAAATATAAAAGAGGCTACTGCATTTTCAGTTGTACGCATGTTAGTGGCATCTTGCATGGTCCAAGTAAGACTTTAAATGCCTAATTGACAAAGAGTGGACTGTGACAGTCATGATGTTCAGTGATTTGGCAGACACTATGGAATCACCATAGAATCCTAGTGTGGCGTTATGGGTTAATGCGCTGGAATGCAAAGTCCATTTGAACTGCAAGATTGGTAGTTTAAGCTCATAAACTGCTCCTTGGAAACCCTATAGAAGGTCACTATGGGTCGGAACCAACTCGAAGGCACTAATAAGAACAACATGGGATTATCAGCCCTGATGAACTCATCTTACTTATGAAAGAAAGGTGTGGTGGTTTTGGTTTTCTTCCATAAAGATTTGCAACCTTAAAAACCTTGTGGGGCAGATCTAAGAAGTACTACAGGGTCACTATGAGTCGGAATCTATTCGACAAGCAAGAGGTTTTGCAATCTGAAGCCAACAGGCCTGCCTCTAATAAATAAATGGATGCTCTGGAAAAGTTCGTATGCTCACTCTTGACCCTATACTCTTCTTATTACCTGACCCCAGGTTTTTGGGACACAAGTCTGCGAATGTCTTTCCTCCTTACCTACAGATTTGGATTCACCAACCCCTACACATAGCACTGAACCAGCAGAGGTCTTCAGCCTGCCAAATGACTTGCAGAATTTGGGTTTGTCAGTCTTTGCAACAACTTGAATCACCAGAATCCTTTGGTCTGCTGCCTTACTCATGGATTTGGACTTTCCAGCCCATATACAAATAACATGAGTCATTTCCCTAAAATAAAAATCTTATTTATATATATATGCTCTTCTAAGAACCCATACTAAGCAGATATTAAATATTAAGCAAATTTCACCTTGTCTAGATGGGTCTGGTGAAAACAGATGGGAATAAGATTCTTATGAATCAATAGTGAGTAACTGTTGCCATGACTGTCACAACTGTAGAGGTAAAGGTTTTTTTTTTAAACAAAAAGGGGGAAGTAGATAATCTTACAGTCCAGGAACAGCGGACCCTAGGACCATCAAGAGAGAAGAACATGAGCAAAATGTGGGACCCATCCACATATGCAGAGACACCAGAGATGGAGGCAGAGATGAGGACATGGAGACACAGAGCAGCTGAGGACTCTGGGCTCATGAAAAGAGAAAGATTGAGTGCTGGCGGCCAGGAGGCAGGCTTACAGAACGTGCCCTATGGTTGTTTAAATGATTATAAATTTCTGAGTGTTTTTGTGTACCTCCCCAAAACAAACAAACAACAAAACAGACGGAATGGAAACATATACTGTTGAATGATGATGCACGGAGATTATAATCATTGAAATGAAACAATGAGTGTAAAAACCCATGTAAACTATCACTCAATTCACGTTGAAAACTTACAAAAAAAAATTAAGCAAAAATTGTAAATATTACCTCTTTGATAAGCTCAGACTGGCCGACAGTGTAGCTGTAGTTTGCAATCAGTGTAGCAATACCAACATAGGATCTCACCAACTCTGCCAGAAGACGAAGGATAGTTGAGGTGGGCATTAAAGGTTTGCTGCCCTTGCCTTTTTGCTTGCTTTCCTCGGAGGCCCGGTCCCCTTCTTTATCTTTCTTTCCATCTCGAGACTCCTCTGGAGTTGAAACTATTGAGAAAGAATCAAACACAGGTTCAATCCCATACCGGAATACTGGCGAAATCAAGTCTTAGGTTAGGAGAATACGACTTCTTCACCTTAGGCCAACAATACAAACTGTACCCCACACCACAGTAACAGGGCATTGCTAAGTGTTCACATATCTCCCACCATTTTCCTTCTCTAATATATGCTTCAGAAACACTGTATTAATAGTAGTTCCCCAAATATTCTGTTTATTCTCTCTCATCTAACTTCTATACTTCTACTTACCTAGTTCAGTTCAAATGCCAACCACCTCTAATGATTTCCTTTTATACCATACAGGTGTACCCAGATATTATTATGTGCCTACAATACTTTACTCAAGCATCCCAGGAGGGTGTAAAGCGTTAAACACTCAACTACTAAAAGAAAGGCTGGCAGTCTGAACTTAGAAACCCTCTAAAATGACTTTACCACTATTTTATTAGTTATTTTATTTCTATTCAGTAACTAGTCTGATATTAAACACAATGTCTCTTAACTTAGGTCTCACAGATATTTCCTAGCCAAGAAAAAGCAACTCTGGAAAGGTTTTCATTAAAATTATTTCCACTTAACAGTTTTCTAATTCATGGTGAGTAGTCAACATAAGGGACTTTTGGTGTGGCTCTGTAGGATCAGTGGACTGCCCGTGTGGACTGAGCTCCACAAGGTTGACAGTTCAAATCCACAAGCTGCTTCTTGGAAACACTATACAGGGTTGCTATGAGTCGGAACCAATTTGACAACATGTAACAACAACATGCAAGTGTGGAGATGCTAAAGCAAATGTAAGAAATGAGGAAGTAAAAGAACTGAACAAAAAAATTCAAAAGGGTAGCTTGAAAACACAAATTATTATAACAAAATGTGAAAAGACCTGGAGTTAGAAAACCAAAAGGGAGGAACAAACACGCTCACAGCATTTAAGTTAAAGGAACTGGGAAAAAAAATATTGAAGGATTCTATGAACAAAATATTGGAAGATGCACAAAGCATCAAAAGGAGATGGAAAGAACACAGTCACTGTACCAAAAATAAATGGTTGATGTTCAACCATTTTAAGAGAAAGCATATAATCAAGAGGCAAAGGTACTGAAGAAAGAAATCCAAGGTACACTGAAGGCACTGGCAAACAACAAAGCCCCAGAATCCTCATTTCTTACATTTGCTCCAGTCCCTGGAGAAGGACATCATGCTTGGTAAAGTGAAGGTTTAGTGAAAAAGAGGAAGACCCCAATGAGATGGATTGACATTTCGAGTGGCAGCTACAATGGGTTCAAGCATAACAATTGTGAAGATGTTACGGGACTGAGCAGTACATTGTTCTGTTGTGAATAATGTTGTTATAAGTTGGAAGTGATTCAACGGCACCTAACAACAGTCACAATGTGCTCTGCTGACATTACAAGAACGTAGGAAGTAAGCATGCAAAGCTTAGAGCTAGAATAGTGTCATTGGCACCATAAGCTCTATTGAGTCAGCACTGTTATTGTTGTTAAATGCTGTCGAGTCAGTTCCAACTCGTAGCAACCCTGTATAGGGTTTTTCCAGTAGCAGCTGGTGAGCTTGAACCATCGACCTTGCAGTATAGTGCATTTTAATCCACAGCGTCACACCATGACTCCATAATTACCACTGTTGTTAAGGTCCATTGAGTTGGTTTCGACTCATAGTAACCTAACCTTTTATAAAGTTTCCGAGGAGTGGCTGGTGAGCTTGAACCACTAACCTTGAAGTTCAAACGACTTTGCAGTCTAGTGCATTAACCCACAGCGCCACACCAAGACTCCACAGAACCCACCAAAAGAAAGAGATTGTTATTTAAGAGGAAAGGATGTTACAATAGCAGCCAATACTGGATTGTCATAGTTTAATTAACTACAGCATATAAGGACCTGTGTTCAACCCTGAGAAAGGTCATTCAGATAAGCAAATTTGCTAAATTATACCTGTATCCCCCTACCCTTTTCCCAGGACATCCACCTTTTCTTCAGGTTGTTTTTCCACAAAATAGGAACAAGAGAGGGAGAAAAGAAAATCATTTGTTACCTTCTCCTTGGGAGGTTCCAGATGTGGAAGTCTCAGTGGAGGCACCATCTGTAGCAAAGACCTGACTCTATAGAAGAAGAAGAAAAAAACTTAGCTACAATCATTTCACGGAATGTTGCTCCTACATAGGAAGACAAGATTCCAGGGTACTGACTAGGAGTGCTACAGAGTCTCCTTGGCTGACCTTTTAACCACCTCACTCATACCATAATATATGGGCAACTTGCATTATAAACAACAGATTTAAGGAAAAGGTTGAGGTAGATGAGAATTAAAAATGAATTAAGAAAACATTTCCAACTGAAGGAGACAAAATAAAAAAATCCCAGGCACCCCAACCAATTTTATCTTAATTTTTAGGCAACAGATAATTTATAGATACCTCCAAATTTATACCTCTGCAGTTACCCTGGCATAATCCTGAATAATGAGAACATAAATGAGGAGGCTGATATCAGAAAAGTAAAGGGTGTTCTTCCTTTGTTCACACTGACTTACATTAATGGAAAACCCGGACTGTGTATCAAAGTCACTGCCCTGACGAGTAAGTGACCGGTACTGCTGGTACACATCATCACCCATATCCTGCAGGAGCTGGCCAACCTCCTGGGTCATACCACCAGGCTTAGAATCAGATTTATCTGCTAGCAAAACAAACACAAAACAAAATTCTTCTTTAACTGTGCATTCTCAACACTTGGTCAAATTTACTCCAAATTATTGGAACTGTTTACATAGTGACATTGTTAGGGTTTCACTTCAGAATGAGGAATCATGTAGCAGAATTAAGATATATACCCACTGCCATCGAGTCGACTCCGACTCATAGCAACTCTATAAAGGTTCTCAGAGACTGTGAATCTTTCCGGAGTAGATAGCCCAGATCCTTCTTCTCCTGTGCAACCACTGGTGGGTTTGAAATGACAACCTTGTAGTTAGCAGTCCAGTGCTTATCCTACAATGCAAATGCATCCAGGCATCTAACAACATCATACAAGCATGTCCTAGACAAAATTCAGGAGGATCCAAATGGAATGGAACCTTGAGTTACAATCAATCTAATTTTCACACTTTTCCTCTACTAGTAAGTAGTACAGGTGGATTGGTATAATGATCTCAATAGGCCAGGAAGTCCAGCCACATCTTTGGACTCTTTGAACAATAAGGATGTTTTGTATTTGATGGTGAAAACATTAGAAAATTCCTGGTATTATTCTTGATTTATTTCAACTTGATCACACACTGCTATTTATTATTAGTTCTTTAAAAAAATTTTTTTCATACCTTTCCTTCTGTATTCAACCGAATTCTGGCAATCTCTTTATCCATATCAATCAAGACTCATTAAAAAAAATCACTCAAAGAAGCTTTCCTACCCTTCCCAGGTCAAGTGCCTTGCTCCAGGACTCATTACTAAGCTGACATATATCTTTAGAAAAGTATACATGTCTTATTCATCTTGATTCTCAGAGCCTGGGTACACAGTATGGGCTCATTAAGCAAAGCTTAGTTCAAATGACCGAAGTGACTGGTCTTTCAGTGCCTAGTCTCTTGAGGTGGGCTAGCCAGTCACATACCTTCCTCTGGAGCATGGTAAGCAGCCAAAGCATTCAGCATATCGTAAATCACTTCTTTGATAGTATCAGGAATGACAGGCAGAGGTGAGGGCTTCAAAGGGGTTGTCTTCACCAATTGTACAGCATTAGGGCCTTTAATTCTAAGATTTTCAAATTCATCATCTGAAGCTAAGACAAAGTCAAGGAGAGAAAAACCAGTTAATAATGAACCAGTACCTAAACTTGGTAATTGACAAGCAAAGATTTAGGATGGGGCTTCTATAATATACAAAAGCTTAGGATAGGGACATTTACAACAAATGTTCAAGGAGTATTAGAAAATCTGATTGTTACATTCCCTAAATCCTGTAAGATATAATACAGCAATACCAAGCAATAGAAAGAGTACAGATCTTGGAATTGAAGAGACCTGCCCTACTACTGGATCAAGACTTCAATAAACCTCAACTTCTCTCATTTTTAAAACTGTTTTGAGGATTAAGACATCATAGGAGAAATGTCTAGCATAGGAGACCAGTCTTGTATCTGGGGCTCAAAAAATGAGACACCCCCTTTACATAACCATAATTACCATTTTAACACCCAAGAAAGTTAACAGTGATACAACTGTACTATCCAACACATAGTCCATATCAAAAAGTCTCCAATTATCCCCCATCTCCTATACAGCCTTTTGCCTACAGATCCAAAATAAAATCAAGCCAATTAATTAAATTCATGGCTATATATCTCTAAAAGCCTCCTTTAGAAAAAAATTGTTGTAAAAAAATTTTAACACAGCATTGGTCAAGTTAATTTTTTTTGAAGTGTACAATTTAGTGATATCAATGACATTTGTCATTGATGCAATGCCTCAAAACAATGACTCCCCTTTTCCCACCTCAAGCCCCTGGAAACCACGAATAAACTTTGTTCACTATACATTTACGTATTCTTCTTTTATCTCCTTTTATCTAAAAGACTTAAAAAGATAATGGGACTTTCCCACCAACTTTTTGAAGCACCCTTGTATGAGTTGTATAAGGCCATAGATTGAAGTACCTAAAAGGCAAGGATTAAGTGGAACTCACCAGTTCCTGAACCCCGAGGGGCTGGAAGAGCAATGCGAATACAGCAGTTGGCCACTTCTGTGAAAATGTCTGGGTTTCGACATGCCGCTGGTCCCAGGACACGAAGAATGTAGTTGATCTCCCGAGAACCAAGACTGCCAGATACAACACCAGAGGTAGTGCTACCAGCTCCACTTGTAGCTGCTGAGCGAACAACCTAGGAAAGAGGGAGAAACACTACAATTAAAGATTTCTTTCTTAAAACACAATTGCAATCAAGGAAAAGTTACCAAGGACTAAAATGGTAAGTAACCAAGTTCTGCCTCAAGTCAGTAGATGAGTATTTTGGATTTCTGTGAGAAAGATAAACCTGGTCTTTCAAATCCCATCCCTTTTATGGGCTAACAGAAACATTAGAGCATTCACTATATCATACCACTACTGATTATTAGACCAGACTGCATATGTTTTTTATAGAAATTGGGAGATTGGGAATTCAAATTATACAGCTTTCTCACATGTTAAGTGCCAGTTCCTACCCATCCCAAACCCTGTCCTAATTTAAAACACCAGAATGGTTAAAAATATAAAAATAAATAGCATTCATATCCACTTAGTGTAAAGGAAAAACAAACCTTTTCTGAGCCTCAATTTCAACCCTCAGGCTCAGATAATGATAGCCACAGAAAATATAAACTATTTATAGACAGTTTGCTTTGGTACCAAATCACTTAGAAATTGTTATGCTTTTATTCTTCTGAAAAATTACTTGTCAATCATGGAAATGTAAAAATGTAACTTATAACACAGTAACTCCAATGTGAACTACACTCTTAAAAAGCAAACAACTTTTGGACTTTTAATCCCTTTCTTACCAAATCATTCATATGCTTTAGTCAAATATATTAAGCTTGCATCCTGCCCGTTTGGCAACATTAGAAAATAACTTTAAATATAAATATAGAAAAATGCAATTTCACTATGAAAAGTGAACCTTCTTGCATATTCGACTATAGTTATCAGATAAATTCTTAGCCAGAGAATTTCTAGGTCAAAGGGTATCTTAAACTGACAGTACCAAATTGCCCTCCAATGTGGCTGCACCAATTTCCACTCATACCAAAAGTAAAAGGAGCTCTGGTAGTACAGTGGTTACGAATCTGGTTGCGAACCGCAAGGTCAGCAGTTTGAAACTACCAGCTGCTCCGTGGGAGAAAGATACGGCTTTCTGTTCCCATAAAGACTTACAGCCTTGAACACTCTGTACAGGGTCACTATGAGTGGGAACCGACTCCACGGCACATAACAACCAAAAGTAAGAGTATGCCTGGTTCTCCACACCTGTACCTGCAATGGATATTTTGTAAACTTGATATGTTAACACTGCCACTGATCTTTCTCTATCCCCCATGCCCTCCTAAACAATATAACATTTAAAAAAATCTTTTGCTCATCCAGTGGTAACTTACATTTCCTCCTAGCATTTTCATGCAAATTTTTTGTTTTTAGCTCAGAATTGTGTCCATATACAGTTGTTTTTCCCCTGCTAGGTTATCACATGACCACATGACCTTGCAATGTATATGCTGTCATTAACTGTTCTCCTGCTCTTGACTTTGCACATGTGAGGTAAATCAAATAGGCTGAGTGAGGAATTTTGTCTCTGAAGAATCTGAGATGTACATTCATGCAGATATGTATAAGTTAATACCACCTCTCTAGCATTCTGTCAAGTTTAAAAATGACTTCAATCTTCTGATCTACTTATTAGGTCAAAATTGCTAAGGAAACCTATTTTAAACAATGACAAAACTATCTGCAACACTTAGAAATGTGGAAAACAATGTCCTTAGAGAAGAAAATGGAGGTGAAGTCTAGTAAAATTCTTTGATTGTTGACAAAGAATTCTTAGAAGAGAGGATTTTATAAAGTAATGAGAAGGAATAGCCTTACTAGTAAGACATTTGTTCACCTGTCCACTGCCACACTATCTTAACATTAATTAATGCTATAAAAGTTTTTATAAACCTGTTTTCTGATCTGCACATTGGACATTTGTAAAATGCTTACCAAATCACCTGGCATATCATAAACATTCTAAAAACTTGATTACTTTTGCAATCCACAAATACAATTGTTTTTATAAAATAGTCTTATTGGGTAAAGGACTCTTGTGAGCAGTGATCTTTAAGACATAAGCTTGAGGGGCAGGTATTCCAGTTGCTTACTAATAGTTTTTGGCTTAGTTCAAGAAACCTGAATTACTAGAGAGAACTTTCCAGGTAACAGGAGTTACGATAGTAAATTTAAGAGCAGAAAATGTATTTCGTAGTCTTTTTTGTATCACTTAAGGGGATAAACTAGGGAGCTCTGGTAGTGTAGTGGTTATGAATCGGGCTGCGAACCGCAAGGACAGCAGTTGGAAACTACCAGCTGCTCCGCGGGAGAAAGATGAGGCTTTCTGCTCCCGTAAAGATTTATAGCCTTGGAAACCCTGTTCAGGGTCGCTATGGGTTGGAACCAACTTGACAGCACTTACCAACAACAAGGGGATAAACTACCATACCTAAGAAGCATCCGAGAACATAGCTAAAAATTTTGGTGGGTAAATATGTATTTGCTAATTCACCTAACTTGCTAAGATTTGTTATCTGTAAGTCAATTCTCACATCGCTTTTGCAGTCATTTTAGACATGTCCGACAGGTGAAAAATTTGAGCCATCTGATATATATGTTGTTAGTTGAAGTTGAACAAGGCAACACTCTGCCTTCTGTCTCAGTTCTCACACTATTAATGAGTATATCTTTCATAGTCTTATTAGTGTGGCACTGTAGAATAAATTAGACTGCTAACTGCAAGGTCAGGAATTCAAACCCACCACTAGGCTTCTCAGAAACCCTATACAGGGTTGCTATGAGTCGGAACTGACTTGAAGGCACTTAACAACAACTTAAGTGCCACATGCTCATTTTTATGCTTTTCGTTGGTGATTTTGCTATTTTAAATGATGTGCTGCCTAACGTTTTTAAGCTGCAAGAAGGTTGTGATATGCCTTGAGAGACATGTGTTAGATACGCTTTGTTCATATATACAAGTTATAGTGTCATTGGCTGGGTGTTTAATGCTAAGGAATCAACAATATATATTAAATAAAGTGTCTTTAAACAGAAGCACACTAACACTACAATAACTTACCTTTTCCATGGTATGACGGAGAGTGCAGGGATCTTCAATAATGTGTCTCAAGAGAAGGGTGACTAGAGGAGTAAACCCATTGAAGCCTGAGCACTGGGTCAAATTCAAGATCATGCGGGTACTCCTCAGCTCTGCAAACATCATGGCATATTTGTGGTCCCGGGTGAGTCTCAGGCAGAGGCGGAGAGTGGCATGCAGAGTATCTGGGTCCACAGGGACTCCCAGCATGCTCACACAGGCCCGGATTAAAACAGTCACCATATCCTCTGTTAGGCCCTGGATCAGAATCTCTCCGACTTTGTTTTCTTCCAAGTTCGTCTCCTTTTCTGTATTTGTACTCTCAAGGGCCAAGGGAGTATCTAAAAATAAGAAAATGAGAGTTTACAAAGTTTAACTTATAATTTCCTTCCATATCTCTCCCTCCTTTGTAACCAGCTAAGCACCTGAGCCCTAGTAAGAGAAAGATATCAAGCATCAATGTTAAGGTCAGATGAAAGGTAGATAAAAGATAAATATGACAGACTGTTATCTTTAAGTTGTCAAGCAATATGATGGATAATAAATCATTCACAATATAATTAGCCACACCTTCAGCCATGAAAACACCCTAAATGAAAACCAAGCCTATTGTGATTGCATCAATTTTGACTCATGGAGATCCTATGTATTACACAAAGTAGAATAGCGTCATAGAATTTTCTTGAATAAAAAACCCATCACTGGGTGGGTTTGAATTGCCAATTGGTAAGTTGTACATCTGTCTCTCCAACTAGTAGTTGACAGACAACTGCAAACTACTTGAGCCACCAAGGGACCTTAAGGCAAGAGCTCTGCCTGTTGTTGTTAAGTACTATGGAGCCAGTACCTGATAGCGAGCCTATAAAAGGTTTCTGAGTTTTTAAATTGTTGCAGGAGCAGAAAACTTTATCTTTCTCCTGTAGAATAGCTGGTGGGCTTGAACTGTTGACCTTGGGGTTCATAGTTTAATGCTAATCTTATGGAGATAACATGCTCCCAAAGGCACCCAAGATTTATATAAAACAATTCTTCAATGATTCAAACAAAAAGTACATACCATTGGTTTTATTTTCTTTACGTTTGATATCCATTTCTTTGCTTTCTTCCAGTGTTTTCTCTAGTTCTTGTCCATTACTACTTTTAGAATTTTTATTCAGTCGTGGTACTCTGAGGAGAGTCAGCATCACTGGGCGTCTGTTCCCTGTTTCTTCATTAACCTAAGAATTCAAAAAATAACACAGTATAATTCTCTATCATAAAGGAACTGGGAGGAAAAAGAAACTTCCTAGGCAAAATGTTACAACAGGAAGGAATCCTGACAATTTATCCCATCCCTTTTATTTACAGAGAGAAAACTTAAAAGGTCCACAGAAGTAAATTAATGTACATAAAACTCTACAATGAATTATAAACTTTCCAATAGGATATTTCTTAACTACTAACAGGGAAAGAGGACTCCTGATGTGGCGTTGTAGGATCAGCACTATATTGTGAATCACAAGGTTGGCAGTCCAAACCCACCAGCTGCTCCTCAGAAACCCTATACAGGGTCCCTATGAGTTGGAACTGACTTGACAGCATTTAACAACTACTACTAAGGGAAGAAACACCCTTGACCAAACACTTAAAATCATCTTCCCCTTTTTAAAGTTTATAGTAGCGGGAAAGTATGTACCTGCACCATTGTAGTAAACTGAACAGTATATCTTCTTTGGCCGGTGGCACTGAGAGTTAACATGCCTGAATGCAAAGCTGTTTGAACTACAAGGTCGGTGGTCCAAGCTCACCAGTCACTCCTTGGAAACCCTATACAGGGTCGCTATGGGTCAGAACTGACTCGACAGCACTTAAAAACAACTAAGGGAAGAAACACCCTTGACCAAACACTTAAAATCATCTTCCCCTTTTAAAGTTTATAGTAGCGGGCAAGTATGTACCTGCACCATTGTAGTAAACTGAACAGTATATCTTCTTCGGCCTGCGGTGAATCGTACACTTGTCTCTCCAGATTTCCAGGCAGAATCTATAGTGCTGTTGTTGCTGGCACTGTAACTACACCATCGTCCAGAGCGGTCATCAAACCAGCGCCAGTTGTTACTGTTGGATTGTAGGTACTTAAAAAAAAAAAAAAAAGTTACTAAGTTACATTGCATTTCCTACAACACTGGTCTTCAGAAGAAATAGTAACCAAATCAGTGTTCCTAGCTGAGGATAATACAAGAAAAAGAAATATACAGGCCATTTAAAAGAATGAGAACTAAGAGAGTAGTTTTCACACATTTTACCTTCACATTCCTTAGACTTTCCCAAGGCAAAAATACTTAATCCCATCCTAAGAATTAATTTCCTGCCATCCATTTCCACATCCATGAGTTTTCTCCCAAAGGGAACACATTATTTTCAACCTATATTCACTTAATTTTCTCCCCTTTCTCTTACCCATCCTTTAACTATCATTCAGCAAAATATTTTAACTTTTTACAAAAGTGGTCTCATGAAATATCTGTCTTTCTGGGATTGGCTAGTTTCATTCAGTATAATGTCCTCAAGGTTCAACCATGTTGTGATGTGTTTTACAGATTCTTCAACGCCGCTAATATTTCCATGGTGCATATGTATCAAAATTTGTTTAACCATTCTTTGGCTGATGGGCAATTAGGCGATTTCAATCTTTTTACTATCTTGAATAGCCCTAAAATGAACATTTTGTTGTTGTTGCTATGTGCCATGGAGTTGGTTCCGACTCATAGCGACCTTGTACAGGGTTTCTGAGGCTGTAAATCTTTATGGGAGCAGAACGCCTCATCTTTTTCCCTGTGAACAGCTGGTAGCTTTGAACTGATGACCTTGCGGCTTGCAGCCCGATTTGTAACCACTACGCTATCAGAGTTCCTTACAATGAACATGGGTGTGCATATATCTATTTATGCCACAGCTATTTCTTGAGGATATTATACCAAGTAGGGGGAATGCTGGCTCATACGGTACTTCTATTTCCAACTTTTTAAGAACGTGCCACCAGCAGTGTGGGAGGGGCCCAGTCTCTCCACACTCTAGCCAGCATTTGTTGTTTTCTGTTTTTAGGAACTTTGCTATCTATTAACATTGGAGTAAGGTGGTATCACATGGTTGTTTTGGTTTTTATCTCTTTAATGGTTAATGAACTTAGCATTTGTTTGTTTGACGTCTGAATGCCATCTTTGGTAATCTGTCTGTTCACATCCTCTGACCATTTTTAAATTGGTTTGTCTTATTCTTATTGAGGCTTTGTCATTAACAAACATTTTATCCCAGTCTGTGGGTTCTCGTCTCACTCTTTTGGTGAAATCCTTTAATGCACGCAAGTGTCTAAATTTTAGGACATCCCAATCATCTATTTTGTCTTCTGTTTGTGTGTTTTCAGTTATGCTTGAAAGTGTATTTATTCCATGTATAAGACCTCCTAAGTTTGTCACTATTTTTCCACTGATGATTTTCATAGTTCTAATTAGCGTAGTGGTTACGAATCGGGCTGTGAACCTTAAGGTCAGCAGTTCGAAACTACCAGCCACTCCACGGGAGAAAGATAAGGCTTTCTACTCCCGTAAAGATTTACACCCTCGGAAACCCTGTTACAGGGTCGCTATGGGTCGGAACCGACTCGATGGCACTTAACAACAACAACAACAAAGTTTTACATTTACGTCTTTAATTCAGGTTTTCATTTTTGCATGTAGTGTGAGCTATGGGTCTTGGTTTCATTTTTCTGCAAATGGACTTTCAGTTTTGCCAGGACCAATTCAATGCATTTTGGCCCTTTGTTGAAGATCAAATGACAGTTGGTGAATGGATTTTACTTCTGGGTTCTCAATTCTGTTCCATTGATAATGTGTCTTTTGTTGTACTAGTGCTACGCTGTTTTGACTACTTTATGTAGTAGGTTTTCTTATTCGGAAGTGAAAGGCCTCTTACTTTGTTTTTCTTTTTAATTAATGTTTTGCTTTCTGGGTGTTGGTTTCCTTTCCATATAAAGTTAGTGATTAGTTTTTCCATCTCTTTAAAGAATGATGTTGGAATGTGACTGGGATAGCATTATATAATAAATTGGTTTGGTAGTGTTGACATTTTTACAATGTTAAGTCTTCCTATCCACAAGCAGGTTTTTTTTGGCTTCTTGTGGTAGTGTTTTGTAATTTTCGTTGTATAGGTTTTCTGTTTTTCTGGTTAGATTTATTCCCAAGTATTTAATCTCTTAAGGAGCTCTGGTAGTGTAGTGGTTAAGAATTGGGTTGCTAACTTCAAGGTCAGCAGTTCGAAACTACCAGCTGTTCAATGGGAGAAAGATGAGGCTTTCTGTTCCCGTAAAGATTTGCAGCCTTAGAAACCCTGTGCAGGGTCACTATAAATTGGAACCGACTCCACGGTACTTAACAACAACAATATTTAATGTCTTAGTTGGATACATAAATGATATTATTTTCTTGATTTACTTTGCAGAGCTGTTTATATGAATGTAGAGGAATTCAACTGATTTTTGTACACTGATCTTATACCTTGCCACTCTGCTGAGTATTTCAATGAGTTCCAATAATTTTCTTGCTAAGTTTTTGGGATTTTCTATGTATAGAACCATATCACCTGCAAATAGAGTTATATTTCTTCTTTGCCAATTTGTTGTCACTGTTAAGTGCTGCTGAGTCGGTTCTGACCCATAGCGACCCTGTATACGGTTTTTGAGGAGTGGTTGGTGAGCTCGAACTGCTGACCTTGTGGTTTAAATCAACCTTGCAGTCCAGTGCATTAACCCAAAGCACCACACCAGAACTCAATAAATATCCTTATCTTGCCTTATAGCTCTGGCTAAGACTTACAACACAATGGTGAATAGGAGTCATGATAAAGTGCATTCTTATTTGGTTCCTGTTTGCAAAAGTAATAGTTTCAGTTTTCTCTACTGAGAGTAATTCTGGCTATTGGATTTGAATACATGCTCTAATTATGCCGAGTTTCCCATCAATTCCTGGTCTATTGAGTGCATTTATCAAGTATTTTATCATCTTTGGGGTGGCTATGGTAAATGGTATTATTTTCCTTTTCAGAACTGCTTTTATTAGTGTTGCTGTTGTTAAGTGCCGTAGAGCTGGTTCCAATTCAGAGTGACTCTGTATAGGGTTTCTACGGAGCTTGACTTTGTGGTTCAAACCAATGTTCAGTCCAGTGCTAATATTAGCCTGTAGAGGAATTCAATTGATTTTTGTATATTGATTTTATACCCTGTCATTTTGCTGAATTTTTCAATGAGCTCCAATAATTTTCATGCTGAGTCTTTAGGATTTTCTAAGTACAGGATAATATCATTTGCAAATAGACAGTTTTACTTCTTCATTGGCAATCTGGATGTCTTTAATTTCCCTTTCTTGTCTTACAGCTCTAGCTCAGACTTCTAGCATAATACCAAATAGGAGCAGTGATAAAGGGCATCCTTGTCTGGTTCCTATTCACAAGGAGAATGACTTTAGCTTCTCACTGTTAAGAGTGATGTTGGCTGTTGGTTTTATATATCCTTAATGACGTTGAGGTATTTCCCTTCTATTTTGCTGTTTTTCATCAGAAATCAACGTTGGATTTTGTCAAATCCTTTTCTGCATTAACTGATATGATCTGATTCCCCCCCCCCCCCACACACACACACTTGTTTTACTTTTAGGGTGGATTACATTGATTGTTTTTTCGAATATTGAACCATCGTTGCATCCCTGTTATGAATCTTTCGTGGTCATGCTGTTTTCTTTCTTTCTATATTTATGTTGTCGGAATCTATTTGCCAGGATGTTGCTGAGCTTTTGGATCTATGTTCATAAAGGATGCTTGCTGTTAAGTGCTGTCGAGTCAGTTCAAACTTATAGTGATCCTGTATAGGGATTTCTGAGGAGTGTTTTGAACTGCCAACCTTGTGGTTCAATCCATCCTTGCAGTCCAGTGCTTTATTTTACAGCACCACACCAGGACTCCTTCATGAGGGATACTGGTCTATGATTTTTATTTCATAGTGATGTCTTTTTGCCTGGTTTTGGTATCAGAATTATGCTTGATTCATAAAATGAATCCAGGAGTTTTATTATATTATGAATAGTACAATTGGTGCTAGTTCTCTAAATGTTTGCTGGAATTCACCAGTAAAGCCACCTGGTTACAACTAATAGTGATACTTTATAGGGTTTCTGAGAGTGGCTAATGGATTTGAACTGCTGACCCTGCAGTTACAAGTTCAGTGTTTATATTACAGTGCATCAACATGGTTAATTTTAGAATGTACTGGAAAAAAAACATTTATTTCTAAGAAAATACTGAATAATGTGGCATATGATAAATCTTCATCTAAGGAACAGTTGGCTTTGGAGGGATTTCTGTATATTCAATCTTGGATGTCATTCCTCCTCTGGAGAATGTTAACATTTAACTTCCAGAGTAAATTCTTAGGACCTTCAATACCAACTCCATAAAAAAATTCAAACTTACCATTCAAAAGATAAATCTAGTCATCAAGATCCCTCAAGAGACTGATACCATGCTCAGAGATCTCTGCATTCTCTACTACTCTCCTATATCCTACTCATCTCTAGGCTTGCCTCTAGAAGCTAAGCACTTCTGTCAACAATACTATACGAGTATTACTACAAAATCAAAGAAATCTTTATTTAACAAAATTATCAATATGTAAAGCTATTATTTTTCAACATTTCCTCCATGTATGTCTGCACATTGAAGGCAGTGTTTCCATCTCTCTAATCAACCCTGAGAAGAAGTCTGCACTTTTCAATTTATATCATGTCAAAACAGCAAGTTGTGTTCTTTTAAAATGTTTTTTTGAGAGTTTGGGGAACAAACAGAAATCTGAAGGCACAAGATAAAGGCTGAAGGACACAAGATTAATGCTGAAGGGAGAATACAGTAAAATTTCCCAATACATGGTACCCTCAAAGATTGAGCAAGTGTTTGAACAAAATAAATTCTTTGACCAAAAGGAATTCCTTAGTGCAACTTTCCTGGCCATTTTTCCACAAGTGTAGTTGCAATTTTCTTCATAGTAAGCTCGTGATTGCCCGGTGTCCTTTGAGAAAAGCTACGCAGATTACACCTTTGAAATTCCTAAAAACAGTTGCTATAATCATCTTATATGACCTCTGGTGCCTTGAATTTACCCAGCAGATCCCCTCTGGAACCATTGTATTGACCTTGCTTTATGAATTATATTGAGAAATCCAAGACTTATCCCCAGTCACAATTCATTCCAAAAAATCATCTTCATTAGTTTTGTCCTTAAGAATAAAGGAAAAATCAACTCTTTGAGCTATCTAATCTCCACACAAGGTTTTTGGCGTCCATTTAGTCAAAAGCACGCTGAGTTAAGATGTTCGCTGAAATTTGAAAATGTCCAACTTTGTGAGATTCCAACTTCAGTAGTAATTGCAATCTTCTTTCACCAGTTTCTGGAATTGAGCCACAGTTTCTTCATTTGTTGAAGTTGAAAGCTTCACCTTAAAATGCTTGATACATCTAAATATGGTTGTTTTATGTAGTGCAACATTCCTGAGAACTTGCTACAAAAGCTTGAATGATTTTGTTAGATGTCAAGAGTAAAAATTTGGTATTAGTCCTGACCTCAAAATATTTTTTTCCCATGGTACCTTTTTTGGGAAGGTACCTTAATAAGCCAGACATATTAACAGGAGGGACCAGTCCTTGGAGGATATGATGCTTGGTAAAGTGGAGGGTCGGAGGAAGACCCCCAACAAGATGGATCAGCAAAGTGGGAACAGCAATGGAATCAAAAACAGCAATGATTATGAAGTTTGCGTAGGACCAGGCAGTGTTTCATTCTGTTGTACATAGGGTCGCTTTGAGCCGGTACCAACATGACTGCACCTAACAACAACAAACATCATGAGACCAACACAAGTGTATTACTGAGAAAACTCGTCTATAGCCATCCACTGATTTCAGAGACATGTTTAACACATCTTTTTTTTTTTTTTTTTTTAATAAACCTAAGTGTGTTGGAACTGGAACCTCAGTAGCAATACATTTTGACTTACCCTTATATTACTTACCTTAGTCATTTGGGCTCTCCTTTTTGAAGAAATGGCAGTCTTTTCATAAAAATCAATTAAGAGCAACACCGGAGTGATCCATCTAAAAAGGAGCAAAGATTTGTTTTGGGCAAGTCAAAGAACGGTACAGACTGGGAAAACATAATTTCGGTTTCATCAGTTAGTTTACATTTTTCAAACCATAAAGAATACCTGAAAGTTGCCCTATACAATGCCCAACAAAACTGTCCAATTTAGGCCATAAACTCTTGTGGACAAGTCTCATAGAAGTGAAACCAGGATAGATATAGGTAACTCACTTTGGGGTCTGGACCTCCTTCTGCTCCTTGGCAGCCTGTAGGCAGGGCTGAACAACTTCCAAGAGTTTGATGAGGACATTAAGGATGCCACTAGATTCAACAACCCAAGCACAAGGTAACTTCAACTCCTGATTGATTAATCAAAGGCGGGGGGAGGAAAAAAATACAAACATCAAATACCAACATCTACACAGTATAAGGAGTCTTGGTATGGCACTGATGGCTAATGAGCTGGACTGCAAAAATCGTTTTTAACTGCAAGGTCGGCAATACAAGCTCAATAGCCGCTTCTCAGAAAACCTATCTATACATACACACACATATAATGGATATATAGGAAAAAATTTTAAATATATGAACTAAGGATCTATATACATGTTGCTCAAAACAGCTGGCCACATTATCACATGCTTAATATAGAAGGTGTTATTAATAGTAATATCATTGGGGATAGTCATGCAGGCTGTACAGTCTTAACTAGGCTACAGTTGTAAAGCTTGTGAATAACAGAGCACCTCAAAGAAAAGGGAAAAACTGTTCCTTCTCTGACAGAGTAATAATAACAAATTGTTGTTGTTAAATGCCATCAAGTTTTTGACTTATAGTGACCCTAGTATAGGGTTTCCGAGGAGTGGCTTGATGGGTGTTTAAACCACCAACCTTGAGGTTAGCAATCCAATCCTATAATCACACAATAAACAGACTAAGAAATACAAAGATAGAATATTGTAGACATGACATGGAAAAATACTCATAATACTGAGAGTAAAGAATATGCATTGGACTGAGAACCACAAGGTCCACAGAGTTTGAGCTCTCTAGCCACTCCTGGGGAGAAAGATGAGACGTTCTGCTCCTGTGCAGATGTAAAGCCTATACAGGGTCAATAAGAGTTGGAACCAACTTGACAGGACTTAACAACAACTGTATATAAAAATTATGCATACAGAATATTGTAGTAGTTAAGTGTGCAATAGCAAAAGTTTGAAATATTGTGGGAATTAGCAAAATGTAACAGATACAAAGTTGGAAAAAATGGTGTAGATAGGCCTACTCAATGCAGTGTTTCCACAAACCTTCAATTTGTTATAAAAATATGTATGTGTATATATATAGTCTCTGTGAAGTGTACTAAAATGAGTTATGACTGTACTGTTTTATATCTCAGTATTTGCTGATTCTAGATACAGTTCATATAGGTGTAATCATACAGTATTTATCCTTTTCTTTCTGCCATATTTCACATAGCATGTTTTCAAGGTTCCACATTATTGCATATTACCAGAATCTCATTTCTTTTTATAGCTGAAACATATTCACCACTCTTCAATATTTACTTTATGTCAACAACACTTTTATTAAAGAACTAGGCTAGTTTCTGTTTTTTGCTAACCAAAATAAATCTGGAGGGAAATTCTGCTTTAATGAAAAAAGTGAAACTAGGGTTCGGCGTTTGTTTTGCAATGGGTTGTTAGAGCCATCATGCACCCTAAACAGCCAGTAACCCCCACCAAACTCTCCCCCCAAAAATCATGCTGCTCAGTACCTCAGCATCAAGTCACGATATTTTAAAATTGTGTGTCTGTTAACACTATGCTAGTGTTATCTTAGGTTTTATGTGTTATTTGGTATAACTTAGTAGGTTACTTATTGGGTCTGACAATGCTCAAAAAAGTTATCCCATATAAATTAATTGGTAATTCCTTAGTTTTACACAATTTCAGCTTACAAAAGGTATCATAGGAACACTTTACTTTTGAATAGCACAGAAACCAGTACATGATATTGACTCTGCTTATTCAGTTACCTGCAGATGAACATCCAGGTTGCTTCCACTTATTGGCTATTGTAAATTATGCTGCCATGAGCATTTATGTACAAGTATTGGTATGAAACCTGCTTTTATAGCATTTGGATTGTTACTATTATTAAGTGCTATCTAACTGATTCTGGCACATAACAACCCTGCATAGTGTTTCTGAAGAGCAGCTGGTGAGTTTGAACCGCAGACCTTGCAGTTCAAACTGACCTTGTGGTCCACTGCAGCAGAAAGCTAGACATGATACTGCTGGGTCAAATAGTTTTCTATAGCCGCACTATTTTGCATTCCCATAAGTAAAGTACCACAGTTCTAATTTCTCCACATTCTTACCAACACTTATTATTTTGTTTTTCTGATAACAGCAATTGTAAAAACTGTAAGAAAAACAAACCTTTGCTATTGAGTTGATTCAGACTCATACATATGGTTTTTAAGACTGTAAATCTTTATGGAACAGCCAGCCTCATCTTTATCCTACAGAATGGCTTGTGCGTTTGAACAGCTAACCCACAATGTCACCAGGGGATTCTTAATAACTATCCTGTTGCCATTGTTAAATGCAACAGGATTTGGTTCCGAGGAGCAGCTGGTGGGTTTGGAGTGACAATCTCATGTTTAGGAGTCTACTGTTTATCCTATAGTGCCATACCAAAACTCCAATAATCATCCTCTTGTTGTTGTTAAGTGCTGCTGAGTTGGTTTTTACTCAACAGTGACCCTGTACAGAGTTTCCGAGGAACAGCTGCTGGGCTTGAAATGCAGACCTTGTGGTTCACACTCCAGTGCTTATCCTACAGCGCCACACCAAGACCCTGGAAGCTCTTTATATATTCTTCGTATTAGACCCTTACAAGATACATATGATCGCAAGCATTTTTTTACTTTGTAGACAAAATTTACTTCGATGCACAAAAATTTCGAATTTTGACACAATCTAATTTTGTGATTTTCTCCTTATAGCATAATGCTATTGGGTACCCCAGCATTTTGTACTTTCATATTTTTCACATGTGTCCATTCACAAGGTATTATATTAATAATGGTAACTTTCATCATAAAAAGAAGATTCAACACTAGAAACACAATTTGACAGAAATACTGGAATAATCTCTTCAGGGGCTTTAGACATTTTGCTCCATTAAGTTCAGATGTTAACATTAACACAAAGGGTAAGTTGCTTGTGTTCTCATTTCTAAATTGTTGGAAAAATGAGGTATATGTAACTCCTTGTCCTGTGCAAATTACTCTCTGGCCTCAAATAATTTGATGTCTAGTTCCCTAATAATGATCACACCCAATTTCCCTGGGAGCATAGTGGATTACGGAGTCCTGATGTGGCACTGTGGGTTAATACGCTGGACTGCAAAGTAGGTTTGAACTGCAAGGTCAGCAGTTCAAGCGCACCAGCTGCTCCTTGGAAATCCTATACAGGGTCGCTATGGGTTGGAACTGACTCAATGGCTATTAACAACAACAATAGTGGATTACAAACTAGGATGCTGAACTGGTAAGCACTTCAAATCTACCAGTTGCTCTGCGGGAGGAAAATGAGGCTTTCTGTTCCTATAAAGATTTATAGCCTCAGATATCCTATAGGGGGTTGTTGTGAGTTGTAACCAACTTGGTGGTACACCACACCCACACAAAATTTGAAGGCCTCAAAGAACAGTGATTAAAGCACTATGCTGGTAACCAAAAGAAATTGGAGAACTGAACTCAGGTGTGGCACTGTGGGTTAATGCACTGGACTGCAAAGTCAGCTGTTTAAGCTCACTAGCTACTCCTCGGAAGCCCTATATAGGGTTGTTACAGGTCGGTTCCGATTCTATGGCACTTAAAAACAACAGTCACTCTGTGGAGAACAGTGTGGCAGTCTTCTTCAAGATTTACAGCCTTGGAAATCCTTTAGGGCAGTTTTACTCATCCTATAGGGTTGCTAGAGTTGGAAATCAACTTGAAGGCAGTGTTTTTATTTTTTGACCCCATTATTTGACTGCCAATTACTTAATATTGTGTGGTTCTGGCATTAGTTTCTGTGATACCACAAGTACTCCATAACTAAATTATACAAGATATCCTTATTTAACTACCATTCTGTCAAGTCTGTAAGATTCTATTCTATATAATTACCACTTTGAGAATATGTCCTTTTTATTATTCTGAAGTGACCTATAAGCTCTTGCCGAATTCATATAAAATTGCTTATAACATTCCTGTATAGAATGCCTTATACATAATTATGAATGTTTTAGCCTACCAAAATCTTTTGAAGTCATCAAATGCAGGGCACATGCCTGTATCTTCTTCAATGATTCATATAGTGGGTAATTCTTTGATGACTGAGAAGGACCAAAAGACATCTTTTAGTGGCATCAGATTCTTACCTCAAAAAGCAGTGTTAAAAGCAAGATCCTAGTAGCCAAATTAGAAGCCTGGGGCAGGGTGGCCATCTGACTAATCCACTCTGACACAGTTTTTGTGTCGCTTGTTGTCAGGGGAAGAGCAGCTTTGATTAATACATCAGCAGCTTCCCATACCTAGAAAAACAAAAACATGACCAAATCAGGAAGAAATAGATAAGGTTTGCCAAAATATTCTCAATCTCCTTGAATACTCTCACTACCCCAACGTACTCACTGACTATACATAAATAGGATGTAAGCAGTTTCATAACGTGCAAAAACACTGTCTCAAAGACAAACACACATCTGGCCACTAGGCTGATTTGTTAAAATGGTTGCTCCATATTAGAGAGAGAAGAACATTTATTTACTGTTCAGGAGTGAGGCACATTTTGCACATTTTAGCTGAATCTAAAACATGCCTGGCTAGGTTGCCAGATCTAAAGAATTCAATGAGAGAATACACACATATGGGCTAGCATGTAAAATTACGGGTTTTTTGTTTGTTTGTTTTTTTAGAAACCAGGTTAGATAGATGACAGGAAAAGCACTTCACATGTTCCCTTTTTCGGTTCCCTGGAGAGCTTACTTGATTCACGACTTGCTTCAGAATCATATCACGGTAGTCAGCTCCATTGCGCTTAATGGCAGTCATGATCAGATCACACACACGGTATACTGTGTCTGGCAGTTCATCAAGAAGGTGGAAACAGCCTGGCAACATGGTATCTGTAAAAGTGTGGAGTTCATCTTGTTCCAAAGGGTCAGCATCCTGGAACTTCTCTAGACATTTAGCCTCTTCCTCTTCTTGCTTTTCACGAGCTTTCCGTTCTTCCTCCTCCTTCCGGCAAGCAATTTCCTGGAAATAAGGAAAAATGATTGATAGCATATGGGGATAGCTGAAAGAAGGAGACCTTCAAGAATTCATTTGCCCCACCATATGAATATTTTCCACCTTCTCCTCAAGCAATTGACACTGTTAATAGAGTGTGAGAAGTATAAGTGCAGCCACAAAAGTTAAGTCAAGACAGGGAAGGCAAAGGGGAAAGATACCAATACCACACGGCATTTCCATTATTTGCAGCCATCTAAACAACTTTCAACACTATCATTTCTAGACATTTCCCTCTATTCTCTGCCAGTATAGTAAATCAATAATTGTTACTTAGGAACAGATAAGCTTGGTCTAATGGGTACTGGGTACTGTTGTTGCCGTTGTTAAATGCCATTGAGTCGATTCCAACTTATAGCGACCCTGTGCAGGGATTCCAAGGAGCAGCTGCAGGGCTTGAACTGTCACCTTGTGGCTCACAGTCCAGTGCTGATCCTACAGTGCCACAACGGGAGGCCTATCCCCATGTATATTTTGGTTATTTGTTAGTAAAGATTAATACTTCATCTGCCTCACCTAAAACTTCAGGTCAATACAATGCAACTCAGTATGTGTTTGGGATGAATGCTTACTCCCATGTCTTTTTCTAAACTTTAATCCTGTTAACTACTTAGACAATATTTATATAGCCCTTCTGGATGCCCTGTTTCGTAGTTACCTCAGGTGATTCCGCCCTTTGATCCATTGGGATATCCTGTCCCAGAGACATAGCAATTGCTCTCATCATCTGGTCTTCTTCGGACATGCTCAGATCCTACAGAAGAACAACAGAAAATCCAGCAACTACATCCACACAAATCACAGACACCCAATGAGGCCATCCCATTTCACAAGGAAACAGAGAAGAAGGGGAAGGGTTTCCGAATGCTGCTCTCTAAAGACAAAGACAAACCCAACTATTGCTTACTTGTATAATATGAAAACAAAGGGAGAAAATCAAAAGAAAATTTATGATGTACTGGAAATTTTAGTAAGCGGTGAGATGGATCTCAGAAAAGAATGTTTTCGGACAGTGAAGAGGATAATATAAGAAATCTTTTGCAAACAAAGTCAAGTAAAGCAATTTGCATGGTTCTCGATGGCATGCAGAACTCTAGAAATAAATGAGCTTATAAAAAATAAAACCAATGGAAAAAATCACGAGGCGGGGGGTGGGATGGTTTAAAGCATGTCACAGCAGTCAAATCAATGACCTGGAAAACTCACCCGAACAACTCCTCCCATGATTGGAGGAGGGTGTGTTAGAAGGTACTCTGTGGCCTGCTCCATTGTGCTTGTGTTCAACAGGGCTTCCATGGCATGTTCCCTTGTGAATCCCATGTCCATGAGCTGGAACAAAAATGCAGGATTTCAGAAACACAATACAAAAATCTTTTAACTACAACGAATAAAGAAAGGAGCATTTTCCAGATAGAAACTTGAGGTTTTCTAACTTCATATGAACTGAGAGCATTTTAAAAACTATGCCGTTACATAACAGACATAAAATGATACAGACATAACATGAATTGACACAAAATTATCCTTTCTGCTCAGTGCTTTCATAGCATTCAAATGTTAGAGCAAGTAAACAAGGTGATTCTCAATTCTATTCTCTAAAAACCAGAAGGTACCTCTTAAAAGAAGGACCTACAGGAAAAATACAAAACAATAAGGGTTACCACAAAACAATGAGTGTTACCACAAGAACATACAGGTGGCTTGCCCAGGAGACATCAAGGCAAGTGATCGGATCTTCTCAGTGCAAATTCTCTTCCAAGACTAAGATGCAAGGGAAATATATGCTTTGACTGACAACCACACACATCACCCAGAAGGGGAAGTGACTGAAGAACATCAATGAAGGGGCAGCTAAGCCCTACATCGTTCAGCAAACTACTGTGAACCCGGGTGGAGACCTGGTCGGCCAGTAGCAAGGCAACATCGGGGACTCATGGGCTTAGAGTCATTGACATAGCCACAGAGGTCTAGAGTGGACAGCGGGGCGGCCAGCTGATAAAAAGAGGCCGGACAGACGTAAGAACACCCACACTTGCAGATGATACCCATTTGACCAGACTTTAATAACTGGATAAACAGAGCTCAACCCGAAGAAGAAAGAAGGGGGAGGGGGGGAAGCGTCATCTGATACAATTCAATAAACAGGGCCTACACCTATGAATGCAGTAGCTCAAAAAAGGAAACCCCTGCTGCAAGAACTATTCCCACCCCCTTCACACAAAGGGTAGACAGGGATGGGCAACTTGGTCATTGGCTACCCAAAATGGGGGGAGGGACACAAAGGCAAGAAGTGACTGGCTTACAAGCTTTCAAGAGGGAACCTAGATCCAAAGGGCATGGAGGAAGGTAGAGTCTCCAGTGAATAGTGTCCAGCCTGTCCAGGAAGGGATGATGAAACGAAATACAGATGGGTTTCTTGTGATGCAATGGTGAATAATTGTTATCAGGACTGATTGTGAGGGTTGGAAATCTCAAGATGGACATTTTGTAGCAAAGAGGGGAATGATTAACTTATCAGTCTAGGAGCGGAGGACCCTGGGACCATCGATGGAGAAGAGCGAAGAGCGGAATCCTACCCAGAGAGGCGGTGAGGTCTGAGATGGAGGCAGAGAAGATGATGTCAAGAGATGGTGGGGCTGGGAACTCGGGATCAAGAGATGGAAAGGGGCTGAGGACTGTGGTGGTGGTGGTGGTGCAGGCTTACAGGGTCTCCCCTTGGTTGGGCGAAGTTACGGGATGGTAACTATGCCTACCAATGAAATGATGGATGATGGAATGAATGTAAAGCTGATGTTCTCCTATGTAGACTATCACACAATTCACAATAAACATTAAAAAAAAACACCAAAAAAAAAAACCCCCGCAGAGAAATCCAAGCTGTCAGGTGTCAGAAAAAGTCTACACCTTATAAATTCTTGGCCCAGCTTTGTAAACCTAGTGCTATTAAATAAACCTTCAGTTTTCTCATTTATGATTTTAAAAAAAAAAGTGTGAATGACTGCAAACCTAAAATAATAGAACTTGTATTAATTGCATCTAACAGGAGAAAAAAAATCAGCTTTTTATATTCATGAATTTTCAAATTGTACAGTTTAATAAAAATAATCATAAATGCCTATTTCATATCACAATTTTAATTCAGATAGCACTGCTAAGTATTTCCTTGTAGAAGACCACACGATACTATATAATATGATGAAAATTAAGATGTTAGGCATATTTTTTAATTTAAAAATAAATTTCACTGACTAGAAAAAGTAAATAAAATAAAAAATAAAGAGATGTTGAAAGATAAAAAAACAAAAGCAAAAACATAGGGTAGATGGTTATTATATTAACAAAGTTATTTTAGCCAAAAGATTGAGATTTATCTTTCTGGCAAGTGACAAAAGCCTAAAAAAACTGACACAGGAATTCTACCACTAGGAAATAATCTTGAGCTATGAATCAGGAAACCATACACCATAATTTTATAACATCAAACGAGGATATGAAATATCCAGCAATAAAAAATAACCGATACTCATGACGTATTTTATTAATGACAACAGTACCAAATTCTACATGTTCTATGACTGTCATGTAAAAAATTGGCACAAAACCAAGTAGTTTAAAAAGGAGATAATTATCTTGTGCATTGACCTTATGTATGCCCCCTTTTTATATTTTGGTAGGTCTTCTAAATTTCCAACAGTGACCATTTATTAATTCTAAAATAAAAAAATTATAAGACATCAAATATATAGATATTACTTATCAATGTGGCATACATACATTAGACAACAGAGCTGAACAGGATTCTAAATGTAAAGAGAACAAACATATCCACACAAATCCCAGGAAGAAAATGCTAAAATGATTTGATCTTAAGTCCTCTTCAGTAGAATTTTCTGAATGTGGTTTATAAATTTATTTCAAAATGAAACAAAATTTTGTAGGTGACTAAGCTTTCTGGGTCCTGGTATAGTATTATGGGTTAATGCGTCACACTGCAAAGCCATTTGAACTGCAAATGGCTTTGCTCACCAGCTGCTCCTCGGAAACCCTATACAGGGTCACTATGGGTCGAAATCGACTCAACAGCAGTTAACAACAACAACAAGCGTTCTGAAAGATCTGTTAAAGAATAAATTCATGTCATAACATCCCTTCCTTCTGTAGCCTAAATGGAAATTAGCAGAGGCCAGTTTGTTTGCAAAGAACATGGTAGCAGCAGCTTTCTGAGAATACTGTGAAATATAAAAAACATGCTTGGTAGAGCATAAATCTTTCACTTGTGTAGAGCACTGGAGTTACACTCCAGCTTTCCTCTGAAAGAAAAAACAACAACAACTAATAGAAATAAAATTTAAACGTATCTCCTGGCCATTAGTGAACCAGGCTTCTAGTTTGTGAATTTGGAAAACCCACAATCATCACACTCCATTAAGTGCACTCTCCACCATTCAGCATGAGGCCAGTGCCATACCTGTTGCAGTTGTTGCTGGTTGACTTGAGGATCTCGGCGGGAGACACCTTCTTCTTGCCCTGCATCCTCTTCTCCTCGAGACCCCTCCTTCTCTTTGCTTAGTCTCTCTCGAATCACAGGTTCTCCTCGGAGGATGTGGCACAAGATGGCCAGCATGGACTCAGCCATTCGCCCGCCATACACCTTCAGGGGTTTACGGTTCCACAGGTTTTTGATGCAAGTAAAGGCTGCCTATAAGTTATTTGAAAAGATTATTTGTGAAGATCATTTTGCCCCAATTCAAAGCCAAGGAAGAGTAAGTCAAAGACCTATGGAATTGTTCCTCTCCAAATACTGACAACAACAAATAAAATACCAATATCCTAGGTCAGAACTGAGTGGTCTAAGAGAAAAAGCACATTTAACTGAACTCTGAAGTACCAATCTGAAGTTTGCAGTTCAAATATTTCCACATGGAAATTTCTCAAATGGTTTGTATCACCTATATGTGAGCAGGATCCAACAAGTCTTCAGTGATCAATCTATCGAATTGAATTAAAGAGGAGAAAAGCAGAGTAGGGTTGCCTAGTCAGCATGAGAAACATTTTTGGTTAGAGAATGTTGAAAACGTACTTTTTGAGTTACTACGAGGAAGCGGAGAGCACTGAATTGCGGAAAGTTCTGGACACCTCCAGGCAATTTGGCAGGCAGTGAATGTGGAGATTCAAGCACCGTAGTAGGATTCACCATCTTCTCCACCAGCATAAGCCAGGCATCTAAGAATTCTCCTGTGCCGTCAGGTAAGTCTGAATGTTCCAATCCCTCAGAAACAGGAACTTTGCCTCCCATGGACAGAGCCCAATTAAAAGTTCTAAATTAAATTAGAAAGCATGGACACAGAATATTAATATTTCAGATGGAAAAAGGGTGTCCCTGCTCTTAGTATTACTACCAATTTCCCCAAAATGTAGTATTAGCTTTACTTTTGAAAGCCTTAAAAAAAACAAAATTTCTTATTAGGAGAGTATGAAAGTAAAAATAATCATACTCAGAAAATAACAGAAAAAGACAATTCTATTAGAAAAATATGTAACAGGGACTGGAAGCCTAATGAGAAAATGCAAAAAATCTGCTGGTAGTGTAGTGGATTACAAACTGGGCTGCTAACCAAAAGGTCAGCAGTTCAATCTACCAGCTGCTCTGCAATAAAAAGATGAGGCTTTCTGCTCCTGTTAAGATTTACAGCCTTGGAAACCCTATGAGTCAGAACTGACTTCAGTGGCACACAACCACCACCAGTACCAGGATAAACTGAATCCCACCTTCCAAGAAAAATGTTGACAAATATTGGCTAGTTTCAAGGGTATGTGACTTGGAAAGTTGTGGACTGCAAAGGCACAGAAGAAGAGTAACTCCACTGTTTATTTGCAAAATAACTTGATCCTTACTCAAAAAGAGCATTGTGGCCTCCAGAGCAAAGAAATTTCTGCAGCATGAGGTGATAAGGATATTTTCTCTCATCAAACAGCATTGGGGATGTGAAACCAACTGAACAGATGAAGAATGTCAGCCTGAAAGAGGAAAAAGGCAAAATTATAACATTTTCTGAAACAGAGAAACAAGGGAAAATACATGCAGAGGCAAAACAGCTATACCACTCCATGTACTCCCCCCTACCCCTACGTACTTTTTGATCTATTAAGTAAAAATTATTGAAATACAGTTTGACTACAAATGCTTTCAAAAAATCTTTATATTCTAGAATCACTACAGCCAAAATAAACATTTTAAATTTTATTTTGGACATACCACATAAACAAGTTAACTATGATACCTCCAATTAAGTGACTTACTCTTCATTCAGGAAGAGAAGGAACCAATCAGGTTCTTCTTATGGAAACTTTCCAGTCCTTGCATCTCAAGTAGAACCTTACCTGAAACGGGGTGTAGGTGTATATGGTGGTGGCTGCCAAGATAAGCCTTTCGTGAGGAGCTTAGTGAGAGCTGAGGCAGTTGACCGAGCAGCAGGTGTTGGTGCTGTGGTAGTGCTGGCAGCATGATGGCTCCTTCTCTGGCGGACAGGAGACCCCACACAAAGTTTAACAAGAAGTCCAAATAACTCAGCAAGTGCTCGGCCTAATCTTGAAGAAGCTGGAACACAGAAATCAGAATAAAGTTACACATTATTCTCAAACTGCTTCCTTATATGATGATAGGCAACATCCTCCCACACCACCACCTAGGAGGTTGAGGTAAGGGTTAATACCAACATTTTCAGAAAATTTAAGCAGACATCTTCCCAAATAATGAATGTTTGCAATAAATTTGTGGAAATGCTGCCCCATATAAAAGATTTTAGATGGACCAAGAGTTTTAATGAAAGGTCAGAAAATCCTCAAATGATAATGAGCCAAGTGAAGGAAGACTGTCAACTATGACAGATGAAGAAACTGGCGGAAATAGAATTGCCATTCTGTCTATTGTTGAGATATCACATCGTTTTAGGCATTTTCAATTTTAAGCAAAAATGTTGGGTTCAGCAAGCTTTTGGCTCTAGGGGTGCCAAAGGGATGTGTGAAGATTAGCCACCTCAACGAGAACTTTCCACTAGTTTTTTAAGAAATGAAGATGAGTTTTTGGAATGAATTACAACTAGTCACAAGTCTTGGGTTTACCAATAATATTCAAAGAACAACAGCCAATCAATACATTGGCTCTTCAGAGGATCTGCAGGGCAAGTTAAACTCAAGGCAAAGAAGTCAGCTTAGATGGTTACGTGAATCGTTTTTGAATTCCAAATGGGTAGTTTGGACAGATTTTCTCTAAGAACACATGCTGACCAAAGAGTTTCATCATGAAAAAAATTGCAAACTGTACTGGTGACAAAAACATGTAGGAAAATTGTACTGAGGAATGTTTTCCCCATCATAATAACACACATGCTCATTGGTTGAGGTTATCAAGGGCTGTCCTACAAGAATTTTGTTGGGAAATCTTACCCCATCTATCCTACAGCCCTGATCTACCCTACAGCCCTGATTTTGCCACTTTTAGACTTCTTATTCTCCATATTCAAAGGAACATGATTTCATTCCTTTGACGGGTAACAAAAAGCTGTTTTGATGTGATGCAAATGAAAATCATACAATTCTTTCGAGAAGGAGAGATGGAAACACCACCGACCCAGATAAAGGATATGTCAAGAAATAACATTCTCACATTCTGATATTTTTGCTTACAAAGGATTTTATGATTTTGTAGTAATACTTTTGACTTAATCTCATACAGATGATAGTAAAAGGAAGAAATAGGTTTATAAGCAGTTTTTCTTAAGTTGTTAGAAAGATTATGGGCATTTCTAATTTTTATCATTGTAAGATGCTTTTCTGTTGAACAAAAAGAAAACAAACAAGACTATAAAATTATAAAGATGTGCAAAGCAATGCATAGAAAAAAAGGAAAAGAAATGATGTGCATTATTGAGTATTTCTCTGCCTTTCTTTAAATATTTTTTCTGTACTTTGTGATTTCCACAATGGATAACCATTACCCTTTTTTAAAAATAATTTTTATTGTGAATTGAGTGATAGTTTCATCCTATCGTATTTCATTTAATTGTAATGATTTCAATCCCCATCATCATTCAAGAGCATTTGCTTCCATTCTGTTTTTTTATTTGATATCCATTACTCTTAAAAGAATAATGCTTCCATAGTTCTATAAATCTGATTTCATCATGATCTACAAATTTAGTAATTGTATTTCTTAAGTAGTACTTGTTTTGTGCCATCGAGTTGATTCTCAACTGATAATGACCTTGTATAAGGTTTCTGAGGCTATAAATCTCTAGCAGACAAGAAAACATATCACCTATGGAAGCAGTAGCTCAAAAGAGAGAACAAGTCCTTACAGCAAGAATCATTCCCACACCCTCCACACAGAGTAGACAGGGATGGGCAACTTGAACATTGGCTACCCAAAATGGGGGATGGGAGGCTACAAAGGCAAGAAGTGACTGGCTTACAAGCTTTCAAGAGGGAACCTAGATCCAGAGGGCATGGAGGAAGGTAGAATCTCCAGTGAGTAGTATTCAATCTGTCTAGGCGGGGTTGATGCAATGAAATGCAGACGGGTCTCTTGTGATACAATATTGAATAATTGTTATAAGGACTGATTGTGAGGGTCGGAAATGTAAAGGTAGACGTTTTATAGCAAGGAGGGGAGTGACTAACTTTTCAGTCTAGGAGCGGAGATCCCTAGGACCTTCAAGGGAGAAGAGCAGAGAGCAGGTCCCTACCCAGAGAAGCAGTGATGCCTGAAATGAAGGCAGAGATGATGACATGGAGCGATGGAGCAGCTGGAGACTTTAGATCCAGAGAGGGAGAGGAACTGTGCGCTGAAGACCTGGGAAGTACGGGGGGAAGGACTGCATGGAGGGGATTGTAACCATGGTAATGAGAAAATGTACGATAGAATGAATGTAAAACTAATGTTCTCCCATGTAAACTATCACATAATTCACAATAAAACATTAAAAAAAAAAAAGAAAGCATATCACCTTTCTGCTGAGGAGCAACAGGTGGATTCAACCCACCAACGCTGCAAGTGACAGCCCAATGTGTAACCGACTATGCCACCAGGACTCCTTAAATACATATATGCATATATGAACCACCCATTGGATAAGAAAAGGTACCACATGAGCTCATGTCATATACCATACCCCAGACCCAGACAGCTCAATGAATACACCATATGAAGAAAGAAGATAGGCCATTGGCTATAGATAATCACACTGCTCGACTAGATTCAAATCTAACGATTTGTAATGTTGTTGTTAAGTACCATTGAGTCGGTTCCGACCCATAGTGACCCTGTATAGGGTTTCCAAGGAGTGACTGGTGAGATTGAACTACTGACCTTGCAGTTCAAACGATTTTGTAGTCTGGCACATTAACCCACAGCGCCACACCAGGATTACCTTTTTTGTTGTTGTTCAGTGCCGTCGAGTCGGTTCCGACCCATAGCAACCCTGTACAGGGTGTAAATCTTTACGGGAGTAGAAAGCCTCATAATTCTCCCGTGGAGCGGCTGGTAGTTTCGAACCGCTGACCTTAAGGTTTGCAGCCTGATTCATAACTACTACGCTACCAGAGTAAAAATCTATTATCTGGCAAATTTGCATATTAACCATATACATCTGAACACTGAGGTGGGAAGGCAAGAGTGAAGCTGGCTGTGATGGTTAAGGTTATGAGTCAACTAGTGGGGCCATGATTCTCCGTGGTTCAATAGTTACGTAGTAATGTAATTCAATTGTAATGTAATGATGTTATTTGGCAGTTACATAATGAAAAAGCCGTCCTGTATAGCGTTTCTGAGAAGCAGCTAGTGGGTTTGAACTGTTGACTTTGTGGTTCACAATCCAATGCTGATCCTATAGCACCAGATAAGGATAAGTGAATAGTGGGTATATTATTGAGTGAATGCACCACCAAAACACGTGCTGTAAATCCTAACACCTATACCAATGGATGCAATCCCACTTGGGAATAGGCAGTTCTTTGTTACATTAATGAGACGACAATTATAGGTGATGTCTTGTACAAATCACTATATTTGAGATATATGAAAGGGCTTCAAAAAAGTTAAAGAGAAATGGAATTAAAAGATAATGGAATTTTCCCGCAAATGTTTTGAATCCCCTGCATATGAAAATACCAGGTTACAAACAGAGGCCAAGAGGCACAGATGAAGGGAGAATGATGTTATGTCACATTAAGGCTGCCAAGGAATCAAGAACAGATGCTGAAAAACAAGAGAAAGATCTTCCCCTAGAGTCAGTGCCCTGAATTTGGACTTTTAGGCTACTAAACTACGGTTATTTCTGTTACAGCAGCACTAAATAAAAATGAAGATAAACATGAGGGCCTCCTTGAATAGTAAATTTAATTTAGGGACAGTGGGGTTGGATTTATTAATTAAAACACAGTAAAATTAAATTAGAATAAAATGCAAAATTCATGGGAATTTAATAAATGGAAACATCAAAGGTCGATCATTTTCTGCTTGCTTCAGGGTAGGGTTCCAGATTCTCAGGAGTTATGTCTTTACTTTCCTTACATTAATGTTGTTGTTAGGTGCCATCAAGTTGGTACTGACTCATTGCAACCCTATGCAAAGCAGAACGAAACACTGCCCGATCCTGGGCCAACCTCACAACCGTTGCCATGCTTGAGTCCACTGATGCTGCCACTTGGACAATATATCTCTTTTTCTCTGACCCTCCACCATAACAAACATAATATCCTTCTCCAGCGACTGGTCCCTCCTGACAATATGTCCGAAGTATGAGACACGAAGTTTGGCCATCCTGGCCACCAAGGAACACTCTTGGCTGCACTTCTTCCAAAACAGATCTGTTGGTTCTTTTGGCAGCCCATGGCACTTTCAATATTCTCCTCCAACACCGTAACTCAAAAGCATCAATTCTTCTACAATCTTTCCTATTCACTGTCCAGCTTTTGCTTGCATGTGATGTTACTGAAAATACCATGGCTTGGGTCAGGCGCACTTTAGCCTTCAAGCTGACATCTTTGTCTTCAACACTTTCAAAAGGTCTTGTGCAGCAAATTTGCCAAACACAATATGTAGTTTGATTTCTTGACTGCTGCTCCTTTAAGTGTTGATAGTTGATCCGAGAAGAATGAAGTCCTTGACAACTTCAGTCTTTTCTCTGTTGATAAGAATGTTGTTTATTGGTCCATTGGTTAGGATTTTTGTTTTCTTTACATTGAGATGTAATCCATTCTGAAGGCTGTGCTCTGTGATCTTCATCAGTAAATGTTTCAAGTCCTCTTCACTTTCAGCAAGCAAGGTTGTATAATCTGCATATCGCAGGTTGTTTGTGAGTCTTCCTCAAGCTTCTAGAATGATTTGCTCAGCATATAGGCTGAATAAGTATGGTGAAAGAATACAACCTTGTCATATACCTTTCTTAATTTTAAACCATTCAGTGTTCCAATGTTCTGTTTGAACAACTGGCTCTTGGGTCCAGGTACAGATTCCTCATGAGCACAATTAAGTGTTCTGGAATACTCATACTTTATAATGTTGTCCATAGCTTGTCATGACCCACACAATCAAAAGCCTTTGTGTAGTCAATAACGCACAGGCAAACAACTTTCTGATATTCTCTGCTTTCAGCCAAGACCCATCGGGCATCAGCAATGATATCCCTCGTTCCATGGCCTCTTCTGAATCTGGCTTGAACCTTTGGAAGTTCTCTGTCAATGTATGCTTGCAGCCATTTCTGTATTACCTGTAGTAAAAGTTTACTAGCATGAGGTATTAAAGAGATTGTCTGATAATTTCCACATTCCATTGGGTCACCTCTCTTTGGAATGGGCACAAACATTGATCTCTTCCAGTCAGTCGGCCAGACAATTGTCTTCCAAATTTCTTGGCAGAGATGAGTGAGTGCCACCTGTGCCGCCTCACTTTCTTTAAAGATTTCAATTTGTATTCCATCAATACCTGGTGCCTTGTTCTTTGCCAATTCCTTCAATGCATCTTGGACTTCCTCCTTCAATATCATTGGCTCTTGATCATAAGCTACCTCTTGATACAGATGAACATTAATCATTTCGTTTTGGTATAGTGACTGTGCTGTCCTTCCATCTTCTTTTGATGCTTTCTGCATCATTCAGTAATTTGCCCAGAGAATCCTTTAATAACGAAAGTTGAGGCTTGAATTTTTTCTTCAGTTACTCCAGCTTGAGAAATGTGGAGCGTGTACTTCCTTTTTGGTTTTGATTCCAAATCTTTGAACATTTTGTTGTATTGTTTGGCTTTATCTTTTCAAGCTGATCTTTGAAATTTTCTGTTCAGCTCTTGGACCTCCTTATTTCTCCCATTTGCTTTAGCATCTCTATGCTGGAGAGCAAGTTTCAGTGTTTCTTCTGACATCCATTTTGACATTTTCCTTCTTTCTTGTCTTCTTAATGACTTTGCTTTCTTCATGTATGATGTTCTTGACGTCATCCCAAACTCTTCTGGTCTTCAGTCTTTAGTGTTTAATGTATCAAATCTGTTCTTCAGATGATCTCTAAATTCAGGTGGGATACATTCAAGGTCACCCATGGTGGACAGGTTTCAGATGAGCGTCCAGATGAAGACAGACTAGGAAGAAGGAATTATGAACTACTTCTGAATATTCAAGTCACTGAAAACCTTATGCATAGCAGAGATACATTATTGTTAGAAAGTAGAAAATAATGAGAAACATAAAATATAATCTACAACCATTCATATTATACTAAGGGAAAAAGGAAGAAAAAGACAGGTTAATGTACATCTTTAATGTAGTGTTATTTCCTGCCAATGTAGTTAAAGTAACTACCAAAACTACAGATCAGATAGTATCATTTGCCAGCGTCACTGAAAAGGACACAGGGCCTAGGACAGAATCAAGAGAAATATCTATGCTTTGAAGACATGGAAAGCATGAGGAGACAATGTGGAGCTAACCAGACAAGTAATAGGACATCAGGAGAGCTTAATATAGCAAAAACCAAAGGAAGAAAGTGGCAGATCCACTATCATGCTGTAGATAAAAGAGAAAGGGACTGAAAAATACTCAATAAAAAAGCAACTTAATAGGAGGTTACAGGAACTTTTGTGATATATTTCAGAGGAATGATAGGAGTAAATAAAAGTCAACCCAGTAGTGGTAAAGTGATTTGTTGTTAAGTTACGTGAAATCGATACCCATTTACTGCGAACCTGTATAGTAGGGGTTGTTGTTGTTAAGTGCCATCAAGTCAATTCCGACCCACAGCGACCCTGTATAGGTTGTTCAAGGAGCATCTGGTGAGCTTGAACTGCTGACTTTGCAGTTCAAAAGACTTTACAGTCTGACACATTAGCCCACAACACCACACTAGGACTCCATAGTAGGAGCGGGGAACCTTTTTCTGCCAAAATTTATAACATCATTTACAGGTGATACGAAACAATCAACTTAAAAGTTAGCCTGCTGTATTTGGCCAAACATTTAATTAACTCACCTCTAACGTAATGTAAGGAGCTCTGGTAGCACAGTGGTTATGAATTGGGCTATTAACTTCATGGTCAGCAGTTCGAAACTACTAGCAGTTCCGCGGGAGAAAGATGAGGCCTTCTGCTCTATAAAGCTTTACAGCCTCGGAAACCCAAGGGTCAGAACTGACTCAATGGCACTTAACAACAACAATGTAATGGCTCGGAGTCCTGGTGTGGTGCTGTGGGCTAATGTGTCAGACTGCAAAATCGTGTGAATTGCAACATCAGTGGTTCAAGCTCACCAGCTGCTCCTTGAAAACCCTATCTATATAAGATCTCTATGGGTCATAATCGACTTGACGGCACTTAACAACAAGGGCCAGATGTTCCCCACCCCTGCTTTACAGGGGTTCCAATGAGTGGCTGGTGGGCTTGAACCACCAATCTGTGGTTAGCAGTCCAGTGCTTATCCCACAGTGCCACACCAGAATTCCTGAATAGTAAGTGGTGGTTATGTGCCTTGGATTCAGTTCCAACACATAGTGACCCTGTATAGGGTTCATGAGGCTGTATATAAATCTAGGAATAGAAAGCCTCATCTTTCTCCTGTTTAACCTTAAGTTCAAACTTTGAACTTAAGGTTAAACGCAGCCCGGCTCGTAACTACTATGCTACCAGAGCTTCTTTCCAGAGTGAGTTTGTTCTTGTTTTGACGTGCCTTCCAGTCAGTTCCTACACATAGTGAGTAGGAAGAGTGAAATGAAAGACAGTGAGAGTAGACATGACTTTTAGAAAGGAATTCTCTTATCTCTGTAGTACTAGAAGTGTGTATAGTTTACCACCTAGTTGTTGTTGTTAAGTGCTGTCGAGTCAATTCTGACCCATAGGAACCCTGTATTAGGGTTTCTGAGGAGCAGCTGGCGAGTTTGAACCGCCAACCTTGCAGTTCAAATGGCTTTGCAGTCTGGTACATTAACCCACAGCGCCACACATACAAGGCACTCAAAATTAAATACACCTGAAAATGAGTCATAGCCGTTTAAAACTTCCTTAAAGACCACAATACAACCTTACCAAATCAGTATGTGTTTTTGAACTAGGCTTTGAAAGTCAGAAAAGGAAATAGAGAATCACTCACCTGACAACAGAGGCTTGATCTGTTTGATTCTGGCAGCCATGGCTGGTGTGATTTTAGATTTGCCCTTAGAGTCTGAAGTGGTAGGTTCATCTGTCTCCATGGGAGCCAATGTGTCACCATCTAATCCAATTCCTTCCAATAAGCCCTGGGTCGAAGCATCCATACTTCCAGCTGTTCCTTCTTGTTCTCCATCTGCATATAAGAAAAGGAAGCAGTAAGACCATGTAGAACCAACACTTACCTGGTTCCTTGTTCTGAAGTATCCCATGTAAGACCTTACTGTAGTAGGGTCAGAAACTGCATATAATTTTCAATTGGAAACTTTATTGTGATACAGGAACCCATGGCACACTGGTTAAGTGATTTTATACCCTGTTAACTTCCTTAATAAACCACTTAACAATGAACACAGTTCAGGAGCTGGGTATGGATTATAAAACTCAGCAGAAAGAAGAAGAGTGTGCTGTAGGGAGGATTGCTGTTGTCAGAACTGGTAAAAAGGTTAGAGAATGGACATATATCTGGCCTCTACTTTATAGGGATCAAGCAGGCCTGGACTGCTGATATTGATTTGCATTATTCCCGCAGACGTTAGGCTAAGATGTTACTTCTTCTTGTGTGCTGGTGAGTCGGTTCTGGCCAGTACAGGCTGGTAGGCTTCAACTGACAACCTTGCAGTTATCAGTTCAGTGCTTACCATACAGTGCAAGGCTCCTGATGCTACTACTACTACCACCCTGTTAAACTGAGTTATTGTTCCTAAATGTGTGAAAATAATTGCTGGGAAAAATGCATCAGGACTTCAAGAGAGGTAAAAATGGTAAATCTAATTTCATTCTTCGTTCTTAGTAAATTTAACGTCACCCACTCAGTTAAATTTAGTACATTTTGAATACATTTGAGATTCTTCATTTTAGAAGTCCTGGTGTTGTGCTGTAGGGTAAGCTCTGAACTCCTAACCACAAGGTCAGCAGTTCACACTCATTAGCAGCTCCTCGGAAACCCTCTATAGGCTATGAGTCAGAACTGCCCCAATGGCACTCAACACTTTTTAATTTGATGGTACAGCATCTCCAAAATAAGTCTTGCCACAGGTTTATAAGTATCTTATTAATAACTTGTTAAGTGCTGTCAAGTCAGATCCGACTCATAGCGACCCTATACGGGGTTTCCGAGGAGCAACTGATAAGCTTGAACCGCCGACCTTGCAGTTCAAACGGCTTTGCAGTCTGGTGCATTAACCCACAGTGCTATTACAAGGACTCCAAGCAAATCTGGTATTTACGTGAAAAAGACTTTTTGAAGACACCACTTTAATTCTAAATTTATTGCATAAAGGGTTAGAAATTATGTACAATTTCTACTTATTGTAATCTGGAATTTTTATTTTAAGAGGCCTGGTAGTAGGGTTAGAAATTATGTACAATTTCTAGTTATTGTAATCTGGAATTTTTATTTTAAGAGGCCTGGTAGTAGAGTGGTTAAGTGATTGTCTAATAGAAAGGCCAACAGTTTAAATCCATCAACCACTAAGTGAGAGAAAGATGTGGCAGTGTGGTTTTGAAAATTGTGATTTAATACAAGATCAATCTTTTTGTTTTAAAAAGCAGCATATGTAATTCTTTCCTATAGGGTTGCAATGAGACAGGATACATTTTAATTGAAGTATCTATATTTTATAAAATTCAGTTGAAAAATAAATTCACATGCCCATATTGTTTCAAGCATACTAAATACTTTCTAAATGATTTTAACTTAAAAAGAAACTCCTAAGTCATACCAACAATATTACAAATACTCAGTATCCATGTGTGGTCATACTGGACAGTACAATTCTAAAGTTTGCCCAGCCATTTGCCAGTTAAAACAACCATTTACCATTTTTAACCTTTTGAAAAATGACTGCACACAGGTGTGTGTTTCACTTAATGTCCGTTTGGGTAATTCCTGACTGAATATATATCCTATAAGTGAGTTCAGAAATCCGATGAAAGAATGGTACTTAGCAGAAGGACTTTAGTATTAATCTGTATTCTTAGAGGCTCTTTAGTATCATCACATCCCTGGGGCAGCAATGGGAGGGTTTTATCCCAATGTGCAGCAGATGCTGCTGGAACTAGAGAGGACTCTCCACTTGACTTGGGTACTCTGAGAAGCAGGCAGAGATGGCGGAGGGCTGGGTGGATGGGTTTGAGGTAGGGAGGCCAGGAAACAGTGGCTGGACAGTGACTACACACTGCAGAGGGCAGGTGGTTTCAGAGCCAAAGTTTTCATACAGTCCTCCTTTGTAGCAGCTATAGCTGCACGGGTCCTGTGTACAACCAGTGATAATGTGTACCTCTCTCCTGTATATAAAAAGATGTTTGAATAAATTCCAAACCACTTAATAAGAACCTATTCTGGACTTTGAGAGTCCTGGTGTGGTGCTGTGGGTTAATGCTCTGGGCTGCAAAGTCAGTTTGAACAACAAGGTCAGTGGTTCAAGCTCACTAGCTGCTTCTCGGAAATTCTATACAGGATCACTATGGGTCAGAAGCGACTCAATGGCAGTTAACACCACCATCACCACTGTGGATTTTAAGTGACACCTATCATTACGACTAAAATGACTGAAAATAATTTTTAAATTAATAGAGCTATAAAGTCATAGGGACATAACTTTTAAGAATTAATGATTAAGATTTTACTTTCTTAGAATTACCTGATCTTTTTCCACCTTGGGCCATACCTGCCTTCTCATCCTTTGGAACCAATTTCTGCATGTCTGCTTGGCCAAATTCACATCCAGATGGAAGGCTGCAAGAAGACAAACAGTGAGCAAAGAAATACTGATAGCTCATGTCTTACCTGTATTGTCTCCAACTTGCTTGGCCCAAACCACGCCTCCTCTAGCAGATAACTGTTAGCCAGAATGTACTAAAACATCTGTTTAACAATCAAATATCTGAGGTAGCACTCAACAAAATTTTCCCAGTACAATTTTTATCTCGCTACTAATAACAGCCTATTGTGGCGCTGTGGGCTAATAAGTTAGACTGCAAAGTCGTCTGAATTGCAAAGTTGGTGGTTCAAGCTCACCAGCTGCTCCTTGGAAACCCTATGCAGGGTTGCTATGGGTTGGAATAGACTCGATGGCACTTAATAACACCTAATAAAAGCAAATGTCAAATACCTATAATACTGACACAGCATAACTGGGATATCAGGAAAAAATGCACAGGATGTTATACGTTCTAACCAAGTCTCTATCGTTGTATGTCGGAAGGGTAAAGAAGCCTTTTAATTCTTTACTATACCCTGCCATCTTAGACTAAAGTAATTCTCTGGGCTCACTCAACTTTGTCAGAAAGGTCAACAGAGATAATAAATAAAAAGAGATCTATTCCCTTACCTGTTTGGAGTACATAGAGAGAGGAGGACAGTGCTTTCCCACACCAGGGAACAGTATAATTGGCTCAACTTGCTCAGAACACTTAGACCCAGTTGAGAGCCCCATTGGTTTACGGAGATAGAACGAATTTCACTCTGCAACCAAAGTGGAAAGAAGTTCATCTTTGGGCTGTTCTCTGAGCAATCACGTTCAAAATAAACTTTTAGCAATTTAAAAGGCAAAAAAGTTCCATTTTTTCCCATCATTATTCATACAGTTGTACACACCACTAAAATTTTCATATTTAAATCTATAGTCCCAGAAAGTATCCTTACAATTTTTAATTTATACCAGAAATCATTTTTCATTTCCAATGGTTTTAAGTGAAAGGCATGTCTAGGGCTTTGTTATGAAATTTATTTTCCAAATATATTACAACTGTTTATTTCTGATTTGATATAAAGGTTGGGAAAATCCAGTTTTGTTCAACAGCTATCAGACTGTTATGACAGTAACTTTTAGAATTGATCACCTTAGGAATAAAGGTGGTAAAATTGTGAAAAAACACATACACATAAACTTTCTTTCTGGAACCACAAGTGAGAAACATTGGGGCATTGGGTTTGATACTTAGAACATTCTTAGCAACCTATGTTAATTACTATTTATTCAAATGTTCTGCAGTCACATTTCCTTCTTGTCACCCCATTATCAGGTCCACATGCACTTGTAATAATTTCAAACTAGGAAGTAATAGGATGAGATGAAAACTCATTTGAGATTTGCCAGATGAAAAGGGTGACCATGCATCCTAGTCCAATACGCATGCTAGATAAACTAGGCAGTTTCTGTTAATTATTTACAGCAACCTGTTTCACTCTCAAGAAGGCTCATTTCACATAATAAATGGTCACTCAACTTTTAATTATAATAATAGTAACTATAGTAGTAATATTTGAGAGCTCTGGAGTGAAACTAGAAAACATCTTGAAACATAAATTTACATCACCCACCAAAAGAACAAGCATGCCAGGTATGCTCTAGGTATTCCACCGGCTTTAAAGCAACATGTTCATCCTTAAGATTATTCTTACCTGTCCAACTCTGCAAGTATGAACAAACATCATGATGTAGGCGTGAGCAGCAGTGAGAGCATGCAGTAGGGGTGTGGCCTGAGCTGAGAGGGTAGCATCTGCAACATTGCCAGCACAAGCCAGCTCTCTTAACAATACAGAACCCCCAGGAGATTCAATTGGGCGATGTAAGGGCTCCAAGGAGGAAAGGATGGAATCCAATTGAAGGAGACCCTCCTGAAGGACTTTGGGTTCATGTGATAGTGTCTGAAACAAGAATAACTAAAGTATTACTACTATATAATGAACTTTAATGGTCATAATTAAAGTAAAAGATAAGTCTCACAAATTTCATACTTGCCCATGGCCTCTCACCTGGTAAATGGTGGAACTGAAATATGAACCCAGGTAAATATAACTCAAAGTCCCTTTTTAGAGCAACATATATTGCTTCTCTCAAATGAGAGGCTTTCAAACTTGGTGAGTCAATTATACACTTAAAATCATGTGATGATCAAACTGGAATACTGTTACAGCAAGGAGTCCAAACTGGAAGATTATATATTTGGGTTTAGTGAAGGGCAGGTTGTTGTTGTTTGTTATTAAGTGCCATCAAGTTGGTTCTGACTCATATATTAACTCTGTATAGGGTTTCTGGGAAGCTGGTGGGCTTGAACTGCCGACCTTGTGGTTCGCAGTCTAGAGCTGATCAACGATTGGTTGGTTATATGCCGGGGAGTTGGTTCCTACTCATAGCAACCCTGTACGGGGTTTCCAATCAACAATGTAAAAAAGATGCTTTTATATTTTCAGTGAATCTCACCAAAGACAAGAGAATTTGGTTACTAATTCCAAATTTTGCAGAGAACATTGTTAGGCAAGATTCCAAAGCATAAAAGTGCTATCATTATTTACAATATTCTTTTCTACCTAAAACAAGAAAGAAAATCTTGGGTTCAAGAATCAGCTAAAAGTTTTTCTTTTCTTTTTTCTTTTTTAATTTATGAGGCAACCAAAGGATAAAGGATCATCTATCAGGCTGTATACATAAACCAACCAAAACCAAACTCATTGCCATTAAGTCAGTTTAGTCTCAAGCAACCTTAAAGAACACAGTACTCCATTTACTCCATTGCCATTAAGTAGGTTTCAACTCATACTCTTTCATACGGTTTCCAAAACTGTAAATCTTTATAGGAACAAAAAATCTCATCTCTCTTCTGTGGGTCTGAACCACCAACCTTTTGGTTAGCAACCCAATGCTTACCCTACAGTACCACATCAGGACACAGAGTAGAAGGTGTGTAAAAATCTACAGAAACACACTGCCACATCTTTCTCCCACAGAGCAGCTGGTGGGTTCAAACTGTCAACCCTTCAGTTAGCAGCTGAGCATTTTACTACTGTCCCACCAGGTCACCTTAGTCATGTAAGTACATTCATATATAACAGTGAGTTTCAAAATGTTTGTGGAAAGATAGGATTCAAAGATAATGGAATGTCTCTATGAACCTTCTGAAGCATCCTTGTATTAGTATTTCTTTCTAAATCTGGAAAAATATTCAACAGTAAAACACTATCACTTTCTCGAATTAAGAGAAAGTGTGAATTTCCATGACTTTAAACACATCTACCCTTGCACAGTATCTTAAGAGATTGGATAAAACTGGATGAGTTCTTTCCTTTCTCTTATGAATTGTTGTTGCTAAGTGCATTTAAGTCAGTTCCAACTCATAGTGAACTTATATAGGATTTCTGAGGTTTTAAAATCTTTGCAGGTCTCCCATGGAGTGGCTGGTCAGTTCCAATTGCTGACCTTGTGGTTCACAGTTCAGTGTGTATTGTATGGACCCACCACGCTTCCTCTCTAATGAATAACAGTTAATAATAATAATACTATAAAGAAAAATAAAACATTAAATGCAAAACTATCATGATTATGGGTCTATTATTAAGTCTGTAATCAACGGGATTTCTCATTTTCAGCAGAAATTACTTATTACTACATAACACAGATAATAAGAGGAGCTTAATTTGGGGCAAGATCTGGTTGACCAATGCACTACAAGCAAATTAGCCTTAAAACAAATTTCAAGCTTGAAAAGAATAAAAACAATATAGGTAAACATATCAAAGGTGTTAAAAAGCAGACAATTGTTGCAAAACTTGCTTACAGATACACTTTCCTTTCCAATAAGCTCAAATGTTAGCACTACATACCAAACCTAGGAACAAATGACAACTTTGATATTTTGATGAGAAATAACATGGCATACTATACATTAGTCACAGACTTTGTTTCTTATTAACATCAATTTTATTGTATTTAGGTAAAGATAATGGACACTACAGTAAAAACATATAAATAAAAAATATAGCAAAACTGATTTATAAAATGAAATTAAAATATCTGGCTAGATGCTTCTTACCAAAATAGATTTGCAGACACCTGCAACAGCCTGGCAGGCAGCCGATGTGGGAAAGTCAATTGGAAGATTGGGAAGACCCAAAATGGTAACCAAAGGCAAGAGGCCTTTCTGATTCACAAATTCCTGGCAGTGGTCATCTGTTGTATTGTTGCTCAAAATAGATTCCACAAATTTCATCTAGAAAGAAAATGAAAACAGGAGAAAAAACAACAAAAAACAAAACAGCCTGAAACTTGGAACTAAAAGACCAGCTCAGAGTAAAAATTCACAAATTTGGTATTTTCTAGTAGATCACTCTCTCAGGTAAATAAAAATAGATGTATGGTATTGAACCTAAAAACTCAAAACATCAAGGAAATGAAGAGCATAAATAACTGCTGTTAATACTGGATTGGCATAACAATACCCCGCTCTCTTCCCATTTGGATTCCAATACTGAATGTCAACAATGAACAAAAATTTGGGAGGATTTGAAAAAAGGAAACAATGGCTAATTTTTGACAAAGCAATCTCAAAGACCAAAAATAACGGCTTACATATCTTATCCCCCTGATGCACACTTCAAGGATCCAAGTAAAATAAACATTGAAATTGTTGTACTCGGCCTCTCTTTGATCACAACTTGCCCTAAGATGAATCTTACCACATTAAGGATGTAATCCATGAGGGGAATAGGAATACGCTCCTCTGTACCAACAACCCTGTTAAGGGAGAAAAAAAGTGAGTTACACAGAAATTCATAATACTGGCACAAAGTACAAAGGAAAGTGCAAAGGGACACAGTATGAATTCTAAATGGTTTCCTAAGTTTACTTCTGGAAGGACTCAATATTAAAATATTAAAAACAAATGTGTTCGGGGTGGTGGGGTGGTGGTGGTGCTACAAAGGCAAGAAATGACTGGCTTACAAGCTTTCAAGAGGGAACTTAGAGCCAGGGGGCCTGGAGGAAGGCAGAATCTCCAGTGAGTAGTGTCCAATCTGTCTAGGTGGAGCTGATGAAATGAAATGCAGATGGGTCTCTTGTAATACAGTAGTGAGTAACTATTATCAGGACTGATTGTGTAGATGTTTTATAGCAAGGAAGGGAGTGATTAACTTTCCAGTCTAGGAGTGGAGGTCCCTGGGATCATCAATGGAGAGGAGTGGAGAGTGGGACACTAGCCAGAGAAGCAGTGATGCCTGAGATGATGACGTGGAGCGGTGGAGCAGCTGGGGACTTTGGATCCAGAGAAGGAAAGGGACTGTGTGCTGAAGACTTGGGGGTGGGGGGGACGGACAGACTTGCAGGGTATACCCTTTGGTTGGTTGATGATGCATGGAGGAGATTGTAACCATGGCAATGAAATGATATATAATAGAATGAATGTAAAACTAATGTTCTCCCAGGTAAACTATCACATAATTCACAATAAAACACACACATACGTTCCATTAAAAGACTAAACACTGGCTAAAAGAAAACAACAGCTAGAAAAAAGACTTTAACATCAAGTTTTAAGTACATTATAAAAGAGGAAAGCAAAAGGTCATTAAAAAAGAAAGAAAAGGCCAAAAGTGGATGCCAGGAGATGATGAAATGTGTTCCTGAATGTCAAGTAGCTAAAGTAAATGGAAAAAATGAGGAAACAAAAGATCTGAACAGAAAATGTCAAAGGAAATTTTTTTGAAGAAAATATTCAAAAGCTTTGAGAGGCAAGACCAAGGAATTTATGGACAACCAAGTACCAAAAGAAGATGGAAGCTGGTCTATGTTCAATCATTTAAAAAATTAACCATATACAATGTTCAATCGACCTCTGTGAACGCGGGTGGAGACCTGGGTGGTCAGCAGTGTGGCAAGACCTGGGGATTCTTGGGCCCAGAGTCAGTGACATAGCCACAGAGGACTAGAGTGGAGAGTGAAGCGTCCAGCTGATAAAAAGAGAGGGCATATGCACAAGAATACCCACTTGACCTGGCTTCAATGACTGGATGATCAGAGCTCAACCAGAAGAAGAAAGAATAGGAAAAAAAGAGTAACCTGATACAATTTGATGAACTTGAACTACACCCAGGGATGCAGTAGCTCAAAAGAGGTAACAAATCCTTACAGCAAGGATCATTCCCACCCCCTACAAACACAGAGTAGACAGGGATGGGCAACTTGGACATTGGCTACCCAACATGGAGGGGGGGGAGGGGAGCTACAAAGGCAAGAAGTGACTGGCTTACACAAGCTTTCAAGAGGGAACCTAGATGCAGAGGGTGTTCATGAAGGAAGGCAGAATCTCCACTGAGTAGTATACAATCTGTCTAGGCGGGGCTGATTAAATGAAATGCGGATGGGTCTCTTGTGATACAATAGTGAATAACTGTTATCAGGACTGCTTGTGAGGGTTTGAAATGTAAAGGTAGACATTTTGTAGCAAGGAGGGGAGGGATTAACTTTTCAGCCTAGGAGCAGAGGTCCCTAGGACCATCAAGGGAGAAGAGTGGAGAGCGGGACCCTACCCAGAGAAG
>NW_006408833.1:932894-946524 GCF_000296735.1 Chrysochloris asiatica
GAGAGGGAGAGGGAGAGGGAGAGGGAGAGGGGCTGTGTGCTGATGACCGGGGGTAGGCTTGTATACCCTTTGGTTGGTTAATGAGGCCGTTTGGTTTTAAGTGGAAACTGTCTCTTTAAATTTCGAGGATATCTCTGCGCATGCGTAGTAGAACCCTCCGAGGATGGGGCTGGGGTGTCCACTAGCTCAGGCACCCCTACAGTCACTAGAATGGAGGTGCTCAGACAGCAAAGGACCAATGAACAGATACCAAAAGAAAAGAATGTCCACACTTTATATCCGCAGTTCTATCAGGCATCTGTGGCCGCTCCAATCCTTCCCGCACTTGTTCTCACCCAAGACGGCGGCTCCTGGAGCAGCTGAGCCTCCCGAGCTAGAAAGCAATGGATTTCTTGCTTCTGCCACTAATTTCCCCAACTGTAAGCCTTCCAACCTTCTAAATATTCCTTTATGTGTGGTTCAGAGTTCTGGGACCATCCTGAGCATGCTTGGTAGGGTATTCTCTGTTGTTGCCGGCGGAACTCCTTACTGCACTTTTAACCCCATCTGCCATCTTGTTTGTTCTCTTGGCTATACTTCTGACAACTAAGTGTTCTTCTAGCAGTCAATGGTACTTCTAATATTCTTCTCCAATACCTTAATTCAAATGCATCAATCCTTCTAGTCTTCCTTATTCACTGTCCAACTTTCACATGCATATGAGGCTACTGAAAGCACCATGCCTTGGGGTCAGGTACATCTTAGTCCTTAAACTGACAGCTTTGCTCTTGAACACTTTAAAGAGGTCTTGTGCACTAAATTTACCTAATGAAATACGTCACTTGATTTCTTGGTTGCTGCTTCCATGAGTATTGATGGTGGATCCAAGCTAAATGAAGTCTTTGACAACCTCAATCTTTTCTCCATTTATAAAGATCGTACTTATTGGTCCAGTGGTGAAGAATTTTGTTTTCTTTACATTGAGGTGCAACCCATACTGAAGGTTGTGGTCGCTGACCATCATTAAGCATTTTACGTTCTCTTGGTTTTCAGCAAGCAAGGTTGTATCATCTGTGTATTGCAGGTTATTGAGTCTTTCTCCAATCCTAATGTCAAATTATTCTTCATACAATCCAGATTCTTGGATTATTTGCCCAGCTAACAGATCTAGTAAGTATTGTAAAACAATACTACCCTAGCACACATCTTCCCTGATCCTAAACCATTCAGTGTCTCCTTGGTTTATTCAAACGACTGTCTCTTGCTCTATGTACAGGCTCCTCATGACCACAATTAAGTGTTCTGGAATACTCATTCTCCACAATGTTGTTCATCGTTTTTCAAGATCCACACATTCGAAAGCCTTTGTAAAGTCAATTGTGCACAGGCAAACATCTTTCTGGTATGCTCTGCTTTCAGCCAAGATCCGTCTAATGCCAGCAATGACATCCCTTGTTCCTTATCCGAATCTGACTTGAACCTCTGGTAGTTCCCTGCCAATGTACTGTTGCAGTTGTTTTTTCAATATCTTTAGCAAAATTTATTTGTATGTTATATTAATGATATTCTCCAATGATTCTAAATTCTGTTGGGTTATCTCTCTTTGGAATTGGCACAAATATGGATATATTCCAATTAATTGGTCAGGAAACTGTCTTCCAAATTTCTCTAATGTGCTCTAGTCATTCAAATAAACCCCTAAACAAACATTTACTGACTGATTAACCACGAAAACATGTGAATGTGTAAGAATATAAACGATCAACTTCCTTTTTGAAGGTAAAAGAGAGAACTCCTTTAAATAATGAGTCATTTGAGGTGGCACTGTGGTAAACTTGGTAGACAAGAAAAGAGGAAGATAGGATGGGTGTTCACTGTGGATAGGACAGTGATACCTGAGATCCCAAAACATTGAAGGTAGAAAAATACAGGGGGCTTCAGAGAATGTCCATTTACTTATTATGATAGGTAGTGAAGTTATAGGTAGATAGATATACACAACTTGACTCTAAAAAAACCAAACTAACACACATACAAAATTAAACGAGTTATTCCCGTTTTAAGCCAGGAAAAGAAACCCTAATCCCAGTGGAGTCACTGACAGTTAAAAGTGTGGCGCATGACTCTATGACTCCTTTGAAAATGAAGTTTTCCTTTCTTCTAGGGTGTTTTCTTTCAGAAAAAGAGAAAATCTATTCACCTTACTCTTCTCTTAACTATGTCCCCAAGTCTTTTAAGAACAGCGAAGTCCTCTCGTATCCAGGCCTAAAATTTCCATGTCTTTCTCAAAACCTCATTATCTACACACCAATAGTATGCCTAAAGAACATTAAACAGATGAATGTCTCTAATCTCTTGTGTTTTGCCTTCTAAGGTTAATTCTTATGTGGCACAAATCTCAAATACACAGGAATTAGAATATCTACTAGTTACATAAAAGCATTGATTGATCAGACACAAACTGTAATAATATGAACGCCAAACAAAAACACTGACAAATAATTCCTGCAATTTTAAAGGAATTTTTAAGGCGTTAAATTTCAAAAGTACTTATGTACTCATAGAAATAATCTAATAGTTAAGGGTGTAGATAGAATCACCAAGTTGTGCAAACACTGTTATTAAGTACCATTAAGTCCGTTCCAACTCATAGCGAGCCAATACAGACATTCTGAGGAGTGGCTGGTGGATTTGAACCACCAACCTTGAAGTTAACAGTCCTACAGTGCCACACAAAGACTCTGTACTTCTGTTTAGGCTAAAGAAAAACATCTGTAAATGTAAGTGGAAAGCACTGGACTGCTAACCATAAGGTCGGCGGTTCAAACCCACCAGCCACTCCTCGGAAAGCCTATACAGGATCATTATAAGTCAGAACTGACTGAAAGACACTTAATGACAACAACAACAACAACAAACAAAAACAGTACTCCTCTCAGTTCCTGGTATTTATGCCCTTATCTATGTTATGTATTTCATACAAGTGGAATCATATGATATTTGTCCTTTTGAGTATGACTAATTTCACTCAGCATGTTTTCAAGATTCATCCATGTCTCAGAATGTATAAGAACTTCTTTTCTCTGAATAATAGTCTACTGTACAACACATTTTGTTTATCCATTCATCTGTTGATAGACACTTGTTTTCAATTTTTAGTTATTAATGCTGCAATATACAGTGGTGTACAAGTTCTCATTTGAGTCCCTTCTTCCACATCTTTTGGGTATATACCTAGGAATACACAATTTACATAGTAATTCTATGTTTAACTTTCTGAGGAATTGCTCCAGCAGCTGTACTCATGAACAGTTTTTAAAGCTAGCTTGATAAAGTAACCAATATTACGAAAGCATAAAAACCACGGAGAGGTTAAAGGAAAAAAACAAAACAAAACTTACTGCTGATTAGGCTCAGTTTCATTCTGCTGGGTAGAATTAAAGCTTTGCATGGCCTGAACTTCCTCTTCCTCCTCATCTTCACTAGAGGCTTCTTCAGCAGCATGATTAGACCTCGGGGGAGGAGCAGTGGCAGTACCATCTGCCTTCTGGATTGATGGTTTCTGACAGATATATTTAGGGTCTCTCCCAAGGTTACAGATTTCTTCAAGTAACTGTAAGTCAAAGGATATATGATTATTTATTAATCATCAAGGAATGCATGGGATAATAAACATCCTTCAATCTTTTTCTATATGTTATACATTTATCAAAACCCTTTATATATATATATATATATATGTATGTGTGATATACATATTCTAGTTTACCCAGCAGCAGAAAGTCATACACTAGTTTCAACAATCCTTAAAGGCAAATGGCAGGGCTAGTAAATGTAAGGGGGTGGGGGGAGAATACATCAAGAAAAATAAGTAACATGTGTTTCCAAATGAAAGCTAAGCCTAGTAAGCTTAATATATATAACATGTAAGAAGGCAATTGATAGATGTTTATATTAAAGGGAGAAAAATATGCTCAATGATAAAAAGTTTAAATTCTGAGAGGAAAATAAGCTTCTTTCTGAGACTGAATAAAAGTGACTGAAATTTTGTTATGTTTTAAGTACCAACCCAAGGATGTGGAGAAAATGAAGTACACACTGACTTTAGAGGTACACTCCAAAAATCCAAATGACCTCCAATAACCTTTCCCTAAAACCTTATCTTTCACTACTCTCTCATGCACATGGTCACAACAACAGCCTTATCCTTACTCACCTTGATGATTGCAGTGGTTGCATCTGTTTTGAGAGTAGGCTGATGTCTCATGAGCTCATCAACAGCACTTCCCAGGTTGGATGCAGTGTCCCCTTTATGTAAAAAATTGAGCTGTTAGAAAGACTAAGGAAAAGGAACTCATGGTATAGCAGTGATCAGCCAGGCTGCTAACCTTAGGTTCTGCTCCCGTGAAGATTTACAGTCTCGGGAACCCTATACAGGGTCACTATGAGTCGGAACCAACTCCATGGCACACAACACACCACCACCACTGCCCATCCTCAAAGTCATGGGGCATAGATATTTTCAATCAGTAAAATTAACAGATGTTAAAGTAACCATGTACTGCATTTTACCCTGGCAATGTCTACTGTCAAGGGTTGAATTAGTGTCGTAGAGTAGATTTATCTGGACCGCTTCAACAAATGTAGTGTGTACGGGGGGAAGATAAAATGGCAGTGGTAATGGTAGTAGGGATCGGAATAGGAGGAATAGAAACAGGAAGAGGGAAGGAGTGGGACAGGCATTAACCATAAATTCCCTGACTGTGTTGGTAAAGAACTACAGTGGCTAGAATGCTACACTGGTGTCCAGGAAGCACAAAACACGTTTTTTAAACCCATAAATGTACCAAAACCCAACTTTATCAACTGCTGCTCTATAATACTTGTTTCTCACCACAGTACATGTAAAAGAGAAACATGGAAATATGAGCAGAAAGGCTCAGAGTCAAAGATTCCTTCCTACATACAACAGAACTGTATGGTGATAATTCCCATTAAGGTCACCTAGTCAGAGAAACCTAGTAGGTGTGAGGTCAAAGAAGAACTGGTTTCCTTGACAATTGCAAGCCAATTATTTATTATAGAATGTTGTTGTTAAGTGCTGTCGAGTCGGTTCTGACCCATAGCGATCCTGAACAGGGTTTCCGAGGCTATAAATCTTTACGGGAGCAGAAAGCCTGATCCTAATCCCACAGAACAGCTGGTAGTTTTGAACTGCTGATCTTGTGGTTCACAGATCGATTCGTAACCACTACGCTACCAGAGCTCCTTATAAATTCTAGTGAATTACCAAGGGGATCAGAACTCCTTCTCCTCCGCATGGCTGGAAGGTAATCTGGAGAGAGAAGAACTTTGAAGAGACGTTCAAAAGGCTGACATTGCACAAATGACTGAAGACCTCGTGCATTCAAACATAGTGCACTGAATACATTTGGAAGGGAGCCAAGGACTTCACGGGTAGCAGGAACCTAGAGAGAAAGTAAAGTGAAATAAAATACATCTAAAAGAGCTCAAGTGTACATGTAAGGAAAATCTGGATAAGGGCACCACACTGAAAGTAGGATTCTGATAACTAGGTTCTAATTAGTTTCAATACTATATAGAGAAGATAAAAAGCATAGGATTTTCCAGAGAAAATAAAAAACATAGACTTCTCTTTTGTGTATATCTATGTTTTAGGAAGGAGGATACACATGGAACGTTCTTTACAGAAGAGATGAAACAACTCACGTCTTTAATAAGCAGTGCATTCAGCATGACATCTGTCAATCCATTGTCCTGGAGTGAGGAGAGCAGTGATGGTTCTTGAAACACAAACACAGTCACCACTTCAGTAGCTAAAAAAAAGATGAGGAAATACGGGGCACTGAGAGACTTCTCACAAGTATTAAAGGCAATACTCAACCAGGCTTTTACAAAACAAAAAACAAGATACTAAATGTAAAATAACTGAAACACTTGTACTTACGCTGAAAGTTTCCTCATGCCCCTCCTTAGAGATTATTCTCTGTAAAGAATCTACTGACTAACCTTTAAGACTTATGAGCATATGTTACATGTTAAAAAGTTACTTTTCCCCATCTATACACTACTATTCCCTGTGACTACAGTCCATACATTATAAATGGCTGCACACTAAATGATGTCCAGTTGGTTCCGACTTATAGTGGCCCCGAGAAAGAGTTTTTGAAGAGTGGCTGGCGAATTGAACCGCCAACCTTGTGGTCCTGTGCTTATCCTACAGCACCACAGCAGGATTACCATGTATATAAATCCGTCCATTATTGTGATAAGTGATAAACCTAAATATGTATCCTTTTTGGGCTGCATAAGAAATTATCCACCACTAGTATGCCAGTTTGTCATACGGTGGTGGCTTGTGTATTGCTTGCTGTAATGCTGGCAACTATGCTACTGACATTTAGTATTTAATGTATCAAATCTGTTTTTCAGATGATCTCTAAATTCAGGTGGGATAAATTCAAGGTCATATTTTGTCTCTTGTGGACTTGTTTTCATTTTCTTCAGCTTCACCTTGAATTTGCATATGAGTAACGATGGTCTGTTCCACAGTCTCCCCCCGGCCTTGTTTTGACTGATGATATGGAGCTTTCCCATCTTCTCTTTCTGCAGATGTAGTCATTTTGATTTCTATGTATTCTATCTGGTGAGATTCATGTGCACAGTTGTCTCTTATATCAGACTTAATAGTGTACATAAACCAATTATAGAATACTAGTATTTCTCTGGTAGTGGTTACGAATCGGGCTGCGAACCTTAAGGTCAGCGGTTCGAAACTACCAGCCGCTCTGCGGGAGAAAGATGAGGCTTTCTACTCCCGTAAGGATTTACACCCTCGGAAACCCTGTACAGGGTCGCTATGGGTCGGAACCGACTCGACGGCACTTAACAACAACAACAGTATTTCTGAAGGGCATAAAAAAAGTTCATGGGAAAATCTTTTAGTTCTATTTAGACATGAAATTTTTTGAATTCCCTTCACATTGTTAGTGATTAACAATACACTACTTTTATTAAGAATAATAAATGACATACTAGAAATGGATAATCATTTGAACTGAATTCTGACCTATCTCTATTTCATCACTGATAAGAAAGACAGGAATCACACAGTGGACGAATATGAGTAGAAAACTCCTCTTAGGACATAAAACACACAGCAAATATCACCTGCACTTACCTAGGAGGAAGAGTGATGGGCCATAATATTCTGCATTACTGATGATGTGCTTCAGGGAGGTAGGCAGAGAACCATCCATCACTAAGAGAAGTCAAGGAGAATATCATCAATCTGGGAGTAGACTGAGTAGAAGACAATGGGACAATATGTTCCATTGCCAAACACAACAGCTTCTTCTTGCTTCCCCCTCATCTATTATTTATTGCTGTCCAATAGAATAAGCTTTATAAAAACAGATTTTTAAAAAAGAGAATAGAAGAGTTAAAGAAGAGCTGAATGCTAGAAAAGGAAAAATAAGGCAAATCATTTTGAAATGAGAAAATAACCCTTAAGCCTAAGAAAATGAGACCAAATAACTAAAAGCTATTCAAAATGGGTTTCTCCTTATCTGTCTTGTAAAAGACCAGGTGGTCTTCAGACAAGTATTACAAGGACCAATATTTGCAAAGGGTTGCCTAAGGGTTCATAGGAGTTAAACAACCTCCAAAAAATTCTATCTAGAAGCAAAATACCATGACGTATGCCATCTGAGAAAGCAGGGTCTTGAATGGCTTTCTTGAGGAAATTTAACATAGACTTTAGAAGTGCTGCTCGTTGTGGAATACACTGGACTCCTGGGCAAGGGAGAAACAGAAAATTACAGTGGATTCAATACTGTACTTCAGTGAATTAGGTACACAAAACATAATTTTTAAAGACCCATATGCAAGGGTAAGCCAACAAGTATTGCTACTAGAATTCCAGTTCATACATGCATAGGTTTATTATAAACAAAATGTGTTTAAACATGTCTCTGAAGTCGGTGGATGGCTGCAGAAAAGCTCTCTCAGTAATAAACTAGGTTTTAGTCTTATTAGGGTGCTTTCAAAAGGGAAAAAAAACACACAACTAAGACAATAGATTTCAAGGGATCTGCCTGGCCAAACAAGAAAAAAAGGTCAGTTCAGAAGGGTATGGCAACTGCTTTTTAGGATTCCAAAGGGGTTATTTTGGTAAAAAAAATCTTAATAGATTTTTCTCTAAACAGAAAGATCACAAAGGCTTATTAGGAAGTAGTTTTGATGAAATTGCGAACTGTATCAATGCAAAAAAGGCCAGGTCAAGTAGCATCGGGAATTTGTTTCCCTCCAATCATAGCAATGCAACTTCTCATTCTTTGAGAATAGCAAGGGCGGTCCAACCAGAACTTCATTTGGAAACCTTATTCCAAAAGCAGACCTACAGCCCTGTCATCGCTTTTCAGATTTTTGGTCCCCAAACTCACAGAGCATTGAAAAGGAATACAATTTAAGTTCCTTGAGTATGCCAATATTGTCATTTCCATGTGGTATATATAAAAAGAGTATTGAAATCTACAGGTATGGGTTAGAGAGATAGAAACACCACCTTCAGATGTGTACAGACCTAGATGGATACATGTCAAGAAGCAACAGCTTTACATTTTGAAGTTGTTAATAAATATTTCTATGATTTTTGAAGTAATACTTTTTGACTTACCCTTGTACACTATAGCGAAATTAGCAGACATTCAAGCTGAGGTCTATGGGTATTGGAAAGCATACTTAACTAAGATGTGAATTTGGAAGAAAAAATCACCCAGGATTTTATAAAAACAAACAAAATAAAACCCTAAAGTAAAAAAAGTTTAAAAATCAATTCTTAGGAAAGTGTTATGAACTACAAGTCAATATAAGAATACTGAACACAATGATAAAGTAACATGCACTCAAAGAAGCCAACCTCTACATGTATCACTTAAAACTCCCCTGGAAAGTTCTTTTCTTCAACTAGTAATTTACATTCAATCAATATAAACAACCAGGTATCAACATGTCTACACACCAGGACGGGGGTTAGGGCCAGAGGAGATGCTAGCAGTGCCACTGGAACTTGACGTCCTTAATTCAACATCCAGACGGTGATCCACAGATACAGATGAGCCTGGACTGCTTTCCATAGTCACATCTGCAACTAAGGTACAACCTATGTTTAGAATAAAAGGTATAAAAATTATAAAGATAATTGTGAAAAATCTTTCTCGTTAAGGTGAGACAAGTACCTCCAAAGTGACTATAAATCTTCCACAAATGTAAAATATTTAACATCACTAATTATGAAACTGGATGGTACCAGGCTAACTACCAAAAACGTTGATAGGACTCCTCACTTACTGGAGCCATGGAGGGTGGATGAAATAAGCATGGAAACATTTATCCTCAGATAATTTTAAAAGCTGGGGGGGGGGGCATGATGGCTCTGATGGATAAGCGCTGGACTGTGAAACCAAAGGGTCTTCGGTTTAAGTCCACCAGCCGCATTGCAAGATGAGGCTTTCTGCTCCTACAGAGCGCCTTGGAAAACTCTATATAGCATATAGCGTAGCTCTAAGTCGGAACTGACTCGATGGCACTTAACAATCTTTAAACCTTAAACCAAAAACATCCTATGAATTCTTAAAGCTAAATAATTCTTTACCTTAACTAGTAATGAATACCTGACTTGAGCATTATGCTCTTTCAAAAGCTATCTATGAGGATGAGTCAGAAATTATCCTCTCTGGTAGAATTTATTTTAATCAACTTTTAGAAAAGACGTAACAACATTTTTCAACATAATTTCTTTGCTTTTGTTTTAATCTAGCTATTCTAGTAGCAGTTAAATGAAATGAATGAAATGTTATCTTATTGTGGTTTTTATTTACATCTTTCTGATGATGAATTATGCTGCGCATCTTTTCATGCGTTTGGTGGCCATATGAATGTCCACTCTAGCGAAATGTTTACTCAAATCCTTTGCCTATTTTATGACTGGATTGTCTTTTTGTTGTTAAATTGTCAAAAATTTATGTGTATTTTGGTTATTATGAGTAAGAGTCAAAAATTATCTGCACGCTTGCTGTAGACTTACTTTATTTTAATCAACTTTAGAAAGGACAACTACTTCATTTTATGGATATATTCACCTTGCTTTTAAATACACATTGTCTATTTGTCAACAAGCTTTCATAGCTCCTTATTAAAAAATGCTTCTGTCTGATTTGTGAGCCATGTTCTCACTTCATCTTTGACCTAGAAGGGCTGCTTTTAGGGGACCAAACATTGAAGAATGTAATCAATGTCACTAAATTATATATATAAATTGTTGAACTGGTATTATGTTCTCCTGAGTATAGTCTCAAGAAGAAGAAGAAAAAAAAAGTATACAATAAACCAACAACGGTAACAAAGAATACACCTAACAAGCTGGATTTCTTTTTTAACTGGCTATTTTGCATACTAATGATGGGTAGTAGACAGATAGTATAGAGTTAGCTATTTAGGGTAGTTACTAAATACATCACTCTTCTGTCCTCCCCAAAGGGAGAAACCAATAGTTTGCACATTAGATGGCCACTCATGAGCTTTGGAGACCCCAGTTGCTACTCGCAATAATAAGATACAGAACATTGTGCTTGTGGACTATGTTATGCCAACTGACCATAGTGTCCCCTGAGATGATGATCCTGAGCTCCCATGCCCAGTAACTCATTCCCACAAGGTGTTTGGTAATGTGTAAGAAGTTTTCATAATTTTGACCTCTGTATGCTCCACCAAAGGAGCACCATGTACAAATATCCTTTCATATATCTGCATGTTGTAAGGTATACACCTTCCCATACCCATTTAGCCTATGTATCTGTCTATGCATCTACTGTTATTCCTTTAACTCTTGCTCCCCTCCTTGTGCTTTCATCATTCTTCTGCCCACTGCCCTCTTGTTGTATATCACCTTCCATGACACCCAAGTTAACATGTGTCAATTCCCTAACCATACAATTATATTTCCTTCCCTCCTACCCCTGGTAACCACCAAAGAAACCTTGTTTTTATGTGAAAACCTGTTCCTGACATTTTATAATAGTGGTCTCAAACAGTATTTGTCCTTTAGTGATTGACTAGTACATTTACTCAACATATTATCCTCTAGGTTCATCCATGCTTAAGAGATGTTTTGCAGCTTCATCATTATTCTTTACCGTTGAGTGTGTACATACCCAGGTTTGTTTGTGCATTATCATTAACGGGCATTTAAGCACTCTCAATCTTTTGGCTATTGTGAACATTGCAGCGATGAACGTGAGTAGCCATGTATCTATTTGTGCCACGACTTGTATTTCTTGAGGAGATATATCAAAAGGAATTGCTGTGTCATATGGTATTTCTATTTCTAACTGAAGTACCATACAGTTTTTCAGAGGTTGCACCATTTTACAGTCCTACAAGCAGTCTAGGAGGGTCCCAGTTGCTCTAAACTCTCAAGAATTTATTTTGTTTTTTTGAACTTTGCTATTAATACTGGGTTGAGCTTTCTTTCTGTTGTTTCTATTTGCATCACTCTAAAGGTGGGTTAACACAATGAACTGCAATATTGGTTTGAACTGCAAGGACAGTGGCTCAAGCTCACCAGACACTTCTTGGAAATCCTATACAGGGTAATAATAAGTCAGAACAGACTCGACGGGACTTAACAACAACAACAAGGGCTAATTATCTAATGGCTAATTGGTTGGCCTCCTGAATGTCTTCTTTGGTGAAGTGTCTATTCATGTTCTCTGCCCAATTTTAAATTGGATCATTTGTCTTTTTCTTGTTGAGATGTTCAGTAAATTTTAGAGAGCAATTCTTTCTCTGATATGTCATTGCCAAAAAATTTTCCCACCCAGTGGGTTTTCTTTTTAATTTTTTGATGCACTTAAGTGTTTAATTTCTAGTAGGTCCAAGTCATTTGTCTTCAGCCATTTATGTGTTTTCAGTTAAGTTTGACAGTATGTTTATACCATGCATGAGAGCCGTTAAATTTGTTACAATGTTTTCATTAGTAACCTTTATAGTTATAAGTCTTTATCTGAGTTTGCTGTTATATATTGTGAGGTGTAGTCTCCTTTCATTCTTTTGTAAAAGGATTTTAAATTTTGCCAGCACCATTTGTTGAAGAGATTAACTCTTCCACATTTAATGTGTTTTGGTCTTTTGTCAAAGACATGGAGTGTACATAGATGGATATACTTCTATGTTCTCAATTCTATTCCACTGATTTGCATCTTTCGCTGTACAAGTATCAGGCTGGATAATCTACATTTTTTAAGAAAGCATTCCAAACTGCAATCTTTTTAAAAAATGTATAAATAAACATGGGAGTCCTGGTGTGGAGCTGTGGGTTAATGCTTCAGACTAGAAAACAAAATAGTTGTGGCAGGTTAACAGGAAAACTCATGTACCAAAAAATGCTGACTTAATAACTATTAATTGACTTCTGGTTTGCCAGGGCGGCCAGGCAATGCTTGTGAGTGGGGGCTCCGGATTGGGGGGGGGGGGGGAAGCTTGCGAGTTGAGCCTCCCAGGTGGGAATTCACAGTCTCATGGCCCATGTAAATCTTAGTGCGCCAGAGCCTTAGACCCATTTCTTTGAGAAATCACTGTGCGAGGAATTACAGGCTTTTTAAAAGGGCGCCGCGGCACCCCAACTCCTTTGGGCTTGGAGGGGCGGGGCGGGAACCAGCTCGTGCGGAGCCTCCAGTGGCTGGGAGACTCAAACAGGGAGATCCACTGGTGACACCTACCCCAAGGGGTGATTTCTGTGCATACAGTGGACAGAGGGAAGTTAGCTTAGGAGAGGAAGAGGAAAAAAATAAATAAAAAAAGCCTGCAGAAAAAAGAGAAGTGGCGACTGTCTGACGTCATCAGGCGCGGACTGTGCCTGCTTGAGCCATTTCTGCCCTGCCCAACTGACCCGTGTGTTCCCGGGGCCCGCTGGGCGTGCGCGCACACAGGCGAGCAGCTGCCAGCCTGCCTGAGCCGCGTACTGCGGGCCTGCCAGACGCGCAAAAGCGAGCGACCCGCCTCCCGCTGAACCGAGCAGCGTCCCTCAGGCGCCGACTGGGCCTGCCCTAGCCACTCCTGCCCTGCCCAACTGACCCGTGTGTTCCCGGGCGAGCGCACACAGGCGAGCAGCTGCCAGCCTGCCCGAGCCACTTAGCGCAAAAGCGAGCAAACCACCCCCCGCTGAACCAAGCAGCGTCCCTCAGCCCTGCCAGGCGTGCGCCGGCAAACAGCTCACCTCATGCTCAACCAAAGGGCGGAGCGCGGGGGGGCGGGCAGCCCACCTCCAGCCGCGAGCACCCACTGGGGAACCCCATTTGGGTCCCCCCTTTATTTTTATTATTATCTTTTATCTTAGAAGGTTCAGCAGGAGCCCCGACGTGGCCCTGAGGGTTGGGGTGCTACTACAAGGACACCTGAATTACAGGGTCGGGGTCCAGGCCCACCAACCCCTCCTCAGAAACCCAATAAAAGAGCATTAGGGGAGGGACGCCCGGCGCTTCCCTGACCCAGCAACACAGGCTAGCCCACTGCCTAACCTCCAAGGCTCAAACCCTCCAAGCAAGGCACAAGCAGGCACAAGGGGAGACAC